>NC_072441.2:17575757-17878787 GCF_028878055.3 Symphalangus syndactylus
AACTCCTATGCGTATACTGCCGATTTTCAAGTGTTTAATCCCCAGCCTTCATTGTGCTGTAGAACTCTAGAATTGTACATTGAGCCACCTAGTTGATATCACTTCTTGAAATCTAATAAGTAACTCAAGGTTATTATTTGCAAAATTGACCCTCTGATTTTCTCCCTAAACCTGGTTCTGCCGCAACTTGGCCAGCTCAATAAATGACAGTTTTATTCTTCGATAATTTAAACCAAACTCTATGAAGTTATCCTTACCTGCTATTTCTAGTTTTCCCAGATTCAATCCATCAGGAAATCCTGCAAGTCTACTTTTAAACTGAATGCCTGTTGAGGTAATTTGCACTGACACTACTTGGTATAAACCACCATCAGCTCTCAATGGAATATTGCCTTAGTTTCCTGTTTGCGTCTAGAGCTGATGAAGCCGGACAGCAGGCTGATGGCTAGTTTTTTTTTTTTCCTGAAAGAAATAAATTATTGTAATTTGGTGGGTCTTAAATAACTGACTTAGAAATTATGTAATCTCATTAAAATTCCTACACTATTTTTTAATGAAAATTAGAAACATCCTAAACTTTGTTTAGTAAAGTCTTGCCAAGTTCTTTCTGTGTGAGTTTTAATGGCGAAATCTTGTTCAAGAACAAAGAACACGTTCAGACGTGTTAGGTAAGGGAAGGTCTAAGCTAAACTCAGAGAGAAGAGGCCTATTGCTTTATTTGAATTTGTGATTCTTTGAGATTCTTAATGTCACAAAAACAAGTATAAAAAGAAACCATACAAATACCTCATTAGCCATCTAGTTTTTAATATGCTGTCTAACCAAGGGTTGCATTTCTTGAGTCAAAGGTAGCATTTTATGATTCATAGTTTCTACCATTGCTAAAATTTTAAATTTGGTCTTAACATTTGATTGGTTCTCTTTCATAATTGCAATTTCAGGGCCTATAGTTTGTCTGGGTTGATAATTATTCAGATGAATGATTTATCCATTTAGATAAACATCAACTGGTTCTAATAATTTGCAGTTACTGTTTATGTCAGGTTGCTTAATCATAAATGCTTTCTTGAGACCCCCTCTTTGTCAAAACTGTTCTTTAGATTCCCACAAAACACTTTTGGAGTTAGAATTTTCCCTATCATTTCTAAAGATAAATGGAAGAACTCAGAAATTAATTTGACCTCTTTGCTGCCTTGCCATCCTGCTTAATTACTACAGAGTTAACTATAAAAGCTATTATCTCATCAGTAACTATCTAATTTATAATATCCTATATTGAGTATAAAATGTATGAACTGGTTGGGTTATCTGGCTTTATGTTACATAATTGCCCATTCAAATTTTTATTTCAACCTGGTTTATGTGCTTTGCGACATTTCGGATATATTCGTATTTTTAGGTATTTCTCGTTTTAGTAGAGACTGATGTTCTTAAATACAAGCTTTTACTTTGATTTTTATCAGCATTGTGAGCAATTTGCTCATTTTCTAATCGGACGTTTTCAGGTCATAGAAAAATTAAGGAATGATATTGTCATTTAAATTCACTAAGAGAGTTGGAAACACCAGTAGTGATTTACAAGTTAAGGAAAGTAAACAGACGCTTTAAAAATATATATTTTTTAATGATTATATTATTATTAATTGAAAGCTGATTTTTAGGAATGGAAACAAATGTAGATTTGTGGGTTCTTAATGTCAAGCTAACACCTGTTTCTGGTAGTTTAATTTACTTTGGTTCACTGTCTTCTTCATGTAAGAGTAAAAACTGTTTTGTGGAACACACTTCAGTACCAAGAAAAGCTTGTTAATAGCTGTTCTACAGTATATATTCTCAAATTCGTGTCATGCCACATCTTTTCATATGTTGTAAGTCAGTGGTTTAGGACATTAAAATATGATGTTTCTCAAAACACTTGTTATTTTCTCACACATACTGTGTTCTAGCATTCTAGAAGTGTTTTGGTAGATTTAAAGATTGGTTTGCTCTGCCACACTATAATCTAACAAAGTTTTCTTTGGCTTTTAAATCTAATCTCTGAGGCTGGATAGTAGACTTTCTTTCCCCCACAAAAAAACTCTTCGTTGGATTTTTTTTCCTTGAGGCATATCAAATTCTTATTTCCTTTAGGTTATAAATAAATAGAGACTCAAAACATTGTGTCAAAACTTTTTCATATTTTACCCCCTATTTTGTGGAGAAATGTTTCGAAAAGTAGCCAATGCTATATTTCTTAGTTGTATTTTATTTTTATTTTTACTTCATATTATGTTGAATATAAAATAAAACTTGAGAGATGCATTTACCAGTTTATTCAATAAGGCCTTTTCTTTATATATACTCCTAGATAAATTTTAGCAGGAAAGTCAGAAACTTGTACTAAATTAAAGCTTAGTTTTTTTTTTGTTTTTTTTTTTAAGACCTACAAACTCCTCTTGTATCAGCACACTTCATATTATGGCTTAAGCTGTTATCAGAAATACTATTTCTTAATATCATATATTATTTTTAAAGCGCAAAAATTTAATACAGCTCTATTTATTAAGACCCTCACAGATCAAGAGCTGAGGGTGTTTATAAATGAAACATAAAAGATGACAGACATAGGGCCAGTGGTCTCGAGCAATGTCCATGAAACCCCAGTGCAGGAATGCAGGCAGGCCTCAGAGGTAGTAAAGTTATACTAAGAAGTAGAAAGTTGACAATTGTTTCTCTACCTATTCAGACCTCTGTTTCCTCATTTGTCAAATGAAATCAATAATAGAAAGTACCTCCCAGGACAAACGATGGGATGGATATAAAGCATTCTTACACTTTAGCACATAATAATTTTTCAGTGTTCCACAAGAAACCTTTATTTTGATTTATTTTATTTTGTCCCTATTCTTTCCCCAGTCACTTGAAATGTTGGAATGAAGGTGAGGGGACTGATCTGCTTACTGCTCTTGTGTTGTGGCTGAAATTTGTAGGGAGGGCTGCTCTCCATAATTAAGTCTAGTATCATTGTTTCATACGTGTGCCTTTAATATTTTTAAAACATTTATTTAAAAACTTAAGCCTAACTGATTTGTGAACTTCTCAGAATGAGTATTCTTCTGAAAATGTTAAATTAATAAGAAAATTAAGCACAATATAAGGAAGACATTTATATAAAAACTGAACAATAAGTTAAATTGGAGTGTAGTCAAAGGCACTTGGGATGCTAGAGCTGTTATAAGTGAGCTTTCAATTTATGTCAAGAGTCCTGGTAGATGGAAGATTAAGAGTCTTTGTATCTTACCATCTTATAAAGTAAGTTATACGGGTTCAACTAGAGAGATAAGCAGTGTCCTGACAAACGTGAATACGGGTTCCCTTTTAAAAACGTTTCTAATAAAGGCATTGCGTTGAGCTTGCCTCCAATGTGGCATCTCGGTGGAGACCTGAAGCTGAGGCTCCAGGTCCGTGGAGGTCATTTCTCACTCTTCAGTTCCATCAGATGATGTGCCAGGGGTTAGGAGAAGCTACACCCCGTCTCACATTTCAACTCTGCTGCAATGAGAAGGAAATAAGCCAAGGAAAATGCCTTACTGCGTTAAGGCAGGGGCAAGAGAGAAGAAGAGCACCATGGTTTGCTCATGATTAAAAAATATTCAGCCAGATGGCCCACAAGTAAATGTGGCCCAATTAATTGGTAATGTGTAATCAGATTAGAATCTCTTGCCTTCTTAGAGGAGTAAGAAATGGGCAAAGATATGGACAGAGGTGCCAAACATATCTTCTTTCTTAATTTCTCATCAGGAAAAATGTTGATTATGAGTAAAAAGGAAGGAATTAAATGAAGTTAAACTAATATTAAGTGAGATGGATCAATATGTTAGGTTAAATACTTGTCATTAATCTGGAGGAATTAGTATAAAGTAAAATATAAGACTGTTCATTGTAAAATAGTCAATAAAATGAATATAAAGGCACATAGCCCACATATGCTAGTTTTTTAATGAAAAAGGAAAGTTCTGTTTCAGATATGGCCCTTCAAAATATATGTAAAGAAGACACAAAATAAATTGATCAAAAAATGGTAAAGTAACATGTCAGATTACTTTTAAAAATTGTTCCTTTAAGCAAAAGTTAATGAAATGGTGGTAGTTGCATATAAAGAAAGAAATATGTGACAATAGGGTCTTTCATATTAACTAGAAACATACTTGGGGATGAGACTTAACCCATAAGGCATGAATACGAACAGAAATGGAAGACATTCAGACACAAGTGATCATTTGTGAGACATGAGATTGGTCGTATTTATCCTGGTGAGTTCTTTGTTGAAACGACATTGCTTCCCCACATGATATTTCCCACAGCCCGTCTGAATTATGCTGTGTGGAGCCGTGTCACCCAGGCTTTCTGTGCCAGGGCCACCGTGTGATGGCTCATCCAGTATCTACTATCCACTAGCCAGTAACTTCCAAGGCTGAGAGTGGCCAGGGGAGGAAGAAAGATTATGTCATTATTACCAGGAAGGCAAGGTACACTGGTGATATCTACAGCCTGAATGTTTCTACAGGAAGAGTGTTTCAGAAAGGCTCAAACAAAAATATAGTTCAACTCTTTTAGTTGAATGCAAAGAACAGAACGAAGTTTCACAGAATGCTTCTGTGTAGTTTAGATTTGAATACATTCCTTTTTCACTATTACCCTCTTAGCGCTCCGAATGTCCACTTGCATTTTCTACAGAAAGAGTGTTCAGAACTGCGCAATCAAAAGTATGGTTTAATTCTGTTAGCTGAATGCACATATCAGAAATAAGTTTCACACAATGCTTCTGTGTAGTTTTTATTTGAAGATATTATTTTTCCCAATATAGGCCTCTTAGCGCTCAGAATGTCCAATTGCAGTTTCTACAGAAAGAGTGTTTCAGAACGGCTCAATCAAAAGTAAGGTTCAACACTGTTAGTTGAATGCACAGAACAGAAAGAAGTTTCATACAATGCTTCTGTGTAGTTTATATTTCAACATATTCCTTTTTCCACTGTTACCCACTTAGCACTCCGAATGTCCAGTTGCATTTTCTACAGACAGAGTGTTTCAAAACTGCTTAATCAAAAGTATGGTTTAACTCTGTTAGCTCAATGCTCAGATCAGAAAGAAGTTTCACAGAATGCTTCTGTGTAGTTTATATTTGAATATATTCCTTTTTCCACTACTACCCTCTTAGCGCTCCAAATGTCCAGTTGCATTTTCTACAGAAAGAGTGTTCAGAACTGCTCAATCAAAAGTATGGTTTAACTCTGTTAGCTGAATGCACAGATCAGAAAGAAGTTTCACAGAATGATTCTGTGTAGTTGATATTTGAAGATATTACTTTTTCCACTATTACCCTCTTAGCGCTCCGAATCTCCACTTGCATTTTCTACAGAAAGAGTGTTTCAGAACGGCTCAATCAAAACTAAGGTTCAACTCTTTTAGTTGAATGCACAGAACAGAAAGAAGTTTCACAGAATGCTTCAGTGTAGTATTTAGTTGAAGATATTCCTTTTTCGACTATTACCGTCTTAGCGCTCCGAATGTCCACTGGCAGTTTCTACACAAAGAGTGTTTCAGAACTGCTACTTCAAAAGTAAGGCTCAGCTCTGTTAGTTGAATGCAGAGAACAGAAAGGAGTTTCAGAGAATGCTTCTGTGTAGTTTTTATTTGGAGATATTCCATTTTCCACTATTACAATCTTAGCGCTCCGAATGTCCACTTGCATTTTCGACAGAAAGAGTGGTCAGAACTGCTCAATCAAAAGAATGGTTTAACTCTGTTAGCTGTATGAACAGATCAGAAAGAAGTTTCACAGAATGCTTCTGTGTAGTTTTTATTTGAAGAAATTCTTTTTCCCAATATAGGCCACTTAGCGCTCTGAATGTCCAATTGCAGTATCTACAGAAAGAGTGTTACAGAACTGTTCAATCAAAAATAAGGTTCAATAGTGTTAGTTCAATGCACAGAACAGAAAGAAGTTTCATACAATGCTTCTGTGTAGTTTATATTTGAAGATATTCCTTTTTCCACTATTACCCACTTAGCGCTCCAAATGTCCAGTTGCATTATCTACTGAAAGAGTGTTTCAGAACTGCTCAATCAAAAGTAAGGTTCAACTCTTTTAGTTGAATGCACAGAACAGAAAGAAGTTTCACAGAATGCTTCTGTGTAGTTTATATTTGAATATATTCCTTTTTCCACTATTACCCTCTTAGCGCTCCGAATGTCCACTTGCATTTTCTACAGAAAGAGTGTTCAGAGCTGCTCAATCAAACTGTGGTTTAACTCTATTAGCTGAATGCCAATATCAGAAATAAGTTTAACAGAATGCTTCTGTGTAGTTTTTATATGAAGATATTCTTTTTCCCAATATAGGCCTCTTAGCGCTCAGAATGTCCAATTGCAGTTTCTACAGAAAGAGTGTTTCAGAACGGCTGCATCAAAAGTAAGGTTCAACTCAGTTAGTTGAATGCAAAGAACAGAAAGAAGTTTCACAGAATGCTTCTGTGTAGTTTGTATTTGAATATATCCCTTTTTCCACTACTACCCTCTTAGCGCTCCAAATGTCCAGTTGCATTTTCTACAGAAAGAGTGTTCAGAGCTGCTCAATCAAAAGTATGGTTTAATTCTGTTAGCTGAATGCACAGATCAGAAAGAAGTTTCACAGAATGATTCTGTGTAGTTGATATTTGAAGATATTACTTTTTCCACTATTACCCACTTACCGCTCCAAATGTCCAGTTGCATTTTCTACAGAAAGAGTGTTTCAGAACTGCTCAATCAAAAGTATGGTTTAACTCTGTTAGTTGAATGCGGAGATCAGAAAGAAGTTTCACAGAATGCTTCTGTGTAGTGTTTACATGAAGATATTCTTTTTACCAATATAGGCCTCTTAGCGCTCAGAATGTCCAATTGCAGTTTCTATAGAAAGAGTGTTTCAGAACGGCTCAATAAAAATAAGGTTCACCTCTTTTATTTGAATGCACAGAACAGAAAGAAGTTTCACAGAATGCTTCTGTGTAGTATTTAGTTGAAGATATTCCTTTTTTGACTATTACCCACTTAGCGCTCCGAATGTCCACTGGCAGTTTCTACACAAAGAGTGTTTCAGAACTGCTCCTTCAAAAGTAAGGCTAAACTCTGTTAGTTGAATGCAGAGAACAGAAAGGAGTCTCAGAGAATGCTTCTGTGTAGTTTTTATTTGGAGATATTCCCTTTTCCTCTATTACAATCTTAGCGCTCCGAATGTCCACTTGCATTTTCTACAGAACGAGTGTTTCATAACTGCTCAATCAAAAGTATGGTTTAGATCTGTTAACTGAATGCACTGATCAGAAATAAGTTTCACAGAATGCTTCTGTGTAGTTTTTATTTGAAGATATGCTTTTTAACAATGTAGGCCTCTTAGCGCTTAGAAAGTCCAATTGCAGTTTCTACAGAAAGAGTGTTTCAGAACGGCTCCATCAAAAGTATGGTTTTACTCTGTTAGTTCAATGCACAGATCCGAAAGAAGTTTCACAGAATGCTTCTGTGTAGTTTTTATTTGTAGATATTCTTTTTCCCAATATAGGACTTTTAGCGGTCAGAATGTCCGTTTGCAGTTTCTACAGAAAGAGTGTTTCACAACGGCTCCATCAAAAGTAAGGTTCAAATCAGTTAGTTGAATGCACAGAACAGAAAGAAGTTTCACAGAATGCTTCTGTGTAGTTTATAATTTCATATATTCCTTTTCCCACTATTACCGTATTAGCGCTCCGAATGTCCACTTGCATTTTCTACAGAAAGAGTGTTCAGAACTGCGCAATCAAAAGTATGGTTTAGCTCTGTTAGCTGAATGCACATATCAGAAATAAGTTTCACACAATGCTGCTGTGTAGTTTTTATTTGAAGATACTATTTTTCCCAATATAGGCTTCTTAGCGCTCAGAATGTCCAATTGCAGTTTCTACAGAAAGAGTGTTTCAGAACGGCTCAATCAAAAGTAAGGCTCAACTCTGTTACTTGAATGCACAGAACAGAAGGAAGTTTCATACAATGCTTCTGTGAAGTTTATATTTGAACATATTACTTTTTCCATTATTACCCACTTAGCGCTCCGAATGTCCAGTTGCCTTTTCTACAGACAGAGTGTTTCAAATCCCCACAATCAAAAGTATGCTTTAACTCTGTTAGCTGAATGCTGAGATCAGAATGAAGTTTCACAGAATGCTTCTGTGTAGCTTATATTTGAATATATTCCTTTTTCCACTACTAAACTCTTAGCGCTCAAAATGTCCAGTTGCATTTTCTACAGAAAGAGTGTTCAGAACTGCTCTATCAAAACTATGGTTTAACTCTGTTAGCTGAATGCACATTTCAGAAATATGTTTCACAGAATGATTCTGTGTAGTATTTAGTTGAAGATATTCCTTTTTTACTATTACCCACTTAGCGCTCCGAATATCCACTGGCAGTTTCTACACAAAGAGTGTTTCAGAACTGCTCCTTCAAAAGTAAGGCTAAACTCTGTTAGTTGAATGCAGAGAACAGAAAGGAGTCTCAGAGAATGCTTCTGTGTAGTTTTTATTTGGAGATATTCCCTTTTCCTCTATTACAATCTTAGCGCTCCGAATGTCCACTTGCATTTTCTACAGAACGAGTGTTTCATAACTGCTCAATCAAAAGTATGGTTTAGCTCTGTTAACTGAATGCACTGATCAGAAATAAGTTTCACAGAATGCTTCTGTGTAGTTTTTATTTGAAGATATGCTTTTTAACAATGTTGGCCTCTTAGCGCTTAGAAAGTCCAATTGCAGTTTCTACAGAAAGAGTGTTTCAGAACGGCTCAATCAAAAGTAAGGTTCAACTCTGTTAGTTGAATGCACAGAACAGAAAGAAGTTTCAAAGAATGCTTCTGTGTACTTTTTATTTGAATATATTCCTTTTTCAACTATTACCCTCTTAGCGCTCTGAATGTCCACTTACATTTTCTACAGAAAGAGTGTTCAGAACGGCTCAATCAAAAGTATGGTTTTACTCTGTTAGTTCAATGCACAGATCCGAAAGAAGTTTCACAGAATGCTTCTGTGTAGTTTTTATTTGTAGATATTCTTTTTCCCAATATAGGCCTTTTAGCGGTCAGAATGTCCGATTGCAGTTTCTACAGAAAGCGTGTTTCACAACGGCTCCATCAAAAGTAAGGTTCAAATCAGTTAGTTGAATGCACAGAACTGAGAGAAATTTCACAGAATGCTTCTGTGTAGTTTATAATTTCATATATTCCTTTTCCCACTATTACCGTATTAGCGCTCCGAATGTCCACTTACATTTTCTACAGAAAGAGTGTTCAGAACTGCGCAATCAAAAGTATGGTTTAGCTGTGTTAGCTGAATGCACATATCAGAAATAAGTTTCACACAATGCTGCTGTGTAGTTTTTATTTGAAGATATTATTTTTCCCAATATAGGCCTCTTAGCGCTCTGAATGTCCAATTGCAGTTTCTACAGAAAGAGTGTTTCAGAACGGCTCAATCAAAAGTAAGGCTCAACTCTGTTACCTGGATGCACAGAACAGAAAGAAGTTTCATACAATGCTTCTGTGTAGTTTATATTTGAACATATTCTTTTTCCATTATTACCCACTTAGCGCTCCGAATGTCCAGTTGCATTTTCTACACACAGAGTGTTTCAAATCTCCTCAATCAAAAGTATGGTTTAACACAGTTAGCTGAATGCTCAGATCAGAATGAAGTTTCACAGAATGCTTCTGTGTAGCTTATATTTGAATATATTCCTTTTTCCACTACTAAACTCTTAGCGCTCCAAATGTCCAGTTGCATTTTCTACAGAAAGAGTGTTCAGAACTGCTCTATCAAAACTATGGTTTAACTCTGTTAGCTCAATGCACATATCAGAAAGAAGTTTCACAGAATGATTCTGTGTAGTTTATATTTTAAGATATTCCTTTTTCCACTATTACCCTCTTAGCGCTCCGAATCTCCACTTTCATTTTCTACAGAAAGAGTGTTTCAGAACGGCTCAATCAAAACTAAGGTTCAACTCTTTTAGTTGAATGCACAGAACAGAAAGAAGTTTCACAGAATGCTTCTGTGTAGTATTTAGTTGAAGATATTCCTTTTTCGACTATTACCCTCTTAGCGCTCTGAATTTCCACTGGCAGTTTCTACACAAAGAGTGTTTCAGAACTGCTCCTTCAAAAGTAAGGCTCAGCTCTGTTAGTTGAATGCAGTGAACAGAAAGGAGTTTCAGAGAATGCTTCTGTGTAGTTTTTATTTGGAGATATTCTTTTTTCCACTATTACTATCTTAGCGCTCCAAATGTCCACTTGCATTTTCTACAGAAAGAGTGTTTCAGAACGACTCAATCAAAACTAAGGTTCAACACTTTTAGTTGAATGCACAGAACAGAAACTAGTTTCACAGAATGCTTCTCTGTAGTTTTTATTTGTAGATATTCTTTTTCCCAATATAGGCCTCTTAGCGCTCAGAATGTCCAATTGCATTTTCTACAGAAAGAGTGTTCCAGAACCGCTCAATCAAAAGCAAGGTTCAACTCAGTTAGTTGAATGCAAAGAACAGAAAGAAGTTTCACAGAATGTTTCTGTGTAGTTTATATTTGAATATATTGCTTTTTCCACTATTACCCTCTTAGCGCTCCGAATGTCCACTTGCATTTTCTACAGAAAGAGGGTTCAGAACTGCGCAATCAAAAGTATGGTTTAACTCTGTTAGCTGAACGCACATATGAGAAATAAGTTTCACACAATGCCTCTGTGTAGTTTTTATTTGGATATATTATTTTTCTCAAAATAGGCCTCTTAGGGCTCAGAATGTCCAATTGCAGTTTCTACAGAAAGAGTGTTTCAGAACGGCTAAATCAAAAGTAAGTTTCAACTCTGTTAGTTGAATGTACAGAACAGAAAGATGTTTCATACAATGCTTCTGTGTAGTTTATATTTGAACATATTCCTTTTTCCACTATTACCCACTTAGCGCTCTGAATGTCCAGTTGCATTTTCTACAGACAGAGTGTTTCAAAACTGCTCAGTCAAAAGTATGGTTTAACTCTGTTAGCTGAATGCTCAGATCAGAAAGAAGTTTCACAGAATGCTTCTGTGTAGTTTATATTTGAATATAATCTTTTTCCACTACTACCCTCTTAGCGCTCCAAATGTCCAGTTGCATTTTCTACAGAAAGAGTGTTCAGAACTGCTCAATGAAAAGTATGGTTTAATTCTGTTAGCTGAATGCACAGATCAGAAAGAAGTTTCACAGAATGATTCTGTGTAGTTTATATTTGAAGATATTACTTTTTCTAGTATTACCCTCTTAGCGCTCCGAATGTCCACTTGCATTTTCTACAGAAAGAGTGTTCAGAACGGCTCAATCAAAAGTATCGTTTTACTCTATTAGTTGAATGCCCATATCAGAAATAAGTTTCACAGAATGCTTCTGTGTAGTTTTTATTTGAAGATATTCTTTTTCCCAATATAGGCCTCTTAGCGCTCAGAATGTCCAATTGCAATTTCTACAGAAAGAGTGTTTCAGAACGGCTGCATCAAAAGTAAGGTTCAACTCAGTTAGTTGAATGCAAAGAACAGAAAGAAGTTTCACAGAATGCTTCTGTGTAGTTTATATTTGAATATATCCCTTTTTCCACTACTACACTCTTAGCGCTCCAAATGTCCAGTTGCATTTTCTACAGAAAGAGTGATCAGAACTGCTCAATCAAAAGTATGGTTTAATTCTGTTAGCTGAATGCACAGATCAGAAAGAAGTTTCACAGAATGATTCTGTGTAGTTGATATTTGAAGATATTACTTTTTCCACTATTACACACTTACCGCTCAAAATGTCCAGTTGCATTTTCTACAGAAAGAGGGTTTCAGAACTGCTCAATCAAAAGTATGGTTTAACTCTGTAAGCTGAATGCACAGATCAGAAAGAAGTTTCACAGAATGCTTCTGTGTAGTGTTTATATGAAGTTATTCTTTTTACCAATATAGGCCTCTTAGCGCTCAGAATGTCCAATTGCAGTTTCTCTAGAAAGAGTGTTTCAGAACGGCTCAATCAAAATAAGGTTCACCTCTTTTAGTTGAATGCACACAACAGAAAGAAGTTTCACAGAATACTTCTGTGTAGTATTTAGTTGAAGATATTCCTTTTTTGACTATTACCCACTTAGCGCTCCGAATGTCCACTGGCAGTTTGTACACAAAGAGTGTTTCAGAACTGCACCTTCAAAAGTAAGGCTAAACTCTGTTAGTTGAATGCAGAGAACAGAAAGGAGTTTCAGAGAATGCTTCTGTGTAGTTTTTATTTGGAGATATTACTTTTTCCTCTATTACAATCTTAGCGCTCAGAATGTGCACTTGCATTTTCTACAGAACGAGTGTTTCATAACTGCTCAATCAAAAGTATGTTTTAGCTCTGTTAACTGAATGCACTGATCAGAAATAAGTTTCACAGAATGCTTCTGTGTAGTTTTCATTTGAAGATATTCTTTTTAACAATGTAGGCCTCTTAGCGCTTAGAAAGTCCAATTGCAGTTTCTACAGAAAGAGTGTTTCAGAACGGCTCAATAAAAAGTAAGTTTCAACTCTGTTAGTTGAATGCACAGAACAGAAAGAAGTTTCACACAATGCTTCTGTGTAGTTTATATTTGAATATATTCCTTTTTCAACTATTACGCTCTTAGCGCTCCGAATGTCCACTTGCATTTTCTACAGAAAGAGTGTTCAGAACGGCTCAATCAAAAGTATGGTTTTACTCTGTTAGTTCAATGCACAGATCCGAAAGAAGTTTCACAGAATGCTTCTGTGTAGTTTTTATTTGTAGATATTCTTTTTCCCAATATAGGCCTTTTAGCGGTCAGAATGTCCAATTGCAGTTTCTACAGAAAGAGTGTTTCACAACGGCTCCATCAAAAGTAAGGTTCAACTGAGTTAGTTGAATGCACAGAACTGAAAGAAGTTTCACAGAATGCTTCTGTGTAGTTTATAATTGAATATATTACTTTTTCCACTATTAACCTATTAGCGCTCCGAATGTCCACTTGCATTTTCTACAGAAAGAGTGTTCAGAACTGCGCAATCAAAAGTATGGTTTAGTTCTGTTAGCTGAATGCACATATCAGAAATAACTTTCACAAAATGCTGCTGTGTAGTTTTTATTTGAAGATATTATTTTTCCCAATATAGGCCTCTTATCGCTCAGAATGTCCAATTGCAGTTTCTACAGAAAGAGTGTTTCAGAACGGCTCAATCTAAAGTAAGGTTCAACTCTGTTAGTTGAATGCACAGAACAGAAGGAAGTTTCATACAATGCTTCTGTGAAGTTTATATTTGAACATATTACTTTTTCCATTATTACCCACTTAGCGCTCCGAATGTCCAGTTGCATTTTGTACAGACAGAGTGATTCAAATCTCCTCAATCAAAAGTATGGTTTAACTCTGTTAGCTGAATGCTCAGATGAGAAAGAAGTTTCACAGAATGCTTCTGTGTAGCTTACATTTGAATATATTCCTTTTTCCACGACTACCCTCTTAGCGCTCCAAATGTCCAGTTGCATTATCTACAGAAAGTGTGTTCAGAACTGCTCTATCAAAACTATGGTTTAACTCTGTTAGCTGAATGCATATATCAGAAAGAAGTCTCACAGAATGATTCTGTGTAGTTTATATTTGAACATAATATTTTTTCCAATATTACCCTCTTAGCGCTCCGAATCTCCACTTTCATTTTCTACAGAAAGAGTGTTTAGGAACGGCTCAATCAAAACTAAGGTTCAACTCTTTTAGTTGAATGCACAGAACAGAAAGAAGTTTCACAGAATGCTTCTGTGTAGTATTTAGTTGAAGATATTCCTTTTTCGAATATTACCCTCTTAGCGCTCTGAATTTCCACTGGCAGTTTCTACACAAAGAGTGTTTCAGAAGTGCTCCTTCAAAAGTAAGGCTCAGCTCTGTTAGTTGAATGCAGAGAACAGAAAGGAGTTTCAGAGAGTGCTTCTGTGTAGTTTTTATTTGGAGATATTCCTTTTTCCACTATTACTATCTTAGCGCTCCGAAAGTCCACTTGCATTTTCTACAGAAAGAGTGTTTCAGAACGGCTCAATCAAAACTAAGGTTCAACACTTTTAGTTGAATGCACAGAAGAGAAAGAAGTTTCACAGAATGCTTCTGTGTAGTTTTTATTTGTAGATATTCTTTTTCCCAATATAGGCCTCTTAGCGCTCAGAATGTCCAATTGCATTTTCCACAGAAAGAGTGTTCCAGAACGGCTCAATCAAAAGCAAGGTTCAACTCAGTTAGTTGAATGCAAAGAACAGAAAGAAGTTTCACAGAATGTTTCTGTGTAGTTTATATTTGAATATATTGCTTTTTCCACTATTACCCTCTTAGCGCTCCGAATGTCCACTTGCATTTTCTACAGAAAGAGGGTTCAGAACTGCGCAATCAAAAGTATGGTTTAACTCTGTTAGCTGAACGCACATATGAGAAATAAGTTTCACACAATGCTTCTGTGTAGTTTTTATTTGGATATATTATTTTTCCCAATATAGGCCTCTTAGGGCTCAGAATGTCCAATTGCAGTTTCTACAGAAAGAGTGTTTCAGAACGGCTAAATCAAAAGTAAGTTTCAACTCTGTTAGTTGAATGTACAGAACAGAAAGATGTTTCATACAATGCTTCTGTGTAGTTTATATTTGAACATATTCCTTTTTCCACTATTACCCACTTAGCGCTCTGAATGTCCAGTTGCATTTTCTACACACAGAGTGTTTCAAAACTGCTCAGTCAAAAGTATGGTTTAACTCTGTTAGCTGAATGCTCAGATCAGAAAGAAGTTTCACAGAATGCTTCTGTGTAGTTTATATTTGAATATAATCCTTTTTCCACTACTACCCTCTTAGCGCTCCAAATGTCCAGTTGCATTTTCTACAGAAAGAGTGTTCAGAACTGCTCAATGAAAAGTATGGTTTAATTCTGTTAGCTGAATGCACAGATCAGAAAGAAGTTTCACAGAATGATTCTGTGTAGTTTATATTTGAAGATATTACTTTTTCTAGTATTACCCTCTTAGCGCTCCGAATGTCCACTTGCATTTTCTACAGAAAGAGTGTTCAGAACGGCTCAATCAAAAGTATGGTTTTACTCTATTAGTTGAATGCCCATATCAGAAATAAGTTTCACAGAATGCTTCTGTGTAGTTTTTATTTGAAGATATTCTTTTTCCCAATATAGGCCTCTTAGCGCTCAGAATGTCCAATTGCAATTTCTACAGAAAGAGTGTTTCAGAACGGCTGCATCAAAAGTAAGGTTCAACTCAGTTAGTTGAATGCAAAGAACAGAAAGAAGTTTCACAGAATGCTTCTGTGTAGTTTATATTTGAATATATCCCTTTTTCCACTACTACACTCTTAGCGCTCCAAATGTCCAGTTGCATTTTCTACAGAAAGAGTGATCAGAACTGCTCAATCAAAAGTATGGTTTAATTCTGTTAGCTGAATGCACAGATCAGAAAGAAGTTTCACAGAATGATTCTGTGTAGTTGATATTTGAAGATATTACTTTTTCCACTATTACACACTTACCGCTCAAAATGTCCAGTTGCATTTTCTACAGAAAGAGGGTTTCAGAACTGCTCAATCAAAAGTATGGTTTAACTCTGTAAGCTGAATGCACAGATCAGAAAGAAGTTTCACAGAATGCTTCTGTGTAGTGTTTATATGAAGTTATTCTTTTTACCAATATAGGCCTCTTAGCGCTCAGAATG
Organism: Symphalangus syndactylus; assembly: GCF_028878055.3. Taxonomy (NCBI): domain Eukaryota; kingdom Metazoa; phylum Chordata; class Mammalia; order Primates; family Hylobatidae; genus Symphalangus; species Symphalangus syndactylus. The sequence continues at coordinate 17,591,542 of NC_072441.2, forward strand.
TCCAATTGCAGTTTCTCTAGAAAGAGTGTTTCAGAACGGCTCAATCAAAATAAGGTTCACCTCTTTTAGTTGAATGCACACAACAGAAAGAAGTTTCACAGAATACTTCTGTGTAGTATTTAGTTGAAGATATTCCTTTTTTGACTATTACCCACTTAGCGCTCCGAATGTCCACTGGCAGTTTGTACACAAAGAGTGTTTCAGAACTGCACCTTCAAAAGTAAGGCTAAACTCTGTTAGTTGAATGCAGAGAACAGAAAGGAGTTTCAGAGAATGCTTCTGTGTAGTTTTTATTTGGAGATATTACTTTTTCCTCTATTACAATCTTAGCGCTCAGAATGTGCACTTGCATTTTCTACAGAACGAGTGTTTCATAACTGCTCAATCAAAAGTATGTTTTAGCTCTGTTAACTGAATGCACTGATCAGAAATAAGTTTCACAGAATGCTTCTGTGTAGTTTTCATTTGAAGATATTCTTTTTAACAATGTAGGCCTCTTAGCGCTTAGAAAGTCCAATTGCAGTTTCTACAGAAAGAGTGTTTCAGAACGGCTCAATAAAAAGTAAGTTTCAACTCTGTTAGTTGAATGCACAGATCCGAAAGAAGTTTCACAGAATGCTTCTGTGTAGTTTTTATTTGTAGATATTCTTTTTCCCAATATAGGCCTTTTAGCGGTCAGAATGTACAATTGCCGTTTCTACAGAAAGAGTGTTTCACAACGGCTCCATCAAAAGTAAGGTTCAACTCAGTTAGTTGAATGCATAGAACAGAAAGAAGTTTCACAGAATGCTTCTGTGTAGTTCATAATTGAATATATTCCTTTTTCCACTATTACCGTATTAGCGCTCCGAATGTCCACTTGCATTTTCTACAGAAAGAGTGTTCAGAACTGTGCAATCAAAAGTATGGTTTAACTCTGTTAGCTGAATGCACATATCAGAAATAAGTTTCACACAATGCTGCTGTGTATTTTTTATTTGAAGATATTATTATTCCCTATATAGGCCTCTTAGAGCTGAGAATGTCTAATTGCAGATTCTACAGAAAGAGTGTTTCAGAACGGCTCAATCAAAAGTAAGGTTCAACTCTGTTAGTTGAATGCACAGAACAGAAGGAAGTTTCATACAATGCTTCTGTGTTGTTTATATTTGAACATATTCCTTTTTCCATTATTACCCACTTAGCCCTCCGAATGTCCAGTTGCATTTTCTACAGTCAGAGTGTTTCAAATCTCCTCAATCAAAAGTATGGTTTAACTCTGTTAGCGGAATGCTCAGATCAGAAGGAAGTTTCACAGAATGCTTCTGTGTAGCTTATATTTGAATATATTCCTTTTTCCTCTACTACCCTCTTAGCGCTCCAAATTTCCAGTTGCATTTTCTACAGAAAGAGTGTTCAGAACTGCACTATCAAAACTATGGTTTAACTCTGTTAGCTGAATGCACATATCAGAAAGAAGTTTCACAGAATGATTCTGTGTAGTTTATATTTGAAGATAATCCTTTTTCCACTATTACCCTCTTAGCGCTCCGAATCTCCACTTTCATTTTCTACAGAAAGAGTGTTTCAGAACGGCTCAATTAAACTAAGGTTCAACTCTTTTAGTTGAATGCACAGAACAGAAAGAAGTTTCACAGAATGCTTCTGTGTAGTATTTAGTTGAAGATATTCCTTTTTCGACTATTACCCTCTTAGCGCTCTGAATTTCCACTGGCAGTTTCTACACAAAGAGTGTTTCAGAACTGCTCCTTCAAAAGTAAGGCTCAGCACTGTTAGTTGAATGCAGAGAACAGAAAGGAGTTTCAGAGAATGCTTCTGTGTAGTTTTTATATGGAGATATTCCTTTTTCCACTATTACTAACTTAGCGCTACCAATGTCCACTTGCATTTTCTACAGAAAGAGTGTTTCAGAACGGCTCAATCAAAACTAAGGTTCAACACTTTTAGTTGAATGCACAGAACAGAAAGAAGTTTCACAGAATGCTTCTGTGTAGTTTTTATTTGTAGATATTATTTTTCCCAATATAGGCCTCTGAGCGCTCAGAATGTCCAATTGCATTTTCTACAGAAAGAGTGTTCCAGAACGGCTCAATCAAAAGCAAGGTTCAACTCAGTTAGTTGAATGCAGAGAACAGAAAGAAGTTTCACAGAATGCTTCTTTGTAGTTTATATTTGAGTATATTGCTTTTTCCACTATTACCCTCTTAGCGCTCCGAATTTCAACTTGCATTTTCTACAGAAAGAGTGTTCAGAACTGCGCAATCAAAAGTATGGTTTAACTCTGTTAGCTGAATGCACATATCAGAAATAAGTTTCACACAATGCCTCTGTGTAGTTTTTATTTGAATATATTATTTTTCCCAATATAGGCCTCTTAGGGCTCAGAATGTCCAATTGCAGTTTCTACAGAAAGAGTGTTTCAGAACGGCTCAATCAAAAGTAAGTTTCAACTCTGTTAGTTGAATGTACAGAACAGAAAGATGTTTCATACAATGCTTCTGTGTAGTTTATATTTGAACATATTCCTTTTTCCACTATTACCCACTTAGCGCTCCGAATGTCCAGTTGCATTTTCTACAGACAGAGTGTTTCAAAACTGCTCAGTCAAAAGTATGGTTTAACTCTGTTAGCTGAATGCTCAGATCAGAAAGAAGTTTCACAGAATGCTTCCGTGTAGTTTATATTTGAATATATTCCTTTTTCCACTACTACCCTCTAATCGCTCCAAATGTCTAGTTGCATTTTCTACAGAAAGAGTGTTCAGAACTGCTCAATGAAATGTATAGTTTAATTCTGTTAGCTGAATGCACAGATCAGAAAGAAGTTTCACAGAATGATTCTGTGTAGTTTATATTTGAAGATATTACTTTTTCTAGTATTACCCTCTTAGCGCTCAGAATGTCCACTTGCATTTTCTACAGAAAGAGTGTTCAGAACGGCTCAATCAAAAGTATGGTTTTACTCTATTAGTTGAATGCCCATATCCGAAATAAGTTTCACAGAATGCTTCTGTGTAGTTTTTATTTGAAGATATTCTTTTTCAAAATATAGGCCTCTTAGCGCTCAGAATGTCCAATTGCAGTTTCTACCTAAAGAGCTTTTCAGAACGTCTCCATCAAAAGTAAGGTTCAACTCAGTTAGTTGAATGCACAGAACAGAAAGAAGTTTCACAGAATGCTTCTGTGTAGTTTATATTTGAATATATTCCTTTTCCAGTATTACCGTCTTAGCGCTGCGAATATCCACTTGCATTTTCTAAAGAAAGAGTGTTTCAGAACGGCTCAATCAAAAACAAGGTTCAACTCTGTTAGTTAAATGCACAGAAGAGAAATGAGTTTCATACAATGCTTCTGTGTAGTTTATATTTGAATATATTCCTTTTTCCACTACTACCCTCTTAGCGCTCCAAATGTCCAGTTGCATTTTCTACAGAAAGAGTGTTCAGAACTGCTCAATCAAAAGTATGCTTTAACTCTTTTAGCTGAATGCACAGATCAGAAAGAAGTTTCACAGAATGATTCTGTGTAGTTTATATTTGAAGACATTCCTTTTTCCACTATTACCCACTTAGCGCTCCAAATGTCCAGTAGCATTTTCTACAGAAAGAGTGTTTCAGAACTGCTCAATCCAAAGTATGGTTTAACTCTGTTAGCTGAGTGCACAGATCAGAAAGAAGTTTCACAGAATGCTTCTATGTAGTGTTTATGTGAAAATATTCTTTTTACCAATATAGGACTCTTAGCGCTCAGAATGTCCAATTGCAGTTTCTATAGAAAGAGTGTTTCAGAACGGCTCAATGAAAAGTAAGGTTCACCTCTTTTAGTTGAATGCACAGAACAGAAAGTAGTTTCACAGAATGCTTCTGTGTTGTATTTAGTTGAAGATATTCCTTTATTGACTATTACCCACTTAGCGCTCCGAATGTCCACTGGCAGTTTCTACACAAAGAGTGTTTCAGAACTGTTCCTTCAAAAGTAAGGCTCAACTCTATTAGTTGAATTCAGAGAACAGAAAGGAGTTTCAGAGAATGCTTCTGTGTGGTTTTTATTAGAAGATAATCCTTTTTCCCCTATTACAATCTTAGCGCTCCGAAGGTCCACTTATATTTTCTACACAAAGAGTGTTTCATAACTGCTCAATCAAAAGTATGGTTTAGCTCTGTTAACTGAATGCACATATCAGAAATATGTTTCACAGAATGCTTCTGTGTAGTTTTTATTTGAAGATATTCTTTTTAACAATGTAGGCCTCTTAGCGCTTAGAAAGTCCAATTGCAGTTTCTAAGAAAGAGTGTTTCAGAACGGCTCAATCAAAAGTAAGGTTCAACTCTGTTAGTTGAATGCACAGAACAGAAAGAAGTTTCACAGAATGCTTCTGTGTAGTTTATATTTGAATATATTCCTTTTTCAACTATTACGCTCTTAGCGCTCCGAATGTCCACTTGCATTTTATACAGAAAGAGTGTTCAGAACGGCTCAATCAAAAGTATGGTTTTACTCTGTTAGTCGAATGCACAGATCCGAAAGAAGTTTCACAGAATGCTTCTGTGTAGTTTTTATTTGTAGATATTCTTTTTCCCAATATAGGCCTTTTAGCGGTCAGAATGTCCAATTGCAGTTTCTACAGAAAGAGTGTTTCACAACGGCTCCATTAAAAGTAAGGTTCAACTCAGTTAGTTGAATGCACAGAACAGAAAGAAGTTTCACAGAATGCTTCTGTGTAGTTTATAATTGAATATATTCCTTTTTCCACTATTACCGTATTAGCGCTCCGAATGTCCACTTGCATTTTCTACAGAAAGAGTGTTCAGAACTGGGCAATCAAAAGTATGGTTTAACTCTGTTAGCTGAATGCACATATCAGAAATAAGTTTCACACAATGCTGCTGTGTAGTTTTTATTTGAGGATATTATTATTCCCAATATAGGCCTCTTAGAGCTGAGAATGTCCAATTGCAGTTTCTACAGAAAGAGTGTTTCAGAACGGCTCAATCAAAAGTAAGGTTCAACTCTGTTAGTTGAATGCACAGAACAGAAAGAAGTTTCATACAATGCTTCTGTGTTGTTTATATTTGAACATATTGCTTTTTCCATTATTACCCACTTAGCGCTCCGAATGTCCAGTTGCATTTTCTACAGTCAGAGTGTTTCAAATCTCCTCAATCAAAAGTATGGTTTAACTCTGTTAGCTGAATTCTCAGATCAGAAAGAAGTTTCACAGAATGCTTCTGTGTAGCTAATACTTGAATATATTCCTTTTTCCAATACTACCCTCTTAGCGCTCCGAATGTCCAGTTGCATTTTCTACAGAAAGAGTGTTCAGAACTGCACTATCAAAAGTATGGTTTAACTTTGTTAGCTGAATGCACATATCAGAAAGAAGTTTCACAGAATGATTCTTTGTAGTTTATATTTGAAGATAATCCTTTTTCCACTATTACCCTCTTAGCGCTCCGAATCTCCACTTTCATTTTCTACAGAAAGAGTGTTTCAGTACGGCTCAATCAAAACTGAGGTTCAAATCTTTTAGTTGAATGCACAGAACAGAAAGAAGTTTCACAGAATGCTTCTGTGTAGTATTTAGTTGAAGATATTCCTTTTTCGACTATTACCCTCTTAGCGCTCTGAATTTCCACTGGCAGTTTCTACACAAAGAGTGTTTCAGAACTGTTCCTTCAAAAGTAAGGCTCAACTCTGTTAGTTGAATTCAGAGAACAGAAAGGAGTTTCAGAGAGTGCTTCTGTGTAGTTTTTATTTGGAGATATTCCTTTTTCCACTATTACTATCTTAGCGCTCCGAAGGTCCACTTATATTTTCTACACAAAGAGTGTTTCATAACTGCTCAATCAAAAGTATGGTTTAGCTCTGTTAACTGAATGCACATATCAGAAATATGTTTCACAGAATGCTTCTGTGTAGTTTTTATTTGAAGATATTCTTTTTAACAATGTAGGCCTCTTAGCGATTAGAAAGTCAAATTGCAGTTTCTACAGAAAGAATGTTTCAGAACGTCTCAATCAAACGTAAGGTTCAACTCTGTTAGTTGAATGCACAGAACAGAAAGAAGTTTCACAGAATGCTTCTGTGTAGTTTATATTTGAATATATTCCTTTTTCAACTATTACCCTCTTAGCGCTCCGAATGTCCAATTGCATTTTCTACAGAAAGAGTGTTCAGAACGGCTCAATCAAAAGTTTGGTTTTACTCTGTTAGTTGAATGCACAGATCCGAAAGAAGTTTCACAGAATGCTTCTGTGTAGTTTTTATTTGTAGATATTCTTTTTCCCAATATAGGCCTTTTAGCGGTCAGAATGTACAATTGCCGTTTCTACAGAAAGAGTGTTTCACAACGGCTCCATCAAAAGTAAGGTTCAACTCAGTTAGTTGAATGCATAGAACAGAAAGAAGTTTCACAGAATGCTTCTGTGTAGTTCATAATTGAATATATTCCTTTTTCCACTATTACCGTATTAGCGCTCCGAATGTCCACTTGCATTTTCTACAGAAAGAGTGTTCAGAACTGTGCAATCAAAAGTATGGTTTAACTCTGTTAGCTGAATGCACATATCAGAAATAAGTTTCACACAATGCTGCTGTGTAGTTTTTATTTGAAGATATTATTATTCCCTATATAGGCCTCTTAGAGCTGAGAATGTCTAATTGCAGATTCTACAGAAAGAGTGTTTCAGAACGGCTCAATCAAAAGTAAGGTTCAACTCTGTTAGTTGAATGCACAGAACAGAAGGAAGTTTCATACAATGCTTCTGTGTTGTTTATATTTGAACATATTCCTTTTTCCATTATTACCCACTTAGCCCTCCGAATGTCCAGTTGCATTTTCTACAGTCAGAGTGTTTCAAATCTCCTCAATCAAAAGTATGGTTTAACTCTGTTAGCGGAATGCTCAGATCAGAAAGAAGTTTCACAGAATGCTTCTGTGTAGCTTATATTTGAATATATTCCTTTTTCCACTACTACCCTCTTAGCGCTCCAAATTTCCAGTTGCATTTTCTACAGAAAGAGTGTTCAGAACTGCACTATCAAAACTATGGTTTAACTCTGTTAGCTGAATGCACATATCAGAAAGAAGTTTCACAGAATGATTCTGTGTAGTTTATATTTGAAGATAATCCTTTTTCCACTATTACCCTCTTAGCGCTCCGAATCTCCACTTTCATTTTCTACAGAAAGAGTGTTTCAGAACGGCTCAATTAAACTAAGGTTCAACTCTTTTAGTTGAATGCACAGAACAGAAAGAAGTTTCACAGAATGCTTCTGTGTAGTATTTAGTTGAAGATATTCCTTTTTCGACTATTACCCTCTTAGCGCTCTGAATTTCCACTGGCAGTTTCTACACAAAGAGTGTTTCAGAACTGCTCCTTCAAAAGTAAGGCTCAGCTCTGTTAGTTGAATGCAGAGAACAGAAAGGAGTTTCAGAGAATGCTTCTGTGTAGTTTTTATATGGAGATATTCCTTTTTCCACTATTACTAACTTAGCGCTACGAATGTCCACTTGCATTTTCTACAGAAAGAGTGTTTCAGAACGGCTCAATCAAAACTAAGGTTCAACACTTTTAGTTGAATGCACAGAACAGAAAGAAGTTTCACAGAATGCTTCTGTGTAGTTTTTATTTGTAGATATTATTTTTCCCAATATAGGCCTCTGAGCGCTCAGAATGTCCAATTGCATTTTCTACAGAAAGAGTGTTCCAGAACGGCTCAATCAAAAGCAAGGTTCAACTCAGTTAGTTGAATGCAGAGAACAGAAAGAAGTTTCACAGAATGCTTCTTTGTAGTTTATATTTGAGTATATTGCTTTTTCCACTATTACCCTCTTAGCGCTCCGAATTTCAACTTGCATTTTCTACAGAAAGAGTGTTCAGAACTGCGCAATCAAAAGTATGGTTTAGTTCTGTTAGCTGAATGCACATATCAGAAATAAGTTTCACACAATGCCTCTGTGTAGTTTTTATTTGAATATATTATTTTTCCCAATACAGGCCTCTTAGGGCTCAGAATGTCCAATTGCAGTTTCTACAGAAAGAGTGTTTCAGAACGGCTCAATCAAAAGTAAGTTTCAACTCTGTTAGTTGAATGTACAGAACAGAAAGATGTTTCATACAATGCTTCTGTGTAGTTTATATTTGAACATATTCCTTTTTCCACTATTACCCACTTAGCGCTCCGAATGTCCAGTTGCATTTTCTACAGACAGAGTGTTTCAAAACTGCTCAGTCAAAAGTATGGTTTAACTCTGTTAGCTGAATGCTCAGATCAGAAAGAAGTTTCACAGAATGCTTCCGTGTAGTTTATATTTGAATATATTCCTTTTTCCACTACTACCCTCTAATCGCTCCAAATGTCTAGTTGCATTTTCTACAGAAAGAGTGTTCAGAACTGCTCAATGAAATGTATGGTTTAATTCTGTTAGCTGAATGCACAGATCAGAAAGAAGTTTCACAGAATGATTCTGTGTAGTTTATATTTGAAGATATTACTTTTTCTAGTATTACCCTCTTAGCGCTCAGAATGTCCACTTGCATTTTCTACAGAAAGAGTGTTCAGAACGGCTCAATCAAAAGTATGGTTTTACTCTATTAGTTGAATGCCCATATCCGAAATAAGTTTCACAGAATGCTTCTGTGTAGTTTTTATTTGAAGATATTCTTTTTCAAAATATAGGCCTCTTAGCGCTCAGAATGTCCAATTGCAGTTTCTACCTAAAGAGCTTTTCAGAACGTCTCCATCAAAAGTAAGGTTCAACTCAGTTAGTTGAATGCACAGAACAGAAAGAAGTTTCACAGAATGCTTCTGTGTAGTTTATATTTGAATATATTCCTTTTCCAGTATTACCGTCTTAGCGCTGCGAATATCCACTTGCATTTTCTAAAGAAAGAGTGTTTCAGAACGGCTCAATCAAAAACAAGGTTCAACTCTGTTAGTTAAATGCACAGAAGAGAAATGAGTTTCATACAATGCTTCTGTGTAGTTTATATTTGAATATATTCCTTTTTCCACTACTACCCTCTTAGCGCTCCAAATGTCCAGTTGCATTTTCTACAGAAAGAGTGTTCAGAACTGCTCAATCAAAAGTATGCTTTAACTCTGTTAGCTGAATGCACAGATCAGAAAGAAGTTTCACAGAATGATTCTGTGTAGTTTATATTTGAAGACATTCCTTTTTCCACTATTACCCACTTAGCGCTCCAAATGTCCAGTAGCATTTTCTACAGAAAGAGTGTTTCAGAACTGCTCAATCCAAAGTATGGTTTAACTCTGTTAGCTGAGTGCACAGATCAGAAAGAAGTTTCACAGAATGCTTCTATGTAGTGTTTATGTGAAAATATTCTTTTTACCAATATAGGACTCTTAGCGCTCAGAATGTCCAATTGCAGTTTCTATAGAAAGAGTGTTTCAGAACGGCTCAATGAAAAGTAAGGTTCACCTCTTTTAGTTGAATGCACAGAACAGAAAGTAGTTTCACAGAATGCTTCTGTGTTGTATTTAGTTGAAGATATTCCTTTATTGACTATTACCCACTTAGCGCTCCGAATGTCCACTGGCAGTTTCTACACAAAGAGTGTTTCAGAACTGTTCCTTCAAAAGTAAGGCTCAACTCTATTAGTTGAATTCAGAGAACAGAAAGGAGTTTCAGAGAATGCTTCTGTGTGGTTTTTATTAGAAGATAATCCTTTTTCCCCTATTACAATCTTAGCGCTCCGAAGGTCCACTTATATTTTCTACACAAAGAGTGTTTCATAACTGCTCAATCAAAAGTATGGTTTAGCTCTGTTAACTGAATGCACATATCAGAAATATGTTTCACAGAATGCTTCTGTGTAGTTTTTATTTGAAGATATTCTTTTTAACAATGTAGGCCTCTTAGCGCTTAGAAAGTCCAATTGCAGTTTCTAAGAAAGAGTGTTTCAGAACGGCTCAATCAAAAGTAAGGTTCAACTCTGTTAGTTGAATGCACAGAACAGAAAGAAGTTTCACAGAATGCTTCTGTGTAGTTTATATTTGAATATATTCCTTTTTCAACTATTACGCTCTTAGCGCTCCGAATGTCCACTTGCATTTTATACAGAAAGAGTGTTCAGAACGGCTCAATCAAAAGTATGGTTTTACTCTGTTAGTCGAATGCACAGATCCGAAAGAAGTTTCACAGAATGCTTCTGTGTAGTTTTTATTTGTAGATATTCTTTTTCCCAATATAGGCCTTTTAGCGGTCAGAATGTCCAATTGCAGTTTCTACAGAAAGAGTGTTTCACAACGGCTCCATTAAAAGTAAGGTTCAACTCAGTTAGTTGAATGCACAGAACAGAAAGAAGTTTCACAGAATGCTTCTGTGTAGTTTATAATTGAATATATTCCTTTTTCCACTATTACCGTATTAGCGCTCCGAATGTCCACTTGCATTTTCTACAGAAAGAGTGTTCAGAACTGGGCAATCAAAAGTATGGTTTAACTCTGTTAGCTGAATGCACATATCAGAAATAAGTTTCACACAATGCTGCTGTGTAGTTTTTATTTGAGGATATTATTATTCCCAATATAGGCCTCTTAGAGCTGAGAATGTCCAATTGCAGTTTCTACAGAAAGAGTGTTTCAGAACGGCTCAATCAAAAGTAAGGTTCAACTCTGTTAGTTGAATGCACAGAACAGAAAGAAGTTTCATACAATGCTTCTGTGTTGTTTATATTTGAACATATTGCTTTTTCCATTATTACCCACTTAGCGCTCCGAATGTCCAGTTGCATTTTCTACAGTCAGAGTGTTTCAAATCTCCTCAATCAAAAGTATGGTTTAACTCTGTTAGCTGAATTCTCAGATCAGAAAGAAGTTTCACAGAATGCTTCTGTGTAGCTAATACTTGAATATATTCCTTTTTCCAATACTACCCTCTTAGCGCTCCGAATGTCCAGTTGCATTTTCTACAGAAAGAGTGTTCAGAACTGCACTATCAAAAGTATGGTTTAACTTTGTTAGCTGAATGCACATATCAGAAAGAAGTTTCACAGAATGATTCTTTGTAGTTTATATTTGAAGATAATCCTTTTTCCACTATTACCCTCTTAGCGCTCCGAATCTCCACTTTCATTTTCTACAGAAAGAGTGTTTCAGTACGGCTCAATCAAAACTGAGGTTCAAATCTTTTAGTTGAATGCACAGAACAGAAAGAAGTTTCACAGAATGCTTCTGTGTAGTATTTAGTTGAAGATATTCCTTTTTCGACTATTACCCTCTTAGCGCTCTGAATTTCCACTGGCAGTTTCTACACAAAGAGTGTTTCAGAACTGTTCCTTCAAAAGTAAGGCTCAACTCTGTTAGTTGAATTCAGAGAACAGAAAGGAGTTTCAGAGAATGCTTCTGTGTAGTTTTTATTTGGAGATATTCCTTTTTCCACTATTACTATCTTAGCGCTCCGAAGGTCCACTTATATTTTCTACACAAAGAGTGTTTCATAACTGCTCAATCAAAAGTATGGTTTAGCTCTGTTAACTGAATGCACATATCAGAAATATGTTTCACAGAATGCTTCTGTGTAGTTTTTATTTGAAGATATTCTTTTTAACAATGTAGGCCTCTTAGCGATTAGAAAGTCAAATTGCAGTTTCTACAGAAAGAATGTTTCAGAACGTCTCAATCAAACGTAAGGTTCAACTCTGTTAGTTGAATGCACAGAACAGAAAGAAGTTTCACAGAATGCTTCTGTGTAGTTTATATTTGAATATATTCCTTTTTCAACTATTACCCTCTTAGCGCTCCGAATGTCCAATTGCATTTTCTACAGAAAGAGTGTTCAGAACGGCTCAATCAAAAGTTTGGTTTTACTCTGTTAGTTGAATGCACAGATCCGAAAGAAGTTTCACAGAATGCTTCTGTGTAGTTTTTATTTGTAGATATTCTTTTTCCCAATATAGGCCTTTTAGCGGTCAGAATGTACAATTGCCGTTTCTACAGAAAGAGTGTTTCACAACGGCTCCATCAAAAGTAAGGTTCAACTCAGTTAGTTGAATGCATAGAACAGAAAGAAGTTTCACAGAATGCTTCTGTGTAGTTCATAATTGAATATATTCCTTTTTCCACTATTACCGTATTAGCGCTCCGAATGTCCACTTGCATTTTCTACAGAAAGAGTGTTCAGAACTGTGCAATCAAAAGTATGGTTTAACTCTGTTAGCTGAATGCACATATCAGAAATAAGTTTCACACAATGCTGCTGTGTAGTTTTTATTTGAAGATATTATTATTCCCTATATAGGCCTCTTAGAGCTGAGAATGTCTAATTGCAGATTCTACAGAAAGAGTGTTTCAGAACGGCTCAATCAAAAGTAAGGTTCAACTCTGTTAGTTGAATGCACAGAACAGAAGGAAGTTTCATACAATGCTTCTGTGTTGTTTATATTTGAACATATTCCTTTTTCCATTATTACCCACTTAGCCCTCCGAATGTCCAGTTGCATTTTCTACAGTCAGAGTGTTTCAAATCTCCTCAATCAAAAGTATGGTTTAACTCTGTTAGCGGAATGCTCAGATCAGAAAGAAGTTTCACAGAATGCTTCTGTGTAGCTTATATTTGAATATATTCCTTTTTCCACTACTACCCTCTTAGCGCTCCAAATTTCCAGTTGCATTTTCTACAGAAAGAGTGTTCAGAACTGCACTATCAAAACTATGGTTTAACTCTGTTAGCTGAATGCACATATCAGAAAGAAGTTTCACAGAATGATTCTGTGTAGTTTATATTTGAAGATAATCCTTTTTCCACTATTACCCTCTTAGCGCTCCGAATCTCCACTTTCATTTTCTACAGAAAGAGTGTTTCAGAACGGCTCAATTAAACTAAGGTTCAACTCTTTTAGTTGAATGCACAGAACAGAAAGAAGTTTCACAGAATGCTTCTGTGTAGTATTTAGTTGAAGATATTCCTTTTTCGACTATTACCCTCTTAGCGCTCTGAATTTCCACTGGCAGTTTCTACACAAAGAGTGTTTCAGAACTGCTCCTTCAAAAGTAAGGCTCAGCTCTGTTAGTTGAATGCAGAGAACAGAAAGGAGTTTCAGAGAATGCTTCTGTGTAGTTTTTATATGGAGATATTCCTTTTTCCACTATTACTAACTTAGCGCTACGAATGTCCACTTGCATTTTCTACAGAAAGAGTGTTTCAGAACGGCTCAATCAAAACTAAGATTCAACACTTTTAGTTGAATGCACAGAACAGAAAGAAGTTTCACAGAATGCTTCTGTGTAGTTTTTATTTGTAGATATTAGTTTTCCCAATATAGGCCTCTGAGCGCTCAGAATGTCCAATTGCATTTTCTACAGAAAGAGTGTTCCAGAACGGCTCAATCAAAAGCAAGGTTCAACTCAGTTAGTTGAATGCAGAGAACAGAAAGAAGTTTCACAGAATGCTTCTTTGTAGTTTATATTTGAGTATATTGCTTTTTCCACTATTACCCTCTTAGCGCTCCGAATTTCAACTTGCATTTTCTACAGAAAGAGTGTTCAGAACTGCGCAATCAAAAGTATGGTTTAGTTCTGTTAGCTGAATGCACATATCAGAAATAAGTTTCACACAATGCCTCTGTGTAGTTTTTATTTGAATATATTATTTTTCCCAATACAGGCCTCTTAGGGCTCAGAATGTCCAATTGCAGTTTCTACAGAAAGAGTGTTTCAGAACGGCTCAATCAAAAGTAAGTTTCAACTCTGTTAGTTGAATGTACAGAACAGAAAGATGTTTCATACAATGCTTCTGTGTAGTTTATATTTGAACATATTCCTTTTTCCACTATTACCCACTTAGCGCTCCGAATGTCCAGTTGCATTTTCTACAGACAGAGTGTTTCAAAACTGCTCAGTCAAAAGTATGGTTTAACTCTGTTAGCTGAATGCTCAGATCAGAAAGAAGTTTCACAGAATGCTTCCGTGTAGTTTATATTTGAATATATTCCTTTTTCCACTACTACCCTCTAATCGCTCCAAATGTCTAGTTGCATTTTCTACAGAAAGAGTGTTCAGAACTGCTCAATGAAAAGTATGGTTTAATTCTGTTAGCTGAATGCACAGATCAGAAAGAAGTTTCACAGAATGATTCTGTGTAGTTTATATTTGAAGATATTACTTTTTCTAGTATTACCCTCTTAGCGCTCAGAATGTCCACTTGCATTTTCTACAGAAAGAGTGTTCAGAACGGCTCAATCAAAAGTATGGTTTTACTCTATTAGTTGAATGCCCATATCCGAAATAAGTTTCACAGAATGCTTCTGTGTAGATTTTATTTGAAGATATTCTTTTTCAAAATATAGGCCTCTTAGCGCTCAGAATGTCCAATTGCAGTTTCTACAGAAAGAGCTTTTCAGAACGGCTCCATCAAAAGTAAGGTTCAACTCAGTTAGTTGAATGCACAGAACAGAAAGAAGTTTCACAGAATGCTTCTGTGTAGTTTATATTTGAATATATTCCTTTTCCAGTATTACCGTCTTAGCGCTGCGAATATCCACTTGCATTTTCTAAAGAAAGAGTGTTTCAGAACGGCTCAATCAAAAACAAGGTTCAACTCTGTTAGTTAAATGCACAGAAGAGAAATGAGTTTCATACAATGCTTCTGTGTAGTTTATATTTGAATATATTCCTTTTTCCACTACTACCCTCTTAGCGCTCCAAATGTCCAGTTGCATTTTCTACAGAAAGAGTGTTCAGAACTGCTCAATCAAAAGTATGCTTTAACTCTGTTAGCTGAATGCACAGATCAGAAAGAAGTTTCACAGAATGATTCTGTGTAGTTTATATTTGAAGACATTCCTTTTTCCACTATTACCCACTTAGCGCTCCAAATGTCCAGTAGCATTTTCTACAGAAAGAGTGTTTCAGAACTGCTCAATCCAAAGTATGGTTTAACTCTGTTAGCTGAGTGCACAGATCAGAAAGAAGTTTCACAGAATGCTTCTATGTAGTGTTTATGTGAAAATATTCTTTTTACCAATATAGGACTCTTAGCGCTCAGAATGTCCAATTGCAGTTTCTATAGAAAGAGTGTTTCAGAACGGCTCAATGAAAAGTAAGGTTCACCTCTTTTAGTTGAATGCACAGAACAGAAAGTAGTTTCACAGAATGCTTCTGTGTTGTATTTAGTTGAAGATATTCCTTTATTGACTATTACCCACTTAGCGCTCCGAATGTCCACTGGCAGTTTCTACACAAAGAGTGTTTCAGAACTGTTCCTTCAAAAGTAAGGCTCAACTCTATTAGTTGAATTCAGAGAACAGAAAGGAGTTTCAGAGAATGCTTCTGTGTGGTTTTTATTAGAAGATAATCCTTTTTCCCCTATTACAATCTTAGCGCTCCGAAGGTCCACTTATATTTTCTACACAAAGAGTGTTTCATAACTGCTCAATCAAAAGTATGGTTTAGCTCTGTTAACTGAATGCACATATCAGAAATATGTTTCACAGAATGCTTCTGTGTAGTTTTTATTTGAAGATATTCTTTTTAACAATGTAGGCCTCTTAGCGCTTAGAAAGTCCAATTGCAGTTTCTAAGAAAGAGTGTTTCAGAACGGCTCAATCAAAAGTAAGGTTCAACTCTGTTAGTTGAATGCACAGAACAGAAAGAAGTTTCACAGAATGCTTCTGTGTAGTTTATATTTGAATATATTCCTTTTTCAACTATTACGCTCTTAGCGCTCCGAATGTCCACTTGCATTTTATACAGAAAGAGTGTTCAGAACGGCTCAATCAAAAGTATGGTTTTACTCTGTTAGTCGAATGCACAGATCCGAAAGAAGTTTCACAGAATGCTTCTGTGTAGTTTTTATTTGTAGATATTCTTTTTCCCAATATAGGCCTTTTAGCGGTCAGAATGTCCAATTGCAGTTTCTACAGAAAGAGTGTTTCACAACGGCTCCATTAAAAGTAAGGTTCAACTCAGTTAGTTGAATGCACAGAACAGA
The DNA here is from genome assembly GCF_028878055.3 of Symphalangus syndactylus. NCBI lineage: Eukaryota > Metazoa > Chordata > Mammalia > Primates > Hylobatidae > Symphalangus > Symphalangus syndactylus. The sequence continues at coordinate 17,607,496 of NC_072441.2, forward strand.
AAGAAGTTTCACAGAATGCTTCTGTGTAGTTTATAATTGAATATATTCCTTTTTCCACTATTACCGTATTAGCGCTCCGAATGTCCACTTGCATTTTCTACAGAAAGAGTGTTCAGAACTGGGCAATCAAAAGTATGGTTTAACTCTGTTAGCTGAATGCACATATCAGAAATAAGTTTCACACAATGCTGCTGTGTAGTTTTTATTTGAGGATATTATTATTCCCAATATAGGCCTCTTAGAGCTGAGAATGTCCAATTGCAGTTTCTACAGAAAGAGTGTTTCAGAACGGCTCAATCAAAAGTAAGGTTCAACTCTGTTAGTTGAATGCACAGAACAGAAAGAAGTTTCATACAATGCTTCTGTGTTGTTTATATTTGAACATATTGCTTTTTCCATTATTACCCACTTAGCGCTCCGAATGTCCAGTTGCATTTTCTACAGTCAGAGTGTTTCAAATCTCCTCAATCAAAAGTATGGTTTAACTCTGTTAGCTGAATTCTCAGATCAGAAAGAAGTTTCACAGAATGCTTCTGTGTAGCTAATACTTGAATATATTCCTTTTTCCAATACTACCCTCTTAGCGCTCCGAATGTCCAGTTGCATTTTCTACAGAAAGAGTGTTCAGAACTGCACTATCAAAAGTATGGTTTAACTTTGTTAGCTGAATGCACATATCAGAAAGAAGTTTCACAGAATGATTCTTTGTAGTTTATATTTGAAGATAATCCTTTTTCCACTATTACCCTCTTAGCGCTCCGAATCTCCACTTTCATTTTCTACAGAAAGAGTGTTTCAGTACGGCTCAATCAAAACTGAGGTTCAAATCTTTTAGTTGAATGCACAGAACAGAAAGAAGTTTCACAGAATGCTTCTGTGTAGTATTTAGTTGAAGATATTCCTTTTTCGACTATTACCCTCTTAGCGCTCTGAATTTCCACTGGCAGTTTCTACACAAAGAGTGTTTCAGAACTGTTCCTTCAAAAGTAAGGCTCAACTCTGTTAGTTGAATTCAGAGAACAGAAAGGAGTTTCAGAGAATGCTTCTGTGTAGTTTTTATTTGGAGATATTCCTTTTTCCACTATTACTATCTTAGCGCTCCGAAGGTCCACTTATATTTTCTACACAAAGAGTGTTTCATAACTGCTCAATCAAAAGTATGGTTTAGCTCTGTTAACTGAATGCACATATCAGAAATATGTTTCACAGAATGCTTCTGTGTAGTTTTTATTTGAAGATATTCTTTTTAACAATGTAGGCCTCTTAGCGATTAGAAAGTCCAATTGCAGTTTCTACAGAAAGAATGTTTCAGAAAGTCTCAATCAAACGTAAGGTTCAACTCTGTTAGTTGAATGCACAGAACAGAAAGAAGTTTCACAGAATGCTTCTGTGTAGTTTATATTTGAATATATTCCTTTTTCAACTATTACCCTCTTAGCGCTCCGAATGTCCAATTGCATTTTCTACAGAAAGAGTGTTCAGAACGGCTCAATCAAAAGTTTGGTTTTACTCTGTTAGTTGAATGCACAGATCCGAAAGAAGTTTCACAGAATGCTTCTGTGTAGTTTTTATTTGTAGATATTCTTTTTCCCAATATAGGCCTTTTAGCGGTCAGAATGTACAATTGCCGTTTCTACAGAAAGAGTGTTTCACAACGGCTCCATCAAAAGTAAGGTTCAACTCAGTTAGTTGAATGCATAGAACAGAAAGAAGTTTCACAGAATGCTTCTGTGTAGTTCATAATTGAATATATTCCTTTTTCCACTATTACCGTATTAGCGCTCCGAATGTCCACTTGCATTTTCTACAGAAAGAGTGTTCAGAACTGTGCAATCAAAAGTATGGTTTAACTCTGTTAGCTGAATGCACATATCAGAAATAAGTTTCACACAATGCTGCTGTGTAGTTTTTATTTGAAGATATTATTATTCCCTATATAGGCCTCTTAGAGCTGAGAATGTCTAATTGCAGATTCTACAGAAAGAGTGTTTCAGAACGGCTCAATCAAAGTAAGGTTCAACTCTGTTAGTTGAATGCACAGAACAGAAGGAAGTTTCATACAATGCTTCTGTGTTGTTTATATTTGAACATATTCCTTTTTCCATTATTACCCACTTAGCCCTCCGAATGTCCAGTTGCATTTTCTACAGTCAGAGTGTTTCAAATCTCCTCAATCAAAAGTATGGTTTAACTCTGTTAGCGGAATGCTCAGATCAGAAAGAAGTTTCACAGAATGCTTCTGTGTAGCTTATATTTGAATATATTCCTTTTTCCACTACTACCCTCTTAGCGCTCCAAATTTCCAGTTGCATTTTCTACAGAAAGAGTGTTCAGAACTGCACTATCAAAACTATGGTTTAACTCTGTTAGCTGAATGCACATATCAGAAAGAAGTTTCACAGAATGATTCTGTGTAGTTTATATTTGAAGATAATCCTTTTTCCACTATTACCCTCTTAGCGCTCCGAATCTCCACTTTCATTTTCTACAGAAAGAGTGTTTCAGAACGGCTCAATTAAACTAAGGTTCAACTCTTTTAGTTGAATGCACAGAACAGAAAGAAGTTTCACAGAATGCTTCTGTGTAGTATTTAGTTGAAGATATTCCTTTTTCGACTATTACCCTCTTAGCGCTCTGAATTTCCACTGGCAGTTTCTACACAAAGAGTGTTTCAGAACTGCTCCTTCAAAAGTAAGGCTCAGCTCTGTTAGTTGAATGCAGAGAACAGAAAGGAGTTTCAGAGAATGCTTCTGTGTAGTTTTTATATGGAGATATTCCTTTTTCCACTATTACTAACTTAGCGCTACGAATGTCCACTTGCATTTTCTACAGAAAGAGTGTTTCAGAACGGCTCAATCAAAACTAAGGTTCAACACTTTTAGTTGAATGCACAGAACAGAAAGAAGTTTCACAGAATGCTTCTGTGTAGTTTTTATTTGTAGATATTATTTTTCCCAATATAGGCCTCTGAGCGCTCAGAATGTCCAATTGCATTTTCTACAGAAAGAGTGTTCCAGAACGGCTCAATCAAAAGCAAGGTTCAACTCAGTTAGTTGAATGCAGAGAACAGAAAGAAGTTTCACAGAATGCTTCTTTGTAGTTTATATTTGAGTATATTGCTTTTTCCACTATTACCCTCTTAGCGCTCCGAATTTCAACTTGCATTTTCTACAGAAAGAGTGTTCAGAACTGCGCAATCAAAAGTATGGTTTAGTTCTGTTAGCTGAATGCACATATCAGAAATAAGTTTCACACAATGCCTCTGTGTAGTTTTTATTTGAATATATTATTTTTCCCAATACAGGCCTCTTAGGGCTCAGAATGTCCAATTGCAGTTTCTACAGAAAGAGTGTTTCAGAACGGCTCAATCAAAAGTAAGTTTCAACTCTGTTAGTTGAATGTACAGAACAGAAAGATGTTTCATACAATGCTTCTGTGTAGTTTATATTTGAACATATTCCTTTTTCCACTATTACCCACTTAGCGCTCCGAATGTCCAGTTGCATTTTCTACAGACAGAGTGTTTCAAAACTGCTCAGTCAAAAGTATGGTTTAACTCTGTTAGCTGAATGCTCAGATCAGAAAGAAGTTTCACAGAATGCTTCTGTGTAGTTTATATTTGAATATATTCCTTTTTCCACTACTACCCTCTAATCGCTCCAAATGTCTAGTTGCATTTTCTACAGAAAGAGTGTTCAGAACTGCTCAATGAAAAGTATGGTTTAATTCTGTTAGCTGAATGCACAGATCAGAAAGAAGTTTCACAGAATGATTCTGTGTAGTTTATATTTGAAGATATTACTTTTTCTAGTATTACCCTCTTAGCGCTCAGAATGTCCACTTGCATTTTCTACAGAAAGAGTGTTCAGAACGGCTCAATCAAAAGTATGGTTTTACTCTATTAGTTGAATGCCCATATCCGAAATAAGTTTCACAGAATGCTTCTGTGTAGTTTTAATTTGAAGATATTCTTTTTCAAAATATAGGCCTCTTAGCGCTCAGAATGTCCAATTGCAGTTTCTACAGAAAGAGCTTTTCAGAACGGCTCCATCAAAAGTAAGGTTCAACTCAGTTAGTTGAATGCACAGAACAGAAAGAAGTTTCACAGAATGCTTCTGTGTAGTTTATATTTGAATATATTCCTTTTCCAGTATTACCGTCTTAGCGCTGCGAATATCCACTTGCATTTTCTAAAGAAAGAGTGTTTCAGAACGGCTCAATCAAAAACAAGGTTCAACTCTGTTAGTTAAATGCACAGAAGAGAAATGAGTTTCATACAATGCTTCTGTGTAGTTTATATTTGAATATATTCCTTTTTCCACTACTACCCTCTTAGCGCTCCAAATGTCCAGTTGCATTTTCTACAGAAAGAGTGTTCAGAACTGCTCAATCAAAAGTATGCTTTAACTCTGTTAGCTGAATGCACAGATCAGAAAGAAGTTTCACAGAATGATTCTGTGTAGTTTATATTTGAAGACATTCCTTTTTCCACTATTACCCACTTAGCGCTCCAAATGTCCAGTAGCATTTTCTACAGAAAGAGTGTTTCAGAACTGCTCAATCCAAAGTATGGTTTAACTCTGTTAGCTGAGTGCACAGATCAGAAAGAAGTTTCACAGAATGCTTCTATGTAGTGTTTATGTGAAAATATTCTTTTTACCAATATAGGACTCTTAGCGCTCAGAATGTCCAATTGCAGTTTCTATAGAAAGAGTGTTTCAGAACGGCTCAATGAAAAGTAAGGTTCACCTCTTTTAGTTGAATGCACAGAACAGAAAGTAGTTTCACAGAATGCTTCTGTGTTGTATTTAGTTGAAGATATTCCTTTATTGACTATTACCCACTTAGCGCTCCGAATGTCCACTGGCAGTTTCTACACAAAGAGTGTTTCAGAACTGTTCCTTCAAAAGTAAGGCTCAACTCTATTAGTTGAATTCAGAGAACAGAAAGGAGTTTCAGAGAATGCTTCTGTGTGGTTTTTATTAGAAGATAATCCTTTTTCCCCTATTACAATCTTAGCGCTCCGAAGGTCCACTTATATTTTCTACACAAAGAGTGTTTCATAACTGCTCAATCAAAAGTATGGTTTAGCTCTGTTAACTGAATGCACATATCAGAAATATGTTTCACAGAATGCTTCTGTGTAGTTTTTATTTGAAGATATTCTTTTTAACAATGTAGGCCTCTTAGCGCTTAGAAACTCCAATTGCAGTTTCTAAGAAAGAGTGTTTCAGAACGGCTCAATCAAAAGTAAGGTTCAAATCTGTTAGCTGAATGCTCAGATCAGAAAGAAGTTTCACAGAATGCTTCCGTGTAGTTTATATTTGAATATATTCCTTTTTCCACTACTACACTCTTAGCGCTCCAAATGTCTAGTTGCATTTTCTACAGAAAGAGTGTTCAGAACTGCTCAATGAAAAGTATGGTTTAATTCTGTTAGCTGAATGCACAGATCAGAAAGAAGTTTCACAGAATGATTCTGTGTAGTTTATATTTGAAGATATTCCTTTTTCTAGTATTACCCTCTTAGCGCTCAGAATGTCCACTTGCATTTTCTACAGAAAGAGTGTTCAGAACGGCTCAATCAAAAGTATGGTTTTACTCTATTAGTTGAATGCCCATATCAGAAGTAAGTTTCACAGAATGCTTCTGTGTAGTTTTTATTTGAAGATATTCTTTTTCAAAATATAGGCCTCTTAGCGCTCAGAATGTCCAATTGCAGTTTCTACAGAAAGAGCTTTTCAGAATGGCTCCATCAAAAGTAAGGTTCAACTCAGTTAGTTGAATGCACAGAACAGAAAGAAGTTTCACAGAATGCTTCTGTGTAGTTTATATTTGAATATATTCCTTTTCCAGTATTACCGTCTTAGCGCTGCGAATATCCACTTGCATTTTCTAAAGAAAGAGTGTTTCAGAACGGCTCAATCAAAAATAAGGTTCAACTCTGTTAGTTAAATGCACAGAAGAGAAAGGAGTTTCATACAATGCTTCTGTGTAGTTTATATTTGAATATATTACTTTTTCCACTACTACCCTCTTAGCGCTCCAAATGTCCAGTTGCATTTTCTACAGAAAGAGTGTTCAGAACTGCTCAATCAAAACTATGCTTTAACTGTGTTAGCTGAATGCACAGATCAGAAAGAAGTTTCACAGAATGATTCTGTGTAGTTTATATTTGAAGATATTCCTTTTTTCACTATTACCCACTTAGCGCTCCAAATGTCCAGTAACATTTTCAACAGAAAGAGTGTTTCAGAACTGCTCAATCAAAAGTATGGTTTAACTCTGTTAGCTGAATGCACAGATCAGAAAGAAGTTTCACAGAATGCTTCTGTGTAGTGTTTATATGAAAATATTCTTTTTACCAATATAGGCCTCTTAGCGCTCAGAATGTCCAATTGCAGTTTCTATAGAAAGAGTGTTTCAGAACGGCTCAATGAAAAGTAAGGTTCACCTCTTTTAGTTGAATGCACAGAACAGAAAGAAGTTTCACAGAATGCTTCTGTGTAGTACTTAGTTGAAGATATTCCTTTATTGAATATTACCCACTTAGCGCTCCGAATGTCCAATGGCAGTTTCTACACAAAGAGTGTTTCAGAACTGTTCCTTCAAAAGTAAGGCTTAACTCTGTTAGTTGAATTCAGAGAACAGAAAGGAGTTTCAGAGAACGCTTCTGTGTGGTTTTTATTTGGAGATATTCCTTTATCCTCTATTACAATCTTAGCGCTCCGAAGGTCCACTTGCATTTTCTACACAAAGAGTGTTTCATAACTGCTCAATCAAAAGTATGGTTTAGCTCTGTTAACTGAATGCACAGATCAGAAATAAGTTTCACAGAATGCTTCTGTGTAGTTTTTATTTGAAGATATTATTTTAACAATATAGGCCTCTTAGCGCTTAGAAAGTCCAATTGCAGTTTCTACAGAAAGAGTGTTTCAGAACGGCTCAATCAAAAGTAAGGTTCAACTCTGTTAGTTGAATGCACAGAACAGAAAGAAGTTTCATAGAATGCTTCTGTGTAGTTTATGTTTGAATATATTCCTTTTTCAACTATTACCCTCTTAGCGCTCCGAATCTCCACTTGCATATTCTACAGAAAGGGTGTTCAGAACGGCTCAATCAAAAGTATGGTTTTACTCTGTTAGTTGAATGCACAGATCCGAAAGAAGTTTCACAGAATGCTTCAGTGTAGTTTTTATTTGTAGATATTCTTTTTCCCAATATAGGGCTTTTAGCGGTCAGAATGTCCAATTGCAGTTTCTACAGAAAGAGTGTTTCACAACGGCTCCATCAAAAGTAAGGTTCAACTCTGTTAGTTGAATGCACAGAACAGAAAGAAGTTTCATACAATGCTTCTGTGTAGTTTATATTTGAACATATTCTTTTTTCCACTATTACCCACTTAGCGCTACGAATGTCCAGTTGCATTTTCTACAGACAGAGTGTTTCAAAACTGCTCAATCAAAAGTATGGTTTAACTCTGTTAGCTGAATGCTCAGATCAGAAAGAAGTTTCACAGAATGCTTCTGTGTAGCTTATATTTGAATATATGCCTTTCTCCACTACTACCTTCTTAGCGCTCCAAATGTCCAGTTGCATTTTCTACAGAAAGAGTGTTCAGAACTGCTCTATCAAAAGTATGGTTTAAATCTGTTAGCTGAATGCACATATCAGAAAGAAGTTTCACAGAATGATTCTCTGTAGTTTATATTTGAAGATAATCCTTTTTCCACTATTACCCTCTTAACGCTCCGAATCTCCAGTTTCATTTTCTACAGAAAGAGTGTTTCAGAACGGCTCAATCAAAACTAAGGTTCAACTCTTTTAGTTGAATGCACAGAACAGAAAGAAGTCTCACAGAATGCTTCTGTGTAGTTTATAATTGAATATAATCCTTTTTCCACTATTACCGTATTAGCGCTCCGAATGTCCACTTGCATTTTCTACAGAAAGAGTGTTCAGAACTGCGCAATCAAAAGTATCGTTTAACTCTGTTAGCTGAATGCACATATCAGAAATAAGTTTCACACAATGCTGCTATGTAGTTTTTATTTGACGATATTATTTTTCCCAATATAGGCCTCTTAGAGCTCAGAATGCCCAATTGCAGTTTCTACAGAACGAGTGTTTCAGAACGGCCAATCAAAAGTAAGGTTCAACTCTGTTACTTGAATGCACAGAACAGAAAGAAGTTTCATACAATGCTTCTATGTAATTTATATTTGAACATATTCCTTTTTCCATTATTACCCACTTAGCGCTCCGAATGTCCAGTTGCATTTTCTACAGACAGAGTGTTTCAAATCTCCTCAATCAAAAGTATGGTTTAACTCTGTTAGCTGAATTCTAAGATCAGAAAGAAGTTTCACAGAATGCTTCTGTGTAGCTTATATTTGAATATATTCCTTTTTCCACTACTACCCTATTAGCGCTCCAAATGTCCAGTTGCATTTTCTACAGAAAGAGTGTTCAGAACTGCTCAATGAAAAGTATGGTTTAATTCTGTTAGCTGAATGCACAGATCAGAAAGAAGTTTCACAGAATGATTCTGTGTAGTTTATATTTGAAGATATTAATTTTTCCACTATTACCCTCTTAGCGCTCCGAATCTCCACTTTCTTTTTCTACAGAAAGAGTGTTTCAGAACGGCTCAATCAAAACTAAGGTTCAACTCTTTTAGTTGAATGCACAGAACAGAAAGGAGTTTCACAGAATGCTTCTGTGTAGTATTTAGTTGAAGATATTCCTTTTTCGACTATCACCCTCTTAGCGCTCTGAATTTCCACTGGCAGTTTCTACAGAAAGAGTGTTTCAGGACGGCTCCATCAAAAGTAAGGCTCAGCTCTGTTAGTTGAATGCAGAGAACAGAAAGGAGTTTCAGAGAATGCTTCTGTGTAGTTTTTATTTGGAGATATTCCTTTTTCCACTATTACTATCTTAGCGCTCCGAATGTCCACTTGCATTTTCTACAGAAAGAGAGTTTCAGAACGGCTCAATCAAAACTAAGGTTCAACACTTTTAGTTGAATGCACAGAACAGAAAGAAGTTTAACAGAATGCTTCTGTGTAGTTTTTATTTGTAGATATTCTTTTTCCCAATATAGGCCTCTTAGCGCTCAGAATGTCCAATTGCATTTTCTACAGAAAGAGTGTTCCAGAACGGCTCAATCAAAAGCAAGGTTCAACTCAGTTAGTTGAATGCAGAGAACAGAAAGTAGTTTCACAGAATGCTTCTGTGTAGTTTATATTTGAGTATATTGCTTTTTCCACTATTACCCTCTTAGCGCTCCGAATGTCAACTCGCATTTTCTACAGAAAGAGTGTTCAGAACTGCGCAATCAAAAGTATGGTTTAACTCTGTTAGCTGAATGCACATATCAGAAATAAGTTTCATGTAATGCTTCTGTGTAGTTTTTATTTGAATATATCATTTTTCCCAATATGGGCCTCTTAGGGCTCAGAATGTCCAATTGCAGTTTCTATAGAAAGAGTGTTTCAGAACGGCTAAATAAAAAGTAAGGTTCAACTCTGTTAGTTGAATGTACAGAACAGAAAGATGTTTCATACAATGCTTCTGTGTAGTTTATATTTGAACATATTCCTTTTTCCACTATTACCCAATTAGCGCTCCGAATGTCCAGTTGCATTTTCTACAGACAGAGTGTTTCAAAACTTCTCAGTCAATAGTATGGTTAAACTCTGTTAGCTGAATGCTCAGATCAGAAAGAAGTTTCACAGAATGCTTCTGTGTAGTTTATATTTGAATATATTCCTTTTTCCACTACTACCCTCTTAGCGCTCCAAATGTCCAGTTGCATTTTCTACAGAAAGAGTGTTCAGATCTGCTCAATCAAAACTAAGGTTCAACTCTTTTAGTTGAATGCACAGAACAGAGAGAAGTTTCACAGAATGCTTCTGTGTAGTTTATAATTGAATATATTCCTCTTTAAACTATTACCGTATTAGCGCTCCGAATGTCCCCTTGCATTTTCTACAGAAAGAGTGTTCAGAACTGCGCAATCAAAAGTATCGTTTAACTCTGTTAGCTGAATGCACATATCAGAAATAAGTTTCACACAATGGTGCTATGTAGTTTTTATTTGAAGATATTATTTTTCCCAATATAGGCCTCTTAGAGCTCAGAATGCCCAATTGCAGTTTCTACAGAACGAGTGTTTCTGAACGGCTCAATGAAAAGTAAGGTTCAACTCTGTTAGTTGAATGCACAGAACAGAAAGAAGTTTCATACAATGCTTCTGTGTAGTTTATGTTTGAACATATTCTTTTTCCATTATTACCCACTTAGCGCTCTGAATGTCTAGTTGCATTTTCTACAGACAGAGTGTTTCAAATCTCCTCAATCAAAAGTATGGTTTAACTCTGTTAGCTGAATGCTCAGATCAGAAAGAAGTTTCACAGAATGCTTCTGTGTAGCTTATATTTGAATATATTCCTTTTTCCACTACTACCCTCTTAGCGCTCCAAATGTCCAGTTGCATTTTCTACAGAAAGAGTGTTCAGAACTGCTCTATCAAAAGTATGGTTTAACTCTGTTAGCTGAATGCACATATCAGAAAGAAGTTTCACAGAATGATTCTGTGTAGTTTATATTTGAAGATAGTCCTTTTTCCACTATTACCCTCTTAGCTCTCCGAATCTCCACTTTCATTTTCTACAGAAAGAGTGTTTCAGAACGGCTCAATCAAAACTAAGGTTCAACTCTTTTAGTTGAATGCACAGAACAGAAAGCAGTTTCACAGAATGCTTCTGTGTAGTATTTAGTTGAAGATATTCCTTTTTCGACTATCACCCTCTTAGCGCTCTGAATTTCCACTGGCAATTTCTACAGAAAGAGTGTTTCAGAACGGCTCCATCAAAAGTAAGGCTCAGCTCTGTTAGTTGAATGCAGAGAAGAGAAAGGAGTTTCAGAGAATGCTTCTGTGTAGTTTTTATGTGGAGATATTCCTTTTTCCACTATTACTATCTTAGCGCTCCGAATGTCCACTTGTTTTTTCTACAGAAAGAGAGTTTCAGAACGGCTCAATCAAAACTAAGGTTCAACACTTTTAGTTGAATGCCCATATCAGAAATAAGTTTCACAGAATGCTTCTGTGTAGTTTTTATTTGTAGATATTCTTTTTCCCAATATAGGCCTCTTAGCGCTCAGAATGTCCAATTGCATTTTCTACAGAAAGAGTGTTCCAGAACGGCTTAATCAAAAGCAAGGTTCAACTCAGTTAGTTGAATGCAGAGGACAGAAAGAAGTTTCACAGAATGCTTCTGTGTAGTTTATATTTGAGTATATTGCTTTTTCCACTATTACCCTCTTAGCGCTCCGAATGTCAACTTGCATTTTCTACAGAAAGAGTGTTCAGAACTGCGCAATCAAAAGTATGGTTTAACTCTGTTAGCTGAATGCACATATCAGAAATAAGTTTCACACAATGCTTCTGTGTAGTTTTTATTTGAATATATCATTTTTCCCAATATGGGCCTCTTAGGGCTCAGAATGTCCAATTGCAGTTTCTACAGAAAGAGTGTTTCAGAACGGCTAAATCAAAAGTAAGGTTCAACTCTGTTAGTTGAATGTACAGAACAGAAAGATGTTTCATACAATGCTTCTGTGTAGTTTATATTTGAACATATTCCTTTTTCCACTATTACCCAATTAGCGCTCCGAATGTCCAGTTGCATTTTCTACAGACAGAGGGTTTCAAAACTTCTCAGTCAAAAGTATGGTTTAACTCTGTTAGCTGAATGCTCAGATCAGAAATAAGTTTCACAGAATGCTTCTGTGTAGTTTATATTTGAATATATTCCTTTTTCCACTACTACGCTCTTAGCGCTCCAAATGTCCAGTTGCATTTTCTACAGAAAGAGTGTTCAGAACTGCTCAATGAAAAGTATGGTTTAATTCTGTTAGCTGAAGCACAGATCAGAAAGAAGTTTCACAGAATGATTCTGTGTAGTTTATATTTGAAGATATTACTATTTCCAGTATTACCCTCTTAGAGCTCCCAATGTGCACTTGCATTTTCTACAGAAAGAGTGTTCAGAACGACTCAATCAACAGTATGGTTTTACTCTATTAGTTGAATGCCCATATCAGAACTAAGTTTCACAGAATGCTTCTGTGTAGTTTTTATTTGTAGATATTCTTTTTCCCAATATAGGCCTCTTAGCGCTCAGAATGTCCAATTGCAGTTTCTACAGAAAGAGTGTTTCAGAACGGCTCCATCAAAAGTAAGGTTCAACTCAGTTAGTTGAATGCACAGAACAGAAAGAAGTTTCACAGAATGCTTCTGTGTAGTTTATAATTGAATATATTCCTTTTCCAGTATTACCGTCTTGGGGCTCTGAATATCCACTTGCATTTTCTACAGAAAGAGTGCTTCAGAACGGCTCAATCAAAAATAAGGTTCAACTCTGTTAGTTGAATGCACAGAAGAGAAAGAAGTTTCATACAATGCTTCTGTGTAGTTTATATTTGAATATACTCCTTTTTCCACTACTACCCTCTTAGCGCTCCAAATGTCCAGTTGCATTTTCTACAGAAAGAGTGTTCAGAACTGCTCAATCAAAAGTATGGTTTAACTATGTTAGCTGAATGCACAGATCAGAAAGAAGTTTCACAGAATGATTCTGTGTAGTTTATATTTGAAGATATTCCTTTTTCCACTATTACCCACTTTGTGCTCCAAATGTCCAGTAGCATTTTCCACAGAAAGAGTGTTTCAGAACTGCGCAATCAAAAGTATGGTTTAACTCTGTTAGCTGAATGCACATATCAGAAATAAGTTTCACACAATGCTTCTGTGTAGTTTTTATTTGAATATATCATTTTTCCCAATATGGGCCTCTTAGGGCTCAGAATGTCCAATTGCAGTTTCTACAGAAAGAGTGTTTCAGAACGGCTAAATCAAAAGTAGGGTTCAACTCTGTTAGTTGAATGTACAGAACAGAAAGATGTTTCATACAATGCTTCTGTGTAGTTTATATTTGAACATATTCCTTTTTCCACTATTACCCAATTAGCGCTCCGAATGTCCAGTTGCATTTTCTACAGACAGAGTGTTTCAAAACTTCTCAGTCAAAAGTATGGTTTAACTCTGTTAGCTGAATGCTCAGATCAGAAATAAGTTTCACAGAATGCTTCTGTGTAGTTTATATTTGAATATATTCCTTTTTCCACTACTACGCTCTTAGTGCTCCAAATGTCCAGTTGCATTTTCTACAGAAAGAGTGTTCAGAACTGCTCAATGAAAAGTATGGTTTAATTCTGTTAGCTGAAGCACAGATCAGAAAGAAGTTTCACAGAATGATTCTGTGTAGTTTATATTTGAAGATATTACTATTTCCAGTATTACCCTCTTAGACCTCCCAATGTGCACTTGCATTTTCTACAGAAAGAGTGTTCAGAACGACTCAATCAACAGTATGGTTTTACTCTATTAGTTGAATGCCCATATCAGAACTAAGTTTCACAGAATGCTTCTGTGTAGTTTTTATTTGTAGATATTCTTTTTCCCAATATAGGCCTCTTAGCGCTCAGAATGTCCAATTGCAGTTTCTACAGAAAGAGTGTTTCAGAACGGCTCCATCAAAAGTAAGGTTCAACTCAGTTAGTTGAATGCACAGAACAGAAAGAAGTTTCACAGAATGCTTCTGTGTAGTTTATATTTGAATATATTCCTTTTCCAGTATTACCGTCTTGGGGCTCTGAATATCCACTTGCATTTTCTACAGAAAGAGTGCTTCAGAACGGCTCAATCAAAAATAACGTTCAACTCTGTTAGTTGAATGCACAGAAGAGAAAGAAGTTTCATACAATGCTTCTGTGTAGTTTATATTTGAATATACTCCTTTTTCCACTACTACCCTCTTAGCGCTCCAAATGTCCAGTTGCATTTTCTACAGAAAGAGTGTTCAGAACTGCTCAATCAAAAGTATGGTTTAACTATGTTAGCTGAATGCACAGATCAGAAAGAAGTTTCACAGAATGATTCTGTGTAGTTTATATTTGAAGATATTCCTTTTTCCACTATTACCCACTTTGTGCTCCAAATGTCCAGTAGCATTTTCCACAGAAAGAGTGTTTCAGAACTGCTCAATCAAAAGTATGGTTTAACTCTGTTAGCTGAATGCACAGATCAGAAAGAAGTTTCACAGAATGCTTCTGTGTAGTGTTTATATGAAAATATTATTTTTCCCAATATAGGCCTCTTAGCGCTCAGAATGTCCAATTGCAGTTTCTATAGAAAGAGTGTTTCAGAACGGCTCAATGAAAAGTAAGGTTCACCTCTTTTAGTTGAATGCACAGAACAGAAAGAAGTTTCACAGAATGCTTCTGTGTAGTATTTAGTTGAAGATATACTTTATTGACTATTACCCACGTAGCGATCCGAATGTCCACTGGCAGTTTCTACACAAAGAGTGTTTCAGAACTGCTCCTTCAAAAGTAAGGCTAAACTCTGTTAGTTGAATTCAGAGAAGAGAAAGGAGTTTCAGAGAATGCTTCTGTGTGGTTTTTATTTGGAGATATTCCTTTTTCCTCTATTACAATCTTAGCGCTCCGAAGGTCCACTTGCATTTTCTACACAAAGAGTCTTTCATAACTGCTCAATCAAAAGTATGGTTTAGCTCTGTTAACTGAATGCACATAACAGAAATAAGTTTCACAGAATGCTTCTGTGTAGTTTTTATTTGAAGATATTCTTTTTAACAATGTAGGCCTCTTAGCGCTTAGAAAGTCCAATTGCAGTTTCTACAGAAAGAGTGTTTCAGAACGGCTCCATCAAAAGTAAGGTTCAACTCTGTTAGTTGAATGCACAGAACAGAAAGAAGTTTCACAGAATGCTTCTGTGTAGTTTATATTTGAATATATTCCTTTTTCAACTATTACCCTCTTAGCGCTCCGAATGTCCACTTGCATTTTCTACAGAAAGAGTGTTCAGAACGGCCCAATCAAAAGTATGGTTTTACTCTGTTAGTTGAATGCACAGATCCGAAAGAAGTTTCACAGAATGCTTCTGTGTAGTTTTTATTTGTAGATATTCTTTTTCCCAATATAGGCCTTTTAGCGGTCAGAATGTCCAATTGCAGTTTCTACAGAAAGAGTGTTTCACAACGGCTCCATCAAAAGTAAGGTTCAACTCAGTTAGTTGAATGCACAGAACAGGAAGAAGTTTCACAGAATGCTTCTGTGTAGTTTATAATTGAATATATTCCTTTTTCCACTATTACCGTTTTAGCTCTCCGAATGTCCACTTGCATTTTCTACAGAAAGAGTGTTCAGAACTGCTCTATCAAAAGTATGGTTTAACTCTGTTAGCTGAATGCACATATCAGAAAGAAGTTTCTCAGAATGATTCTGTGTAGTTTATATTTGAATATAATCCTTTTTCCACTATTATCCTCTTAGCGCTACGAATCTCCACTTTCCTTTTCTACAGAAAGAGTGTTTCAGAACGGCTCAATCAAAACTAAGTTTCAACTCTTTTAGTTGAATGCACAGAACACAAAGCAGTTTCACAGAATGTTTCTGTGTAGTATTTAGTTGAAGATATTCCTTTTTCGAGTATTACCCTCTTAGCGCTCTGAATTTCCACCGGCAGTTTCTACACAAAGAGTGTTTCAGAACTGCTCCTTCAAAAGTAAGGCTCAGCTCTGTTAGTTGAATGCAGGGAACAGAAAGGAGTTTCAGAGAATGCTTCTGTGTAGTTTTTATTTGGAGATATTCCTTTTTTCACTATTACTATCTTAGCGCTCGGAATGTCCACTTGCATTTCCTACAGAAAGAGGGTTTCAGAACGGCTCAATCAAAACTAAGGTTCAACACTTTTAGTTGAATGCACAGAATAGAAAGAAGTTTCACAGAATGCTTCTGTGTAGTTTTTATTTGTAGATATTCTTTTTCCCAATACAGGCCTCTTAGCGCTCAGAATGTCCAATTGCATTTTCTACAGAAAGAGTGTTCCAGAACGGCTCAATCAAAAGCAAGGTTCAACTCATTTAGTTGAATGCAGAGAAAAGAAAGAAGTTGCACAGAATGCTTCTTTGTAGTTTATATTTGAGTATATTGCTTTTTCCAGTATTACCCTCTTAGCGCTCCGAATGTCCACTTGCATTTTCTACAGAAAGAGTGTTCAGAACTGCGCAATCAAAAGTATGGTTTAACTCTGTTAGCTGAATGCACATATCAGAAATAAGTTTCACACAATGCTTCTGTGTAGTTTTTATTTGAATATATTATTTTTCCCAATATAGGCCTCTTTGGGCTCATAATGTCCAATTGCAGTTTCTACAGAAAGAGTGTCAGAATGGCTAAATCATAAATAAGGTTCAACCCTGTTAGTTGAATGTACAGAACAGAAAGTTGTTTCATACAATGCTTCTGTGTAGTTTATATTTGAACATATTCCTTTTTCCACTATTACCAACTTAGCGCTCCGAATGTCCAGTTGCATTTTCTACAGACAGAGTGTTTCAAAACTGCTCAGTCAAAAGTATGGTTTAACTCTGTTACCTGAATGCTCAGATCAGAAAGAAGTTTCACAGAATGCTTCTGTGTAGTTTATATTTGAATATATTTCTTTTTCCACTACTACCCTCTTAGCGCTCCAAATGTCCAGTTGCATTTTCTACAGAAAGAGTGTTCAGAAATGCTCAATCAAAAGTATGGTTTAATTCTGTTAGCTGATTGCACAGATCAGAAAGAAGTTTCACAGAATTATTCTGTGTAGTTTATATTTGAAGATATTACTATTTCCAGTATTACCCTCTTAGAGCTCCGAATGTACACTTGCATTTTCTACAGAAAGAGTGTTCAGAGCTGCTCAATCAAAAGTATGGTTTTACTCTATTAGTTGAATGCCCATATCAGAAATAAGTTTCACAGAATGCTTCTGTGTAGTTTTTATTTGAAGATATTCTTTTTCCCAATATAGGCCTCTTAGCGCTCAGAATGTCCAATTGCAGTTTCTACAGAAAGAGTGTTTCAGAACCCCTCCATCAAAAGTAAGGTTCAACTCAGTTATTTGAATGCACAGAACAGAAAGAAGTTTCACAGAATGCTTCTGTGTAGTTTATATTTGAATATATTCCTTTTCCAGTATTACCGTCTTAGCGCTCCGAATATCCACTTGCATTTTCTACAGAAAGAGTGTTTCAGAACGGCTCAATCAAAAATAAGGTTCAACTCTGTTATTTGAATGCACAGAAGTGAAAGAAGTTTCATACAATGCTTCTGTGTAGTTTATATTTGAATATATTCCTTTTTCCACTACTACCCTTTTAGCGCTCCAAATGTCCAGTTGCATTTTCTACAGAAAGAGTGTTCAGAACTGCTCAATCAAAAGTATGGTTTAACTCTGTGAGCTGAATGCACAGATCAGAAATAAGTTTCACAGAATGATTCTGTGTAGTTGATATTTGAAGATATTCCTTTTTCCACTATTACCCACTTAGCGCTCCAAATGTCCTGTAGCATTTTCTACAGAAAGAGTTTTGCAGAACTGCTCAATCAAAAGTATGGTTTAACTCTGTTAGCTGAATGCACAGATCAGAAAGAAGTTTCACAGAATGCTTCTGTGTAGTGTTTATATGAAAATATTCTTTTTACCAATATAGGCCTCTTAGCGCTCAGAATGTCCAATTGCAGTTTCTATAGAAAGAGTGTTTCAGAACGGCTCAATGAAAAGTAAGGTTCACCTCTTTTAGTTGAATGCACAAAACAGTAAGAAGTTTCACAGAATGCTTCTGTGTAGTATTTAGTTGAAGATATCCCTTTATTGACTATTACACACTTAGCGCTCCGAATGTCCACAGGCAGTTTCTACACAAAGAGTGTTTCAGAACTGTTCCTTCAAAAGTAAGGCTAAACTCTGTTAGTTGAATTCAGAGAACAGAAAGAGTTTCAGAGAATGCTTCTGTGTGGTTTTTATTTGGAGATAATCTTTTTTCCTCTATAAAAATCTTAGCGCTCCGAAGGTCCAATTGCATTTTCTACACAAAGAATGTTTCATAACTGCTCAATCAAAAGTATGGTTTAGCTCTGTTAACTGAATACACATATCAGAAATAAGTTTCACAGAATGCTTCTGTGTAGTTTTTATTTGAAGATATTCTTTTTAACAATGTAGGCCTCTTAGCGATTAGAAAGTCCAATTGCAGTTTCTACAGAAAGAGTGTTTCAGAACGTCTCAATCAAACGTAAGGTTCAACTCTGTTAGTTGAATGCACAGAACAGAAAGAAGTTTCACAGAATGCTTCTGTGTAGTTTATATTTGAATATATTCCTTTTTCAACTATTACCGTATTAGCGCTCCGAATGTCCACTTGCATTTTCTACAGAAAGAGTGTTCAAAACTGCGCAATCAAAAGTATGGTTTAACTCTGTTAGCTGAATGCACAGATCTGAAATAAGTTTCACACAATGCTGCTGTGTAGTTTTTATTTGAAGATATTATTTTTCCCAATATAGGCCTCTTAGATCTCAGAATGTCCAATTGCTGTTTCTACAGAAAGAGTGTTTCAGAACGGCTCAATCAAAAGTAAGGTTCAACTCTGTTAGTTGAATGCACGGAACAGAAAGAAGTTTCATACAATGCTTCTGTGTAGTTTATATTGAACATATTCCTTTTTCCATTATTACCCACTTAGCGCTCCGAATGTCCAGTTGCATTTTCTACAGACAGAGTGTTTCAAATCTCCTCAATCAAAAGTATGGTTTAACTGTGTTAGCTGAATGCTCAGATCAGAAAGAAGTTTCACAGAATGCTTCTGTGTAGCTTATATTTGAATATATTCCTTTTTCCACTACTACCCTCTTAGCGCCTCAAATGTCCAGTTGCATTTTCTACAGAAAGAGTGTTCAGAACAGCTCTATCAAAAGTATGCTTTAACTCTGTTAGCTGAATGCACATATCAGAAAGAAGTTTCACAGAATGATTCTGTGTAGTTTATATTTGAAGATAATCCTTTTTCCACTATTACCCTCTTAGCGCTCCGAATGTCCACTTGCATTTTCTACAGAAAGAGTGTTCAGAACGGCTCAATCAAAAGTATGGTTTTACTCTATTAGTTGAATGCCCATATCAGAAATAAGTTTCACAGAATGCTTCTGTGTAGTTTTTATTTGAAGATATTCTTTTTCCCAATATAGGCCTCTTAGCGCTCAGAATATCCAATTGCAGTTTCTACAGAAAGAGTGTTTCAGAACGGCTCCATCAAAAGTAAGGTTCAACTCAGTTAGTTGAATGCACAGAACAGAAAGAAGTTTCACAGAATGCTTATGTGTAGTTTATAGTTGAATATATTCTTTTTCCAGTATTACCGTCTTAGCGCTCCGAATATCCACTTGCATTTTCTACAGAAAGAGTGTTTCAGAACGGCTCAATCAAAAATAAGGTTCAACTCTGTTAGTTGAATGCACAGAACAGAAAGAAGTTTCATACAATGCTTCTGTGTAGTTTATATTTGAATATATTCCTTTTTCCACTACTACCCACTTAGCGCTCCAAATATCCAGTTGCATTTTCTACAGAAAGAGTGTTCAGAACTGCGCAATCAAAAGTATGGTTTAATTCAGTTAGCTGAATGCACAGATCAGAAATTAGTTTCACAGAATGATTCTGTGTAGTTTATACTTGAAGATATTCCTTTTTCCTTTATTACCCACTTAGCGCTCCAAATGTCCAGTTGCATTTTCTACAGAAAGAGTGTTTCAGAACTGCTCAATCAAAAGTATGGTTTAACTCTGTTAGCTGAATGCACAGATCAGAAACAAGTTTCACAGAATGCTTCTTTGTAGTGTTTATATGAAGATATTACTTTTTCCAGTATTACCCTCTTAGCGCTCCGAAGGTCCACTTGCATTATCTACAGAAGGAGTGTTCACAACGGCTCAATCAAAAGTATGGTTTTACTCTATTAGTTGAATGCCCATATCAGAAATAAGTTTCACAGAATGCTTCTGTGTAGTTTTTATTTGAAGATATTCCTTTTCCCAATATAGGCCTCTTAGCGCTCAGAATGTCCAATTGCAGTTTCTACAGAAAGAGTGTTTCAGAACGGCTCCATCAAAAGTAAGGTTCAACTCTGTTATTTGAATGCACAGAAGTGAAAGAAGTTTCATACAATGCTTCTGTGTAGTTTATATTTGAATATATTCCTTTTTCCACTACTACCCTTTTAGCGCTCCAAATGTCCAGTTGCATTTTCTACAGAAAGAGTGTTCAGAACTGCTCAATCAAAAGTATGGTTTAACTCTGTGAGCTGAATGCACAGATCAGAAATAAGTTTCACAGAATGATTCTGTGTAGTTGATATTTGAAGATATTCCTTTTTCCACTATTACCCACTTAGCGCTCCAAATGTCCTGTAGCATTTTCTACAGAAAGAGTTTTGCAGAACTGCTCAATCAAAAGTATGGTTTAACTCTGTTAGCTGAATGCACAGATCAGAAAGAAGTTTCACAGAATGCTTCTGTGTAGTGTTTATATGAAAATATTCTTTTTACCAATATAGGCCTCTTAGCGCTCAGAATGTCCAATTGCAGTTTCTATAGAAAGAGTGTTTCAGAACGGCTCAATGAAAAGTAAGGTTCACCTCTTTTAGTTGAATGCACAAAACAGTAAGAAGTTTCACAGAATGCTTCTGTGTAGTATTTAGTTGAAGATATCCCTTTATTGACTATTACACACTTAGCGCTCCGAATGTCCACAGGCAGTTTCTACACAAAGAGTGTTTCAGAACTGTTCCTTCAAAAGTAAGGCTAAACTCTGTTAGTTGAATTCAGAGAACAGAAAGAGTTTCAGAGAATGCTTCTGTGTGGTTTTTATTTGGAGATAATCTTTTTTCCTCTATAAAAATCTTAGCGCTCCGAAGGTCCAATTGCATTTTCTACACAAAGAATGTTTCATAACTGCTCAATCAAAAGTATGGTTTAGCTCTGTTAACTGAATACACATATCAGAAATAAGTTTCACAGAATGCTTCTGTGTAGTTTTTATTTGAAGATATTCTTTTTAACAATGTAGGCCTCTTAGCGATTAGAAAGTCCAATTGCAGTTTCTACAGAAAGAGTGTTTCAGAACGTCTCAATCAAACGTAAGGTTCAACTCTGTTAGTTGAATGCACAGAACAGAAAGAAGTTTCACAGAATGCTTCTGTGTAGTTTATATTTGAATATATTCCTTTTTCAACTATTACCGTATTAGCGCTCCGAATGTCCACTTGCATTTTCTACAGAAAGAGTGTTCAAAACTGCGCAATCAAAAGTATGGTTTAACTCTGTTAGCTGAATGCACAGATCTGAAATAAGTTTCACACAATGCTGCTGTGTAGTTTTTATTTGAAGATATTATTTTTCCCAATATAGGCCTCTTAGATCTCAGAATGTCCAATTGCTGTTTCTACAGAAAGAGTGTTTCAGAACGGCTCAATCAAAAGTAAGGTTCAACTCTGTTAGTTGAATGCACGGAACAGAAAGAAGTTTCATACAATGCTTCTGTGTAGTTTATATTGAACATATTCCTTTTTCCATTATTACCCACTTAGCGCTCCGAATGTCCAGTTGCATTTTCTACAGACAGAGTGTTTCAAATCTCCTCAATCAAAAGTATGGTTTAACTGTGTTAGCTGAATGCTCAGATCAGAAAGAAGTTTCACAGAATGCTTCTGTGTAGCTTATATTTGAATATATTCCTTTTTCCACTACTACCCTCTTAGCGCCTCAAATGTCCAGTTGCATTTTCTACAGAAAGAGTGTTCAGAACAGCTCTATCAAAAGTATGCTTTAACTCTGTTAGCTGAATGCACATATCAGAAAGAAGTTTCACAGAATGATTCTGTGTAGTTTATATTTGAAGATAATCCTTTTTCCACTATTACCCTCTTAGCGTTCCGAATGTCCACTTGCATTTTCTACAGAAAGAGTGTTCAGAACGGCTCAATCAAAAGTATGGTTTTACTCTATTAGTTGAATGCCCATATCAGAAATAAGTTTCACAGAATGCTTCTGTGTAGTTTTTATTTGAAGATATTCTTTTTCCCAATATAGGCCTCTTAGCGCTCAGAATATCCAATTGCAGTTTCTACAGAAAGAGTGTTTCAGAACGGCTCCATCAAAAGTAAGGTTCAACTCAGTTAGTTGAATGCACAGAACAGAAAGAAGTTTCACAGAATGCTTATGTGTAGTTTATAGTTGAATATATTCTTTTTCCAGTATTACCGTCTTAGCGCTCCGAATATCCACTTGCATTTTCTACAGAAAGAGTGTTTCAGAACGGCTCAATCAAAAATAAGTTTCAACTCTGTTAGTTGAATGCACAGAACAGAAAGAAGTTTCATACAATGCTTCTGTGTAGTTTATATTTGAATATATTCCTTTTTCCACTACTACCCACTTAGCGCTCCAAATATCCAGTTGCATTTTCTACAGAAAGAGTGTTCAGAACTGCGCAATCAAAAGTATGGTTTAATTCAGTTAGCTGAATGCACAGATCAGAAATTAGTTTCACAGAATGATTCTGTGTAGTTTATACTTGAAGATATTCCTTTTTCCTTTATTACCCACTTAGCGCTCCAAATGTCCAGTTGCATTTTCTACAGAAAGAGTGTTTCAGAACTGCTCAATCAAAAGTATGGTTTAACTCTGTTAGCTGAATGCACAGATCAGAAACAAGTTTCACAGAATGCTTCTTTGTAGTGTTTATATGAAGATATTACTTTTTCCAGTATTACCCTCTTAGCGCTCCGAAGGTCCACTTGCATTATCTACAGAAGGAGTGTTCACAACGGCTCAATCAAAAGTATGGTTTTACTCTATTAGTTGAATGCCCATATCAGAAATAAGTTTCACAGAATGCTTCTGTGTAGTTTTTATTTGAAGATATTCCTTTTCCCAATATAGGCCTCTTAGCGCTCAGAATGTCCAATTGCAGTTTCTACAGAAAGAGTGTTTCAGAACGGCTCCATCAAAAGTAAGGTTCAACTCAGTTATTTGAATGCACAGAACAGAAAGAAGTTTCACAGAATGCTTCTGTGTAGTTTATATTTGAACATATTCCTTTTTCCACTATTACCCATTTAGCGCTCCAAATGTCCAGTAGCATTTTCTACAGAAAGAGTGTTTCAGAACTGCTCAATCAAAAGTATGGTTTAACTCTGTTAGCTGAATGCACAGATCAGAAAGAAGTTTAACAGAATGCTTCTGTGTAGTGTTTATATGAAAATATTCTTTTTACCAATATATGCCTCTTAGCGCTCAGAATGTCCAATTGCAGTTTCTATAGAAAGAGTGTTTCAGAACGGCTCAATGAAAAGTAAGGTTCACTTCTTTTAGTTGAATGCACAGAACAGAAAGAAGTTTCACAGAATGCTTCTGTGTAGTATTTAGTTGAAGATATTCCTTTATTGACTATTAGCCACTTAGCACTCCGAATGTCCACTGGCAGTTTCTACACAAAGAGTGTTTCAGAACTGTTCCTTCAAAAGTAAGGCTAAACTCTGTTAGTTGAATTCAGAGAACAGAAATGAGTTTCTGAGAATGCTTCTGTGTAGTTTTTATTTGGAGATATTCCTTTTTCCTCTATTACAATCTTAGCGCTCCGAAGGACCCCTTGCATTTTCTACACAAAGAGTGTTTCATAACTGCTCAATCAAAAGTATGGTTTAGATCTGTTAACTGAATGCACAGATCAGAGATAAGTTTCAGAGAATGCTTCTGTGTAGTTTTTATTTGGAGATATTCCTTTTTCCACTAATACAATCTTAGCGCTCCGAATGTCCAATTTCATTTTCTACATAAAGAGTGTTTCAGAACGGCTCAATCAAAACAAAGGTTCAACACTTTTAGTTGAATGCACAGAACAGAAAAACTTTCACAGAATGCTTCTGTGTAGTTTTTATGTGTAGATATTCTTTTTCCCAATATAGGCCTCTTAGCGCTCAGAATGTCCAATTGCATTTTCTACAGAAAGAGAGGTTCAGAACGGCTCAATCAAAAGCAAGGTTTAACTCAGTTAGTTGAATGCAGAGATCAGAAAGAAGTTTCACAGAATGCTTCTGTGTAGTTTATATATGAATATATTGCTTTTTCCACTATTACCCTCTTAGCGCTCCGAATGTCCACTTGCATTTTCTACAGAAAGAGTGTTCAGAACTGTGCAATCAAATGTATGGTTTAACTCTGTTAGCTGAATGCACATATCACAAATAAGTTTCACACAATGCTTCTGTGTAATTTTTATTTGAATATATTTTTTTTCGCAATATAGGCCTCCTAGCGCTCAGAATGTCCAATTACAGTTTCTACAGAAACAGTGTTTAAGAACGGCTCAATCAAAAGTAAGGTTCAACTCTGTTAGTTGAATGTACAGAACACAAAGTTGTTTCACACAATGCTTCTGTGTAGTTTATATTTGAACATATTCCTTTTTCCACTATTACCCACTTAGCGCTCCGAATGTCCAGTTGCATTTTCTACAGACAGAGTGTTTCAAAACTGCTCAATCAAAAGTATTGTTTAACTCTGTTAGCTGAATGCTCAGATCAGAAAAAGTTTCACAGAATGTTTCTCTGTAGTTTATATTTGAATATATTCTTTTTCAACTACTACCCTCTTAGCGCTCCAAATGTCCAGTTGCATTTTCTACAGAAAGAGTGTTCAGAACTGCTCAATCAAAAGTATGGTTTAACTCTGTTAGCTGAATGCACAGATCAGAAAGAAATTTCACAGAATGATTCTGTGTAGTTCATATTTCAAGATATTACTTTTTCCAGTATTACCCTCTTAGCGCTCCGAATGTCCACTTGCATTTTCTACAGAAAGAGTGTTCAGAACGGCTCAATCAAAAGTATCGTTTTACTCTATTAGTTGAATGAACATATCAGAAATAAGTTTCACAGAATGCTTCTGTGTAGTTTTTATTTGAAGATATTCTTTTTCCCAATATAGGCCCCTTAGCGCTCAGAATGTCCAATTGCAGTTTCTACAGAAAGAGTGTTTCAGAACGGCTCCATCAAAAGTAAAGTTCAACTCAGTTAGTTGAATGCACAGAACAGAAAGAAGTTTCACAGAATGCTTCTGTGTAGTTTATATTTGAATATATTCTTTTTCCAGTATTACCGTCTTAGCGCTCCGAATATCCACTTGCATTTTCTACAGAAAGAGTGTTTCAGAACGGCTCAATCAAAAATAAGGTTCAACGCTGTTAGTTGAATGCACAGAACACAAAGAAGTTTCATACAATGCTTCTGTGTAGTTTATATTTGAATATATTCCTTTTTCCACTACTACCCACTTAGCGCTCCTAATATACATTTGCATTTTCTACAGAAAGAGTGTTTCAGAACTGCTCAATCAAAAGTATGGTTTAATTCTGTTAGCTGAATGTACAGATCAGAAATAAGTTTCACAGAATGATTCTGTGTAGTTTATATTTGAAGATATTCCTTTTTCCACTATTACCCACTTAGCGCTCCAAATGTCCAGTTGCATTTTCTACAGAAAGAGTGTTTCAGAACTGCTCAATCAAAAGTATGGTTTAACTCTGTTAGCTGAATGCACAGATCAGAAAGAAGTTTCACAGAATGCTTCTGTGTAGTGTTTATATGAAAATATTGTTTTTACCAATATATGCCTCTTAGCGCTCAGAATGTCCAATTGCAGTTTCTATAGAAAGAGTGTTTCAGAACGGCTCAATGAAAAGTAAGGTTCACTTCTTTTAGTTGAATGCACAGAACAGAAAGAAATTTCACAGAAGGCTTCTGTGTAGTATTTAGTTGAAGATATTCCTTTATTGACTATTACCCACTTAGCGCTCCGAAGGTCCCCTTGCATTTTCTACACAAAGAGTGTTTCATAACTGCTCAATCAAAAGTATGGTTTAGATCTGTTAACTGAATGCACAGATCAGAAATAAGTTTCAGAGAATGCTTCTGTGTAGTTTTTATTTGGAGATATTCCTTTTTCCACTAATACAATCTTAGCACTCCGAATGTCCAATTTCATTTTCTACAGAAAGAGTGTTTCAGAACGGCTCAATCAAAACAAAGGTTCAACACTTTTAGTTGAATGCACAGAACAGAAAAAGTTTCACAGAATGCTTCTATGTAGTTTTTATGTGTAGATAATCTTTTTCCCAATATAGGCCTCTTAGCGCTCAGAATGTCCAATTGCATTTTCTACAGAAAGAGAGTTTCAGAACGGCTCAATCAAAAGTAAGGTTCAGCTCTGTTAGTTGAATGCACAGAACAGAAAGAAGTTTCACAGAATGCTACTGTGTAGTTTATATTTGAATATATTCCTTTTTTCCACTATTACCCACTTAGCGCTCCGATTATCCACTTGCAGTTTCTACACAAAGATTGTTTCAGAACTGCTCTTCAAAAGTAAGGCTCAACTCTGTTAGTTGAATGCAGAGAACAGAAAGGAGATTCAGAGAATGCTTCCGTGTAGTTTTTATTTGGAGATATTCCTTTTTCCTCTGTTACAATCTTAGCGCTCCAAAGGTCCACTTGCATTTTCTACACAAAGAGTCTCATAACTGCTCAATCAAAAGTATGGTTTAGCTCTGTTAACTGAATGCACAGTTCAGAAATAAGTTTCACAGAATGCTTCTGTGTAGTTTTATTTGAAGATATTCTATTTCCCAGTGTAGGCCTCTTAGCTCTCAGAATGTCCAATTGCAGTTAATACAGAAAGAGTGTTTCAGAACGGCTCAATCAAAAGTAAGGTTCAACTCTGTTAGTTGAATGCACAGAACAGAAAGAAGTTTCACAGAATGCTTCTGTGTAGTTTATAATTGAATATATTCCTTTTTCCACTATTACCGTATTAGCCCTCCGAATGTCCATTTGCATTTTCTACAGAAAGAGTGTTCAGAACTGCGCAATCAAAAGTATGGTTTAACTCTGTTAGCTGAATGCACATATCAGAAATAATTTTCACAAAATGCTGCTGTGTAGTTTTTATTTGAAGATATTATTTTTCCCAATATATGCCTCTTAGCGCTCAGAATATCCAGTTGCAGTTTCTACACAAAGAGTGATTCAGAACGGCTCCATCAAAAGTAAGGTTCAACTCTGTTAGTTGAATGCACAGAACATAAAGAAGTTTCATACAATGCTTCTGTGTAGTTTATATTTGAACATATTAATTTTTCCATTATTACCCACTTAGTGCTCGGAATGTCCAGTTGCATTTTCTACAGACAGAGTGTTTCAAATCTCCTCAATCAAAAGTATGGTTTAACTCTGTTAGCTGAATGCTCAGATCAGAAAGAAGGTTCACAGAATGCTTCGGTGTAGCTTAAATTTGAATATATTCCTTTTCCACTAATACCATCTTAGCACTCCAAATGTCCAGTTGCATTTTCTACAGAAAGAGTGTTCAGAACTGCTCTATCAAAAGTATGGTTTAATTCTGTTAGCTGAATGCACAGATCAGAAAGAAGTTTCACAGAATGATTCTGTGTAGTTTATATATGAAGATATTACTTTTTCCAGTATTACCCTCTTAGCGCTCCGAATGTCCACTTGCATTTTCTACAGAAAGAATGTTCACAACGGCTCAATCAAAAGTATGGTTTTACTCTATTTGTTGAATGCCCATATCAGAAATAAGTTTCACAGAATGCTTCTGTGTAGTTTTTATTTGAAGATATTCTTTTTCCCAATATAGACCTCTTAGCGCTCAGAATGTCCAATTGCAGTTTCTACAGAAAGAGTGTTTCAGAACGGCTCCATCAAAAGTAAGGTTCAGCTCAGTTATTTGAATGCACAAAACAGAAAGAAGTTTCACAGAATGCTTCTGTGTAGTTTATATTTGAAGATATTCCTTTTTCCACTATTACCCACTTAGCGCTCCAAATGTCCAGTAGCATTTTCTACAGAAAGAGTGTTTCAGAACGGCTCAATCAAAACTAAGTTTCAACTCTTTTAGTTGAATGCACAGAACACAAAGCAGTTTCACAGAATGTTTCTGTGTAGTATTTAGTTGAAGATATTCCTTTTTCGAGTATTACCCTCTTAGCGCTCTGAATTTCCACCGGCAGTTTCTACACAAAGAGTGTTTCAGAACTGCTCCTTCAAAAGTAAGGCTCAGCTCTGTTAGTTGAATGCAGAGAACAGAAAGGAGTTTCAGAGAATGCTTCTGTGTAGTTTTTATTTGGAGATATTCCTTTTTTCACTATTACTATCTTAGCGCTCGGAATGTCCACTTGCATTTCCTACAGAAAGAGTGTTTCAGAACGGCTCAATCAAAACTAAGGTTCAACACTTTTAGTTGAATGCACAGAATAGAAAGAAGTTTCACAGAATGCTTCTGTGTAGTTTTTATTTGTAGATATTCTTTTTCCCAATACAGGCCTCTTAGCGCTCAGAATGTCCAATTGCATTTTCTACAGAAAGAGTGTTCCAGAACGGCTCAATCAAAAGCAAGGTTCAACTCAGTTAGTTGAATGCAGAGAAAAGAAAGAAGTTGCACAGAATGCTTCTTTGTAGTTTATATTTGAGTATATTGCTTTTTCAACTATTACCCTCTTAGCGCTCCGAATGTCCACTTGCATTTTCTACAGAAAGAGTGTTCAGAACTGCGCAATCAAAAGTATGGTTTAACTCTGTTAGCTGAATGCACATATCAGAAATAAGTTTCACAGAATGTTTCTGTGTAGTTTTAATTTGTAGATATTCTTTTTCCCAATATAGGCCTTTTAGCGGTCAGAATGTCCAATTGCAGTTTCTACAGAAACAGTGTTTCACAACGGCTAAATCAAAAGTAAGGTTCAACTCTGTTAGTTGAATGCACAGAACAGAAAGAAGTTTCATACAATGCTTCTGTGTAGTTTATATTTGAACATATTCCTTTTTCCACTATTACCCACTTAGGGCTCCGAATGTCCAGTTGCATTTTCTACAGACAGAGTGTTTCAAAACTGCTCAGTCAAAAGTATGGTTTAACTCTGTTAGCTGAATGCTCAGATCAGAAAGAAGTTTCACAGAATGCTTCTGTGTAGTTTATATTTGAATATATTCCTTTTTCCACTACTACCCTCTTAGCGCTCCAAATGTCCAGTTGCATTTTCTACAGAAAGAGTGTTCAGAACTGCTCAATGAAAAGTATGGTTTAATTCTGTTAGCTGAATGCAGAGAACAGAAAGAAGTTTCACAGAATGATTCTGTGTAGTTTATATTTGAAGATATTACTCTTTCCAGTATTACCGTCTTACAGCTCCCAATGTCCACTTGCATTTTCTACAGAAAGAGTGTTCAGAACTGCTCAATCAAAAGTGTGGTTTTACTCTATTAGTTGAATGCACATATCAGAAATAAGTTTCACAGAATGCTTCTGTGTAGTTTTTATTTGAAGATATTCTTTTTCCCAATATAGGCCTCTTAGCGCTCAGAATGTCCAATTGCAGTTTCTACAGAAAGAGTTTTTCAGAACGGCTCCATCAAAAGTAAGGTTCAACTCAGTTAGTTGAATGCACAGAACAGAAAGAAGTTTCACAGAATGCTTCTGTGTAGTTTATATTTCAATATATTCCTTATCCAGTATTACCGTCTTAGCGCTCCGAATATCCACTTGCATTTGCTACAGAAAGGGTGTTCAGAACGGCTCAATCAAAAGTATTTTTTTACTCTGTTAGTTGAATGCACAGATCCGAAAGAAGTTTCACAGAATGCTTCTGTGTAGTTTTTATTAGAAGATATTCTTTTTCCCAATATAGGCCTCTTAGCGCTCAGAATGTCCAATTGCAGTTTCTACAGAAAGAGTTTTTCAGAACGGCTCCATCAAAAGTAAGGTTCAACTCTGTTAGTTGAATGCACAGAAGAGAAAGAAGTTTCATACAATGCTTCTGTGTAGTTTATATTTGAATATATTCCTTTTTCCACTACTACTCTTTAAGCGCTCCAAATGTTCAGTTGCATTTTCTACAGAAAGAGTGTTCAGATCGGCTCAATCAAAAGTATGGTTTAACTCTGTTAGCTGAATGCACAGATCAGAAAGAAGTTTCACAGAATGATTCTGTGTAGTTTATATTTGAAGATATTCCTTTTTCCACTATTACCCACTTAGCGCTCCAAATGTCCAGTAGCATTTTCTACAGAAAGAGTGTTTCAGAACTGCTCAATATAAAGTATGGTTTAACTCTGTTTGCTGAATGCACAGATCAGAAAGAAGTTTCACAGAATGCTTCTGTGTAGTGTTTATATGAAAATATTCTTTTTACCAATATAGGTCTCTTAGCGCTCAGAATGTCCAATTGCAGTTTCTATAGAAAGAGTGTTTCAGAACGGCTCAATGAAAAGTAAGGTTCCCCTGTTTTAGTTGAATGCACAGAACAGAAAGAAGTTTCACAGAATGCTTCTGTGTAGTATTTAGTTGAAGATATTCCTTTATTGACTATTACCCACTTAGTGCTCCGAATGTCCACTGGCAGTTTCTACACAAAGAGTGTTTCAGAACTGTTCCTTCAAAAGTAAGGCTAAACTCTGTTAGTTGAATTCAGAGAACAGAAAGGAGTTTCAGAGAATGCTTCTGTGTGGTTTTTATTTATAGATAATCCTTTTTCCTCTATTACAATCTTAGCGCTCCGCAGGTCCACTTGCATTTTCTACACAAAGAGTGTTTCATAACTGCTCAATCAAAAGTATGGTTTAGCTCTGTTAACTGAATGCACATATCAGAAATAAGTTTCACAGAATGCTTCTGTGTAGTTTTTATTTGAAGATATTCTTTTTAACAATGTAGGCCTCTTAGCGCTTAGAAAGTCCAATTGCAGTTTCTACAGAAAGTGTGTTTCAGAACGGCTCAATCAAAAGTAAGGTTCAACTCTGTTAGTTGAATGCACAGAACAGAAAGAAGTTTCACAGAATGCTTCTGTGTAGTTTATATTTGAATATATTCCTTTTTCAACTATTACCCTCTTAGCGCTCCGAATGTCCACTTGCATTTTCTACAGAAAGAGTGTTCCAGAACGGCTCAATCAAAAGCAAGGTTCAACTCAGTTAGTTGAATGCAGAGAACAGAAGGAAGTTTCACAGAATGCTTCTGTGTAGTTTATATTTGAGTATATTGCTTTTTCCACTATTACCCTCTTAGCGCTCCGAATGTCCACTTGCATTTTCTACAGAAAGAGTGTTCAGAACTGCGCAATCAAAAGTATGGTTTAACTCTGTTAGCTGAATGCACATATCAGAAATAAGTTTCACACAATGCTTCTGTGTAGTTTTTATTTGAATATATTATTTTTCCCAATATAGGCCTCTTTGGGCTCATAATGTCCAATTGCAGTTTCTACAGAAAGAGTGTCAGAACGGCTAAATCATAAATAAGGTTCAACTCTGTTAGTTGAATGTACAGAACAGAAAGATGTTTCATACAATGCTTCTGTGTAGTTTATATTTGAACATATTCCTTTTTCCACTATTACCAACTTAGCGCTCCGAATGTCCAGTTGCATTTTCTACAGACAGAGTGTTTCAAAACTGCTCAGTCAAAAGTATGGTTTAACTCTGTTAGCTGAATGCTCAGATCAGAAAGAAGTTTCACAGAATGCTTCTGTGTAGTTTATATTTGAATATATTTCTTTTTCCACTACTACCCTCTTAGCGCTCCGAATGTCCAGTTGCATTTTCTACAGAAAGAGTGTTCAGAACTGCTCAATCAAAAGTATGGTTTAATTCTGTTAGCTGATTGCACAGATCAGAAAGAAGTTTCACAGAATTATTCTGTGTAGTTTATATTTGAAGATATTACTATTTCCAGTATTACCCTCTTAGAGCTCCGAATGTACACTTGCATTTTCTACAGAAAGAGTGTTCAGAGCTGCTCAATCAAAAGTATGGTTTTACTCTATTAGTTGAATGCCCATATCAGAAATAAGTTTCCAGAATGCTTCTGTGTAGTTTTTATTTGAATATATTATTTTTCCCAATATAGGCCTCTTAGCGCTCAGAATGTCCAATTGCAGTTTCTACAGAAAGAGTGTTTCAGAACCCCTCCATCAAAAGTAATGTTCAACTCAGTTATTTGAATGCACAGAACAGAAAGAAGTTTCACAGAATGCTTCTGTGTAGTTTATATTTGAATATATTCCTTTTCCAGTATTACCGTCTTAGCGCTCCGAATATCCACTTGCATTTTCTACAGAAAGAGTGTTTCAGAACGGCTCAATCAAAAATAAGGTTCAACTCTGTTATTTGAATGCACAGAAGTGAAAGAAGTTTCATACAATGCTTCTGTGTAGTTTATATTTGAATATATTCCTTTTTCCACTACTACCCTTTTAGCGCTCCAAATGTCCAGTTGCATTTTCTACAGAAAGAGTGTTCAGAACTGCACAATCAAAAGTATGGTTTAACTCTGTGAGCTGAATGCACAGATCAGAAATAAGTTTCACAGAATGATTCTGTGTAGTTGATATTTGAAGATATTCCTTTTTCCACTATTACCCACTTAGCGCTCCAAATGTCCTGTAGCATTTTCTACAGAAAGAGTTTTGCAGAACTGCTCAATCAAAAGTATGGTTTAACTCTGTTAGCTGAATGCACAGATCAGAAAGAAGTTTCACAGAATGCTTCTGTGTAGTGTTTATATGAAAATATTCTTTTTACCAATATAGGCCTCTTAGCGCTCAGAATGTCCAATTGCAGTTTCTATAGAAAGAGTGTTTCAGAACGGCTCAATGAAAAGTAAGGTTCACCTCTTTTAGTTGAATGCACAAAATAGTAAGAAGTTTCACAGAATGCTTCTGTGTAGTATTTAGTTGAAGATATCCCTTTATTGACTATTACACACTTAGCGCTCCGAATGTCCAAAGGCAGTTTCTACACAAAGAGTGTTTCAGAACTGTTCCTTCAAAAGTAAGGCTAAACTCTGTTAGTTGAATTCAGAGAACAGAAAGAGTTTCAGAGAATGCTTCTGTGTGGTTTTTATTTGGAGATAATCTTTTTTCCTCTATAAAAATCTTAGCGCTCCGAAGGTCCACTTGCATTTTCTACACAAAGAATGTTTCATAACTGCTCAATCAAAAGTATGGTTTAGCTCTGTTAACTGAATACACATATCAGAAATAAGTTTCACAGAATGCTTCTGTGTAGTTTTTATTTGAAGATATTCTTTTTAACAATGTAGGCCTCTTAGCGCTTAGAAAGTCCAATTGCAGTTTCTACAGAAAGAGTGTTTCAGAACGGCTCAATCAAAAGTAAGATTCAACTCTGTTAGTTGAATGCACAGAACAGAAAGAAGTTTCACAGAATGCTTCTGTGTA
The DNA here is from genome assembly GCF_028878055.3 of Symphalangus syndactylus. Classification (NCBI taxonomy): domain Eukaryota; kingdom Metazoa; phylum Chordata; class Mammalia; order Primates; family Hylobatidae; genus Symphalangus; species Symphalangus syndactylus. The sequence goes on from NC_072441.2 coordinate 17,640,773, forward strand.
GTTTATATTTGAATATATTCCTTTTTCAACTATTACCCTCTTAGCACTCCGAATGTCCACTTGCATTTTCTACAGAAAGAGTGTTCAGAACGGCTCAATCAAAAGTATGGTTTTACTCTGTTAGTTGAATGCACAGATCCGAAAGAAGTTTCACAGAATCCTTCTGTGTAGTTTTTATTTGTAGATATTCTTTTTCCCAATATAGGCCTTTTAGCGGTCAGAATGTCCAATTGCAATTTCTACAGAAAGAGTGTTTCACAACGGCTCCATCAAAAGTAAGGTTCAACTCAGTTAGTTGAATGCACAGAACAGAAAGAAGTTTCACAGAATGCTTCTGTGTAGTTTATAATTGAATATAATCCTTTTTCCACTATTACCGTATTAGCGCTCCGAATGTCCACTTGCATTTTCTACAGAAAGAGTGTTCAAAACTGCGCAATCAAAAGTATGGTTTAACTCTGTTAGCTGAATGCACAGATCAGAAATAAGTTTCACACAATGCTGCTGGGTAGTTTTTATTTGAAGATATTATTTTTCCCAATATAGGCCTCTTAGATCTCAGAATGTCCAATTGCTGTTTCTACAGAAAGAGTGTTTCAGAACGGCTCAATCAAAAGTAAGGTTCAACTCTGTTAGTTGAATGCACGGAACAGAAAGAAGTTTCATACAATGCTTCTGTGTAGTTTATATTGAACATATTCCTTTTTCCATTATTACCCACTTAGCGCTCCGAATGTCCAGTTGCATTTTCTACAGACAGAGTGTTTCAAATCTCCTCAATCAAAAGTATGGTTTAACTGTGTTAGCTGAATGCTCAGATCAGAAAGAAGTTTCACAGAATGCTTCTGTGTAGCTTATATTTGAATATATTCCTTTTTCCACTACTACCCTCTTAGCGCCTCAAATGTCCAGTTGCATTTTCTACAGAAAGAGTGTTCAGAACAGCTCTATCAAAAGTATGCTTTAACTCTGTTAGCTGAATGCACATATCAGAAAGAAGTTTCACAGAATGATTCTGTGTAGTTTATATTTGTAGATAATCCTTTTTCCACTATTACCCTCTTAGCGCTCCGAATGTCCACTTGCATTTTCTACAGAAAGAGTGTTCAGAACGGCTCAATCAAAAGTATGGTTTTACTCTATTAGTTGAATGCCCATATCAGAAATAAGTTTCACAGAATGCTTCTGTGTAGTTTTAATTTGAAGATATTCTTTTTCCCAATATAGGCCTCTTAGCGCTCAGAATATCCAATTGCAGTTTCTACAGAAAGAGTGTTTCAGAACGGCTCCATCAAAAGTAAGGTTCAACTCAGTTAGTTGAATGCACAGAACAGAAAGAAGTTTCACAGAATGCTTATGTGTAGTTTATAGTTGAATATATACTTTTTCAAGTATTGCCGTCTTAGCGCTCCGAATATCCACTTGCATTTTCAACAGAAAGAGTGTTTCAGAACGGCTCAATCAAAAATAAGGTTCAACTCTGTTAGTTGAATGCACAGAACAGAAAGAAGTTTCATACAATGCTTCTGTGTAGTTTATATTTGAATATATTCCTTTTTCCATTACTACCCACTTAGCGCTCCAAATATCCAGTTGCATTTTCTACTGAAAGAGTGTTCAGAACTGCGCAATCAAAAGTATGGTTTAATTCAGTTAGCTGAATGCACAGATCAGAAATTAGTTTCACAGAATGATTCTGTGTAGTTTATACTTTAAGATATTCCTTTTTCCTTTATTACCCACTTAGCGCTCCAAATGTCCAGTTGCATTTTCTACAGAAAGAGTGTTTCAGAACTGCTCAATCAAAAGTATGGTTTAACTCTGTTAGCTGAATGCACAGATCAGAAAAAAGTTTCACAGAATGCTTCTGTGTAGTGTTTATATGAAGATATTACTTTTTCCAGTATTACCCTCTTAGCGCTCCGAAGGTCCACTTGCATTATCTACAGAAGGAGTGTTCACAACGGCTCAATCAAAAGTATGGTTTTACTCTATTAGTTGAATGCCCATATCAGAAATAAGTTTCACAGAATGCTTCTGTGTAGTTTTTATTTGAAGATATTCCTTTTCCCAATATAGGCCTCTTAGCGCTCAGAATGTCCAATTGCAGTTTCTACAGAAAGAGTGTTTCAGAACGGCTCCATCAAAAGTAAGGTTCAACTCAGTTATTTGAATGCACAGAACAGAAAGAAGTTTCACAGAATGCTTCTGTGTAGTTTATATTTGAACATATTCCTTTTTCCACTATTACCCATTTAGCGCTCCAAATGTCCAGTAGCATTTTCTACAGAAAGAGTGTTTCAGAACTGCTCAATCAAAAGTATGGTTTAACTCTGTTAGCTGAATGCACAGATCAGAAAGAAGTTTAACAGAATGCTTCTGTGTAGTGTTTATATGAAAATATTCTTTTTACCAATATATGCCTCTTAGCGCTCAGAATGTCCAATTGCAGTTTCTATAGAAAGAGTGTTTCAGAACGGCTCAATGAAAAGTAAGGTTCACTTCTTTTAGTTGAATGCACAGAACAGAAAGAAGTTTCACAGAATGCTTCTGTGTAGTATTTAGTTGAAGATATTCCTTTATTGACTATTAGCCACTTAGCACTCCGAATGTCCACTGGCAGTTTCTACACAAAGAGTGTTTCAGAACTGTTCCTTCAAAAGTAAGGCTAAACTCTGTTAGTTGAATTCAGAGAACAGAAAGGAGTTTCTGAGAATGCTTCTGTGTAGTTTTTATTTGGAGATATTCCTTTTTCCTCTATTACAATCTTAGCGCTCCGAAGGACCCCTTGCATTTTCTACACAAAGAGTGTTTCATAACTGCTCAATCAAAAGTATGGTTTAGATCTGTTAACTGAATGCACAGATCAGAGATAAGTTTCAGAGAATGCTTCTGTGTAGTTTTTATTTGGAGATATTCCTTTTTCCACTAATACAATCTTAGCGCTCCGAATGTCCAATTTCACTTTCTACAGAAAGAGTGTTTCAGAACGGCTCAATCAAAACAAAGGTTCAACACTTTTAGTTGAATGCACAGAACAGAAAAACTTTCACAGAATGCTTCTGTGTAGTTTTTATGTGTAGATATTCTTTTTCCCAATATAGGCCTCTTAGCGCTCAGAATGTCCAATTGCATTTTCTACAGAAAGAGAGTTTCAGAATGGCTCAATCAAAAGCAAGGTTTAACTCAGTTAGTTGAATGCAGAGATCAGAAAGAAGTTTCACAGAATGCTTCTGTGTAGTTTATATATGAATATATTGCTTTTTCCACTATTACCCTCTTAGCGCTCCGAATGTCCACTTGCATTTTCTACAGAAAGAGTGTTCAGAACTGTGCAATCAAATGTATGGTTTAACTCTGTTAGCTGAATGCACATATCACAAATAAGTTTCACACAATGCTTCTGTGTAATTTTTATTTGAATATATTATTTTTCGCAATATAGGCCTCCTAGCGCTCAGAATGTCCAATTACAGTTTCTACAGAAACAGTGTTTAAGAACGGCTCAATCAAAAGTAAGGTTCAACTCTGTTAGTTGAATGTACAGAACACAAAGTTGTTTCACACAATGCTTCTGTGTAGTTTATATTTGAACATATTCCTTTTTCCACTATTACCCACTTAGCGCTCCGAATGTCCAGTTGCATTTTCTACAGACAGAGTGTTTCAAAACTGCTCAATCAAAAGTATGGTTTAACTCTGTTAGCTGAATGCTCAGATCAGAAAAAGTTTCACAGAATGTTTCTCTGTAGTTTATATTTGAATATATTCTTTTTCAACTACTACCCTCTTAGCGCTCCAAATGTCCAGTTGCATTTTCTACAGAAAGAGTGTTCAGAACTGCTCAATCAAAAGTATGGTTTAACTCTGTTAGCTGAATGCACAGATCAGAAAGAAATTTCACAGAATGATTCTGTGTAGTTCATATTTCAAGATATTACTTTTTCCAGTATTACCCTCTTAGCGCTCCGAATGTCCACTTGCATTTTCTACAGAAAGAGTGTTCAGAACGGCTCAATCAAAAGTATGGTTTTACTCTATTAGTTGAATGCCCATATCAGAAATAAGTTTCACAGAATGCTTCTGTGTAGTTTTAATTTGAAGATATTCTTTTTCCCAATATAGGCCTCTTAGCGCTCAGAATATCCAATTGCAGTTTCTACAGAAAGAGTGTTTCAGAACGGCTCCATCAAAAGTAAGGTTCAACTCAGTTAGTTGAATGCACAGAACAGAAAGAAGTTTCACAGAATGCTTATGTGTAGTTTATAGTTGAATATATACTTTTTCAAGTATTGCCGTCTTAGCGCTCCGAATATCCACTTGCATTTTCAACAGAAAGAGTGTTTCAGAACGGCTCAATCAAAAATAAGGTTCAACTCTGTTAGTTGAATGCACAGAACAGAAAGAAGTTTCATACAATGCTTCTGTGTAGTTTATATTTGAATATATTCCTTTTTCCATTACTACCCACTTAGCGCTCCAAATATCCAGTTGCATTTTCTACTGAAAGAGTGTTCAGAACTGCGCAATCAAAAGTATGGTTTAATTCAGTTAGCTGAATGCACAGATCAGAAATTAGTTTCACAGAATGATTCTGTGTAGTTTATACTTTAAGATATTCCTTTTTCCTTTATTACCCACTTAGCGCTCCAAATGTCCAGTTGCATTTTCTACAGAAAGAGTGTTTCAGAACTGCTCAATCAAAAGTATGGTTTAACTCTGTTAGCTGAATGCACAGATCAGAAAAAAGTTTCACAGAATGCTTCTGTGTAGTGTTTATATGAAGATATTACTTTTTCCAGTATTACCCTCTTAGCGCTCCGAAGGTCCACTTGCATTATCTACAGAAGGAGTGTTCACAACGGCTCAATCAAAAGTATGGTTTTACTCTATTAGTTGAATGCCCATATCAGAAATAAGTTTCACAGAATGCTTCTGTGTAGTTTTTATTTGAAGATATTCCTTTTCCCAATATAGGCCTCTTAGCGCTCAGAATGTCCAATTGCAGTTTCTACAGAAAGAGTGTTTCAGAACGGCTCCATCAAAAGTAAGGTTCAACTCAGTTATTTGAATGCACAGAACAGAAAGAAGTTTCACAGAATGCTTCTGTGTAGTTTATATTTGAACATATTCCTTTTTCCACTATTACCCATTTAGCGCTCCAAATGTCCAGTAGCATTTTCTACAGAAAGAGTGTTTCAGAACTGCTCAATCAAAAGTATGGTTTAACTCTGTTAGCTGAATGCACAGATCAGAAAGAAGTTTAACAGAATGCTTCTGTGTAGTGTTTATATGAAAATATTCTTTTTACCAATATATGCCTCTTAGCGCTCAGAATGTCCAATTGCAGTTTCTATAGAAAGAGTGTTTCAGAACGGCTCAATGAAAAGTAAGGTTCACTTCTTTTAGTTGAATGCACAGAACAGAAAGAAGTTTCACAGAATGCTTCTGTGTAGTATTTAGTTGAAGATATTCCTTTATTGGCTATTAGCCACTTAGCACTCCGAATGTCCACTGGCAGTTTCTACACAAAGAGTGTTTCAGAACTGTTCCTTCAAAAGTAAGGCTAAACTCTGTTAGTTGAATTCAGAGAACAGAAAGGAGTTTCTGAGAATGCTTCTGTGTAGTTTTTATTTGGAGATATTCCTTTTTCCTCTATTACAATCTTAGCGCTCCGAAGGACCCCTTGCATTTTCTACACAAAGAGTGTTTCATAACTGCTCAATCAAAAGTATGGTTTAGATCTGTTAACTGAATGCACAGATCAGAGATAAGTTTCAGAGAATGCTTCTGTGTAGTTTTTATTTGGAGATATTCCTTTTTCCACTAATACAATCTTAGCGCTCCGAATGTCCAATTTCACTTTCTACAGAAAGAGTGTTTCAGAACGGCTCAATCAAAACAAAGGTTCAACACTTTTAGTTGAATGCACAGAACAGAAAAACTTTCACAGAATGCTTCTGTGTAGTTTTTATGTGTAGATATTCTTTTTCCCAATATAGGCCTCTTAGCGCTCAGAATGTCCAATTGCATTTTCTACAGAAAGAGAGTTTCAGAATGGCTCAATCAAAAGCAAGGTTTAACTCAGTTAGTTGAATGCAGAGATCAGAAAGAAGTTTCACAGAATGCTTCTGTGTAGTTTATATATGAATATATTGCTTTTTCCACTATTACCCTCTTAGCGCTCCGAATGTCCACTTGCATTTTCTACAGAAAGAGTGTTCAGAACTGTGCAATCAAATGTATGGTTTAACTCTGTTAGCTGAATGCACATATCACAAATAAGTTTCACACAATGCTTCTGTGTAATTTTTATTTGAATATATTATTTTTCGCAATATAGGCCTCCTAGCGCTCAGAATGTCCAATTACAGTTTCTACAGAAACAGTGTTTAAGAACGGCTCAATCAAAAGTAAGGTTCAACTCTGTTAGTTGAATGTACAGAACACAAAGTTGTTTCACACAATGCTTCTGTGTAGTTTATATTTGAACATATTCCTTTTTCCACTATTACCCACTTAGCGCTCCGAATGTCCAGTTGCATTTTCTACAGACAGAGTGTTTCAAAACTGCTCAATCAAAAGTATGGTTTAACTCTGTTAGCTGAATGCTCAGATCAGAAAAAGTTTCACAGAATGTTTCTCTGTAGTTTATATTTGAATATATTCTTTTTCAACTACTACCCTCTTAGCGCTCCAAATGTCCAGTTGCATTTTCTACAGAAAGAGTGTTCAGAACTGCTCAATCAAAAGTATGGTTTAACTCTGTTAGCTGAATGCACAGATCAGAAAGAAATTTCACAGAATGATTCTGTGTAGTTCATATTTCAAGATATTACTTTTTCCAGTATTACCCTCTTAGCGCTCCGAATGTCCACTTGCATTTTCTACAGAAAGAGTGTTCAGAACGGCTCAATCAAAAGTATCGTTTTACTCTATTAGTTGAATGAACATATCAGAAATAAGTTTCACAGAATGCTTCTGTGTAGTTTTTATTTGAAGATATTCTTTTTCCCAATATAGGCCCCTTAGCGCTCAGAATGTCCAATTGCAGTTTCTACAGAAAGAGTGTTTCAGAACGGCTCCATCAAAAGTAAAGTTCAACTCAGTTAGTTGAATGCACAGAACAGAAAGAAGTTTCACAGAATGCTTCTGTGTAGTTTATATTTGAATATATTCTTTTTCCAGTATTACCGTCTTAGCGCTCCGAATATCCACTTGCATTTTCTACAGAAAGAGTGTTTCAGAACGGCTCAATCAAAAATAAGGTTCAACGCTGTTAGTTGAATGCACAGAACACAAAGAAGTTTCATACAATGCTTCTGTGTAGTTTATATTTGAATATATTCCTTTTTCCACTACTACCCACTTAGCGCTCCTAATATACATTTGCATTTTCTACAGAAAGAGTGTTTCAGAACTGCTCAATCAAAAGTATGGTTTAATTCTGTTAGCTGAATGTACAGATCAGAAATAAGTTTCACAGAATGATTCTGTGTAGTTTATATTTGAAGATATTCCTTTTTCCACTATTACCCACTTAGCGCTCCAAATGTCCAGTTGCATTTTCTACAGAAAGAGTGTTTCAGAACTGCTCAATCAAAAGTATGGTTTAACTCTGTTAGCTGAATGCACAGATCAGAAAGAAGTTTCACAGAATGCTTCTGTGTAGTGTTTATATGAAAATATTGTTTTTACCAATATATGCCTCTTAGCGCTCAGAATGTCCAATTGCAGTTTCTATAGAAAGAGTGTTTCAGAACGGCTCAATGAAAAGAAGGTTCACTTCTTTTAGTTGAATGCAGAGAACAGAAAGAAATTTCACAGAAGGCTTCTGTGTAGTATTTAGTTGAAGATATTCCTTTATTGACTATTACCCACTTAGCGCTCCGAATGTCCACTTGCAGTTTCTACACAAAGATTGTTTCAGAACTGCTCCTTCAAAAGTAAGGCTCAACTCTGTTAGTTGAATGCAGAGAACAGAAAGGAGATTCAGAGAATGCTTCCGTGTAGTTTTTATTTGGAGATATTCCTTTTTCCTCTGTTACAATCTTAGCGCTCCAAAGGTCCACTTGCATTTTCTACACAAAGAGTCTCATAACTGCTCAATCAAAAGTATGGTTTAGCTCTGTTAACTGAATGCACAGTTCAGAAATAAGTTTCACAGAATGCTTCTGTGTAGTTTTATTTGAAGATATTCTATTTCCCAGTGTAGGCCTCTTAGCTCTCAGAATGTCCAATTGCAGTTAATACAGAAAGAGTGTTTCAGAACGGCTCAATCAAAAGTAAGGTTCAACTCTGTTAGTTGAATGCACAGAACAGAAAGAAGTTTCACAGAATGCTTCTGTGTAGTTTATAATTGAATATATTCCTTTTTCCACTATTACCGTATTAGCCCTCCGAATGTCCATTTGCATTTTCTACAGAAAGAGTGTTCAGAACTGCGCAATCAAAAGTATGGTTTAACTCTGTTAGCTGAATGCACATATCAGAAATAATTTTCACAAAATGCTGCTGTGTAGTTTTTATTTGAAGATATTATTTTTCCCAATATATGCCTCTTAGCGCTCAGAATATCCAGTTGCAGTTTCTACACAAAGAGTGATTCAGAACGGCTCCATCAAAAGTAAGGTTCAACTCTGTTAGTTGAATGCACAGAACATAAAGAAGTTTCATACAATGCTTCTGTGTAGTTTATATTTGATCATATTCCTTTTTCAATTATTACCCACTTAGCGCTCGGAATGTCCAGTTGCATTTTCTACAGACAGAGTGTTTCAAATCTCCTCAATCAAAAGTATGGTTTAACTCTGTTAGCTGAATGCTCAGATCAGAAAGAAGGTTCACAGAATGCTTCGGTGTAGCTTAAATTTGAATATATTCCTTTTTCCACTAATACCCTCTTAGCACTCCAAATGTCCAGTTGCATTTTCTACAGAAAGAGTGTTCAGAACTGCTCTATCAAAAGTATGGTTTAATTCTGTTAGCTGAATGCACACATCAGAAAGAAGTTTCACAGAATGATTCTGTGTAGTTTATATTTGAAGATATTCCTTTTTCCACTATTACCCACTTAGCGCTCCAAATGTCCAGTTGCATTTTCTACAGAAAGAGTGTTTCAGAACTGCTCAATCAAAAGTATGGTTTAACTCTGTTAGCTGAATGCACAGATCAGAAAGAAGTTTCACAGAATGCTTCTGTGTAGTGTTTATATGAAGATATTCTTTTTACCAATATAGGCCTCTTAGCGCTCAGAATGTCCAATTGCAGTTTCTATAGAAAGAGTGTTTCAGAACGGCTCAATGAAAAGTAAGGTTCACCTCTTTTAGTTGAATGCACAGTACAGAAAGAAGTTTCACAGAATGCTTCTCTGTAGAATTTAATTGAAGATATTAATTTTTGACTATTACCCACTTAGCGCTCCGAATATCCACTTCCAGTTTCTACACAAAGAGTGTTTCAGAACTGCTCCTTCAATAGTAAGGCTAAACTCTGTTAGTTGAATGCAGAGAACAGAAAGGGGTTTCAGAGAATGCTTCTGTGTAGTTTTTATTTGGAGATATTCCTTTTTCCTCTATTGCAATCTTAGCGCTCCGAAGGTCCACTTGCATTTTCTACACAAAGAGTCTTTCATAACTGCTCAATCAACAGTATGGTTTAGCTCTGTTAACTAAATGCACAGATCAGAAATAAGTTTCACAGAATGCTTCTGTGTAGTTTTTATTTGAAGATATTCTTTTTCCCAATGTAGGCCTCTTAGCTCTCAGAATGTCCAATTGCAGTTACTACAGAAAGAGTGTTTCAGAACGGCTCAATCTAAAGTAAGTTTCAACACTGTTAGTTGAATGCACAGAACAGAAAGAAGTTTCATACAATGCTTCTGTGTAGTTTATATTTGAACATATTCCTTTTTCCATTATTACCCACTTAGCGCTCCGAATGTCCAGTTGCATTTTCTACAGACAGAGTGTTTCAAAACTGCTCAATCAAAAGCATGGTTTAACTCTGTTAGCTGAATGCTCAGATCAGAAATAAGTTTCACAGAATGCTTCTGTGTAGTTTATATTTGAAGATATTATTTTTCCCAATATAGGCCTCTTAGCGCTCAGAATGTCCAATTGCAGTTTCTACAGAAAGAGTGTTTCAGAACGGCTCAATCAAAAGTAAGTTTCAACTCTGTTAGTTGAATGCACAGAACAGAAAGAAGTTTCATACAATGCTTCTGTGTAGTTTATATTTGAACATATTCCTTTTTCCATTATTACCCACTTAGCGCTCCGAATGTCCAATTGCATTTTCTATAGACAGAGTGTTTCAAAACTGCTCAATCAAAAGTATGGTTAAACTCTGTTAGCTGAATGCTCAGATCAGAAAGAAGTTTCACAGAACGCTTCTGTGTAGTTTATATTGAATATATACCTTTTTCCACTACTACCCTCTTAGCGCTCCAAATGTCCAATTGCATTTTCTACAGAAAGAGTGTTCAGAACTGCTCAATCAAAAGTATGTTTTAAATCTGTTAGGTGAATGCACAGATCGAAAGTAGTTTCACAGAATGATTCTGTGTAGTTTATATTTGAAGATATTCCTTTTTCCACTATTACCCTCTTAGCGCTCCGAATCTCCACTTTCATTTTCTACAGAAAGAGTGTTTCAGAACGGCTCATTCAAAACTAACGTTCAACTCTTTTAGTTGAATACACGGAACGGAAAGAAGTTTCACAGAATGCTTCTGTGTAGTTTTAATGTGTAGATATTCTTTTTCCCAATATAGGCCTCTTAGCGCTCAGAATGTCCAATTGCATTTTCTACAGAAAGAGTGTTTCAGAACGGCTCAATCAAAAGCAAGGTTTATCTCAGTTAGTTGAATGCAGAGATCAGAAAGGAGTTTCACAGAATGCTTCTGTGTAGTTTATGTTTGAATATATTGCTTTTTCCACTATTACCCTCTTAGCGCTCCGAATCTCCAATTTCATTTTCTACAGAAAGAGCGTTTCAGAACGGCTCAATCAAAACTAAGGTTCAACTCTTTTAGTTGAATGCACAGAACAGAAAGAAGTTTCACAGAATGCTTCTGTGTAGTATTTAGTTGAAGATATTCCTTTTTCGACTATTACCGTCTTAGCGCTCCGAATGTCCACTGGCAGTTCCTACACAAAGAGTGTTTCAGAACTGCTCCTTCAAAAGTAAGGTTCAGCTCTGTTAGTTGAATGCAGAGAACAGAAAGGAGTTTCAGAGAATGCTTCTGTGTAGTTTTTATTTGGAGACATTCCTTTTTCCACTATTACACCCTTAGCGCTCCGAATGTCCACTTGCATTTTCTACTGAAAGAGTGTTTCAGAACGGCTCAATCAAAACTAATGTTCAACACTTTTAGTTGAATGCACAGAACAGAAAGAAGTTTCACAGAATGCTTCTGTGTAGTTTTTATGTGTAGATATTCTTTTTCCCAATATAGGCCTCTTATCGCTCAGAATGTCCAATTGCATTCTCTACAGAAAGAGTGTACGTAACTGCGCAATCAAAAGTATGGTTTAACTCTGTTAGCTGAATGCACATATCAGAAATAAGTTTCACACAATGCTTCTGTGTAGTTTTTATTTGAAGATATTTTTTTTCCCAATATAGGCCTCTTAGCGCTCAGAATGTAGAATTGCAGTTTCTACAGAAAGAGTGTTTCAGAACGGCTCAATAAAAAGTAAGGTTCAACTCTGTTAGTTGACTGCACAGAACAGAAAGGAGTTCCATACAATGCTTCTGTGTAGTTTATATTTGAACATATTCTTTTTTCCACTATTACCCACTTAGCGCTACGAATGTCCAGTTGCATTTTCTACAGACAGAGTGTTTCAAAACTGCTCAATCAAAAGTATGGTTTAACTCTGTTAGCTGAATGCTCAGATCAGAAAGAAGATTCACAGAATGCTTCTGTGTAGTTTATATTTGAATATATTCCTTTCTCCACTACTACCCTCTTAGCGCTCCAAATGTCCAGTTGCATTTTCTACAGAAAGGGTGTTCAGATCTGCTCAATCAAAAGTATGGCTTAACACTGTTAGCTGAATGCACAGATCAGAAATAAGTTTCACAGAATGATTCTGTGTAGTTTATATTTGAAGATATTCCTTTTTCCACTATTACCCACTTAGCGCTCCAAATGTCCAGTTGCATTTTCTACAGAAAGAGTGTTTCAGAACTGCCCAATCAAAAGTATGGTTTAACTCTGTTAGCTGAATGCACAGATCAGAAAGAAGTTTCACAGAATGATTCTGTGTAGTTTATATTTGGAGACATTCCTTTTTCCACTATTACCCTCTTAGCGCTCCGAATCTCCACTTGCATTTTCTACAGAAAGAGTGTTTCAGAACGGCTCAATCAAAACTAAGGTTCAACTCTTTTAGTTGAACAAACAGAACAGAAAGAAGTTGCACACAATTCTTCTGTGTAGTTTTTATTTGTAGACATTCTTTTTCCCAATATAGGCCTCTTAGCGCTCAGAATGTCCAATTGCAGTTTCTACAGAAAGAGTGTTTCAGAACGGCTCAATCAAAAGTAAGGTTCAACTCTGTTAGTTGAATGCACAGAACAGAAAGAATTTTCATACAATGCTTCTGTGTAGTTTATATTTGAGCATATTCTTTTTTCCACTATTTCCCCCTTAGCGCTACGAATGTCCAGTTGCATTTTCTACAGACAGAGTGTTTCAAAACTGCTCAATCAAAAGTATCGTTTAACTCTGTTAGCTGAATGCTCAGATCAGAAAGAAGTTTCACAGAATGCTTCTGTGTAGTTTATATTTGAATATATTGCTTTTTCCACTACTACGCTCTTAGCGCTCCAAATGTCCAGTTGCATTTTCTACAGAAAGAGTGTTCAGATCTGCTCAATCAAAAGTATGGTTTAACTCTGTTAGCTGAATGCACAGATCAGAAAGAAGTTTCACCGAATGATTCTGTGTAGTTTATATTTGAAGACATTCCTTTTTCCACTATTACCCTCTTAGCGCTCCGAATCTCCACTTGCATTTTCTACAAAAAGAGTGTTTCATAACTGCTCAATCAAAAATATGTTTTATCTCTGTTAACTGAATTTACAGATCAGAAATAAGTTTCACAGAATGCATCTGTGTAGTTTTTATTTGAAGATATTCTTTTTCCCAATGTAGGCCTCTTAGCGCTTAGCATGTCCAATTGCAGTTTCTACAGAAAGAGTGTTTCAGAACGGCTCAATCAAAAGTATGGTTCAACTCTGTTAGTTGAATGCACAGAACAGAAAAAATTTTCACAGAATGCTACTGTGTAGTTCATATTTGAATATATTCCTTTTACCACTATTACCCTCTTAGTGCTCCGAATGTCCACTTGCATTTTCTACAGAAAGAGTGTTCAGAACTGCGCAATCAAAAGTATGGTTTAACTCTGTTAGCTTAATGAACTTATCAGAAATAAGTTTCACACAATGCTTCTGTGTAGTTTTTATTTGAAGATATTATTTTTCCCAATATAGGCCTCTTAGCGCTCAGAATGTCCAATTGCAGTTTCTACAGAAAGAGTGTTTCAGAAAGGCTCAATCAAAATTAAGGTTCAACTCTGTTAGTTGAATGCACAGAACAGAAAGAAGTTTCATACAATGCTTCTGTGTAGTTTATATTTGAACATATTCTTTTTTCCACTATTACCCACTTAGCGCTATGAATGTCCAGTTGCATTTTCTACAGACAGAGTGTTTCAAAACTGCTCAATCAAACGTATGGTTTAACTCTGTTAGCTGAATGCTCAGATCAGAAAGAAGGTTCACAGAATGCTTCTGTGTAGTTTATATTTGAATATATTCCTTTTTCCACTACTACTCTCTTAGCGCTCCAAATGTCCAGTTGCATTTTCTACAGAAAGAGAGTTCAGATCTGCTCAATCAAAAGTACGGTTTAACTCTGTTAGCTGAATGCACAGATCATAAAGGAGTTTCACCGAATGATTCTGTGTAGTTTATTTTTGAAGACATTCCTTTTTCCACTATTACCCTCTTAGCGCTCCGAATCTCCACTTGCATTTTCTACAAAAAGAGTGTTTCATAACTGCTCAATCAAAAATATGTTTTATCTCTGTTAACTGAATTTACAGGTCAGAAATAAGTTTCACAGAATGCATCTGTGTAGTTTTTATTTGAAGATATTCTTTTTCCCAATGTAGGCCTCTTAGCGCTTAGCATGTCCAATTGCAGTTTCTACAGAAAGAGTGTTTCAGAACGGCTCAATCAAAAGTAAGGTTCAACTCTGTTAGTTGAATGCACAGAACAGAAAGAATTTTCACAGAATGCTACTGTGTAGTTTATATTTGAATATATTCCTTTTTCCACTATTACCCTCTTAGCGCTCCGAATGTCCACTTGCATTTTCTACAGAAAGAGTGTTCAGAACTGCGCAATCAAAAGTATCGTTTAACTCTGTTAGCTTAATGAACATATCAGAAATAAGTTTCACACAATGCTTCTGTGTAGTTTTTATTTGAAGATATTATTTTTCCCAATAGAGGCCTCTTAGCGCTCAGAATGTCCAATTGCAGTTTCTACAGAAAGAGTGTTTCAGAAATGCTCAATCAAAAATAAGGTTCAACTCTGTTAGTTGAATGCACAGAACAGAAAGAAGTTTCATACAATGCTTCTGTGTAGTTTATATTTGAACATATTCTTTATTCCACTATTACCCACTTAGCGTTACGAATGTCCAGTTGCATTTTCTACAGACAGAGTGTTTCAAAACTGCTCAATCAAAAGTATGGTTTAACTCTGTTAGCTGAATGCTCAGATCAGAAAGTAGTTTCACAGAATGCTTCTGTGTAGTTTATATTTGAATATATTCCTTTTTCCACTACTACTCTCTTAGCGCTCCAAATGTCCAGTTGCATTTTCTACAGAAAGAGAGTTCAGATCTGCTCAATCAAAAGTATGGTTTAACTCTGTTAGCTGAATGCACAGATCAGAAAGAAGTTTCACAGAATGATTCTGTGTAGTTTATATTTGGAGACATTCCTTTTTCCACTATTACCCTCTTAGCGCTCCGAATCTCCACTTGCATTTTCTACAGAAAGAGTGTTTCAGAACGGCTCAATCAAAACTAAGGTTCAACTCTTTTAGTTGAACAAACAGAACAGAAAGAAGTTGCACACAATTCTTCTGTGTAGTTTTTATTTGTAGACATTCTTTTTCCCAATATAGGCCTCTTAGCGCTCAGAATGTCCAATTGCAGTTTCTACAGAAAGAGTGTTTCAGAACGGCTCAATCAAAAGTAAGGTTCAACTCTGTTAGTTGAATGCACAGAACAGAAAGAATTTTCATACAATGCTTCTGTGTAGTTTATATTTGAGCATATTCTTTTTTCCACTATTTCCCCCTTAGCGCTACGAATGTCCAGTTGCATTTTCTACAGACAGAGTGTTTCAAAACTGCTCAATCAAAAGTATCGTTTAACTCTGTTAGCTGAATGCTCAGATCAGAAAGAAGTTTCACAGAATGTTTCTGTGTAGTTTATATTTGAATATATTCCTTTTTCCACTACTACGCTCTTAGCGCTCCAAATGTCCAGTTGCATTTTCTACAGAAAGAGTGTTCAGATCTCCTCAATCAAAAGTATGGTTTAACTCTGTTAGCTGAATGCACAGATCAGAAAGAAGTTTCACCGAATGCTTCCGTGTAGTTTATATTTGAAGACATTCCTTTTTCCACTATTACCCTCTTAGCGCTCCGAATCTCCACTTGCATTTTCTACAAAAAGAGTGTTTCATAACTGCTCAATCAAAAATATGTTTTATCTCTGTTAACTGAATTTACAGATCAGAAATAAGTTTCACAGAATGCATCTGTGTAGTTTTTATTTGAAGATATTCTTTTTCCCAATGTAGGCCTCTTAGCGCTTAGCATGTCCAATTGCAGTTTCTACAGAAAGAGTGTTTCAGAACGGCTCAATCAAAAGTAAGGTTCAACTCTGTTAGTTGAATGCACAGAACAGAAAGAATTTTCACAGTATGCTACTGTGTAGTTTTTATTTGAATATATTCCTTTTTCCACTGTTACCCTCTTAGCGCTCCGAATGTCCACTTGCATTTTCTACAGAAAGAGTGTTCAGAACTGCGCAATGAAAAGTATGGTTTAACTCTGTTAGCTTAATGAACATATCAGAAATAAGTTTCACACAATGCTTCTGTGTAGTTTTTATTTGAAGATATTATTTTTCCCAATATAGGCCTCTTAGCGCTCAGAATGTCCAATTGCAGTTTCTACAGAAAGAGTGTTTCAGAAAGGCTCAATCAAAAGTGAGGTTCAACTCTGTTTGTTGAATGCACAGAACAGAAAGAAGTTTCATACAATGCTTCTGTGTAGTTTATATTTGAACATATTCTTTTTTCCACTATTACCCACTTAGCGCTACGAATGTCTAGTTGCATTTTCTACAGACAGAGTGTTTCAAAACTGCTCAATCAAAAGTATGGTTTATCTCTGTTAGCTGAATGCTCAGATCAGAAAGAAGTTTCACAGAATGCTTCTGTGTAGTTTATATTTGAATATATTCCTTTTTCCACTACTACTCTCTTAGCGCTCCAAATGTCCAGTTGCATTTTCTACAGAAAGAGTGTTCAGATCTGCTCAATCAAAAGTATGGTTTAACTCTGTTAGCTGAATGCACAGATCAGAAAGAAGTTTCACAGAATGATTCTGTGTAGTTTATATTTGGAGACATTCCTTTTTCCACTATTACCCTCTTAGCGCTCCGAATCTCCACTTGCATTTTCTACAGAAAGAGTGTTTCAGAACGGCTCAATCAAAACTAAGGTTCAACTCTTTTAGTTGAACAAACAGAACAGAAAGAAGTTTCACACAATTCTTCTGTGTAGTTTTTATTTGTAGACATTCTTTTTCCCAATATAGGCCTCTTAGCGCTCAGAATGTCCAATTGTAGTTTCTACAGAAAGAGTGTTTCAGAACGGCTCAATCAAAAGTAAGGTTCAACTCTGTTAGTTGAATGCACAGAACAGAAAGGAGTTTCATACAATGCTTCTGTGTAGTTTATATTTGAACATATTTTTTTTCCACTATTACCCACTTAGCGCTACGAATGTCCAGTTGCATTTTCTACAGACAGAGTGTTTCAAAACTGCTCAATCAAAAGTATGGTTTAACTCTGTTAGCTGAATGCTCAGATCAGAAAGAAGTTTCACATAATGCTTCTGTGTAGTTTTTATTTGAAGATATTTTTTTTCCCAATATAGGCCTCTTAGCGCTTAGAATGTCCAATTTCAGGTTCTACAGAAAGAGTGTTTCAGAACGGGTCAATGAAAAGTAAGGTTCAACTCTGTTAGTTGAATGCACAGAAGAGAAAGAAGTTTCATACAATGCTTCTGTGTAGTTTATATTTGAACATATTTTTTTTCCACTATTACCCACTTAGCGCTACGAATGTCCAGTTGCATTTTCTACAGAGAGTGTGTTTCAAAACTGCTCAATCAAAAGTATGGTTTAACTCTGTTAGCTGAATGCTCAGATCAGAAAGAAGTTTCACAGAATGCTTCTGTGTAGTTTATATTTGAATATATTCCCTTTTCCACTACTACCCTCTTAGCGCTCCAAATGTCAAGTTGCATTTTCTACAGGAAGAGTGTTCAGATCTGCTCAATCAAAAGTATGGTTTAACTCTGTTAGCTGAATGCACAGATCAGAAAGATGTTTCACAGAATGATTCTGTGTAGTTTACATTTGAAGACATTCCTTTTTCCACTGTTACTCTCTTAGCGCTCCGAATCTCCTCTTGCATTTTCTACAGAAAGTGTGTTTCAGGACGGCTCAATCAAAACTAAGGTTCAACTCTTTTAGTTGAATGAACAGAACAGAAAGTAGTTTCACAGAATGCTTCTGTGTAGTTATTATTTGTAGATATTCTTTTTCCCAATATAGGCCTCTTAGTGCTCAGAATGTACAATTGCAGTTTCTACAGAAAGATTGCTTCAGAACGGCTCAATCAAAAGTAAGGTTCAACCCTGGTAGTTGAATGCACAGAACAGAAAGAAGTTTCACAGAATGCTTCTGTGTAGTTTATATTTGAATATATTCCTTTTTCCACTATTACCCTCTTAGCGCTCCGAATGTCCACTTGAATTTTCTACAGAAAGAGTGTTCTGAACTGCGCAATCAAAAGTATGGTTTAACTCTGTTAGCTGAATGCTCAGATCAGAAAGAACTTTCACAGAATGCTTCTGTGTAGTTTATATTTGAATATATTCCTTTTTCCACTACTACGCTCTTAGAGCTCCAAATGTCCAGTTGCATTTTCTACAGAAAGAGTGTTCAGATCTGTTCAATCAAAAGTATGGTTTAACTCTGTTAGCTGAATGCACAGATCAGAAAGAAGTTTCACCGAGTGATTCTGTGTCGTTTATATTTGAAGACATTCCTTTTTCCACTATTACCCTCTTAGCGCTCCGAATCTCCACTTGCATTTTCTACAAAAAGAGTGTTTCATAACTGCTCAATCAAAAATATGTTTTATCTCTGTTAACTGAATTTACAGATCAGAAATAAGTTTCACAGAATGCCTCTGTTTAGTTTTTATTTGAAGATATTCTTTTTCCCAATGTAGGCCTCTCAGCGCTTAGCATGTCCAATTGCAGTTTCTACAGAAAGAGTGTTTCAGAATGGCTCAATCAAAAGTATGGTTCAACACTGTTAGTTGAATGCACAGAACAGAAAGAATTTTCACAGAATGCTACTGTGTAGTTTATATTTGAATATATTCCTTTTTCCACAATTATCCTCTTAGCGCTCCGAATGTCCACTTGCATTTTCTACAGAAAGAGTGTTCAGAACTGCGCAATCAAAAGTATGGTTTAACTCTGTTAGCTTAATGAACATATCAGAAATAAGTTTCACACAATGCTTCTGTGTAGTTTTTATTTGAAGATATTATTTTTCCCAATATAGGCCTCTTAGCGCTCAGAATGTCCAATTGCAGTTTCTACAGAAAGAGTGTTTCAGAAAGGCTCAATCAAAATTAAGGTTCAACTCTGTTATTTGAATGCACAGAACAGAAAGAAGTTTCATACAATGCTTCTGTGTAGTTTATATTTGAACATATTCTTATTTCCACTATTACCCACTTAGCGCTATGAATGTCCAGTTGCATTTTCTACAGACAGAGTGTTTCAAAACTGCTCAATCAAAAGTATGGTTTAACTCTGTTAGCTGAATGCTCAGATCAGAAAGAAGTTTCACAGAATGCTTCTGTGTAGTTTATATTTGAATATATTCCTTTTTCCACTACTACTCTCTTAGCGCTCCAAATGTCCAGTTGCATTTTCTACAGAAAGAGAGTTCAGATCTGCTCAATCAAAAGTATGGTTTAACACTGTTAGCTGAATGCACAGATCAGAAAGAAGTTTCACAGAATGATTCTGTGTAGTTTATATTTGGAGACATTCCTTTTTCCACTATTACCCTCTTAGCGCTCCGAATCTCCACTTGCATTTTCTACAGAAAGAGTGTTTCAGAACGGCTCAATCAAAACTAAGGTTCAACTGTTTTAGTTGAACAAACAGAACAGAAAGAAGTTTCACACAATTCTTCTGTGTAGTTTTTATTTGTAGACATTCTTTTTCCCAATATAGGCCTCTTAGCGCTCAGAATGTCCAATTGCAGTTTCTACAGAAAGAGTGTTTCAGAACGGCTCAATCAAAAGTAAGGTTCAACTCTGTTAGTTGAATGCACAGAACAGAAAGAAGTTTCATACAATGCTTCTGTGTAGTTTATATTTGAACATATTCTTTTTTCCACTATTACCCACTTAGCGCTACGAATGTCCAGTTGCATTTTCTACAGACAGAGAGTTTCAAAACTGCTCAATCAAAAGTATGGTTTAACTCTGTTAGCTGAATGCTCAGATCAGAAAGAAGTTTCACAGAATGCTTCTGTGTAGTTTACATTTGAATATATTCCTTTTTCCACTACTACGCTCTTAGCGCTCCAAATGTCCAGTTGCATTTTCTACACAAAGAGTGTTCAGATCTGCTCAATCAAAAGTATGGTTTAACTCTGTTAGCTGAATGCACAGATCAGAAAGAAGTTTCACCGAATGATTTTGTGTAGTTTATATTTGAAGACATTCCTTTTTCCACTATTACCCTCTTAGCGCTCCGAATCTCCACTTGCATTTTCTACAAAAAGAGTGTTTCATAACTGCTCAATCAAAAATATGTTTTATCTCTGTTAACTGAATTTACAGGTCAGAAATAAGTTTCACAGAATGCATCTGTGTAGTTTTTATTTGAAGATATTCTTTTTCCCAATGTAGGCCTCTTAGCGCTTAGCATGTCCAATTGCAGTTTCTACAGAAAGAGTGTTTCAGAACGGCTCAATCAAAAGTAAGGTTCAACTCTGTTAGTTGAATGCACAGAACAGAAAGAATTTTCACAGAATGCTACTGTGTAGTTTATATTTGAATATATTCCTTTTTCCACTATTACCCTCTTAGCGCTCCGAATGTCCACTTGCATTTTCTACAGAAAGAGTGTTCAGAACTGCGCAATCAAAAGTATGGTTTAACTCTGTTAGCTTAATGAACATATCAGAAATAAGTTTCACACAATGCTTCTGTGTAGTTTTTATTTGAAGATATTATTTTTCCCAATATAGGCCTCTTAGCGCTCAGAATGTCCAATTGCAGTTTCTACAGAAAGAGTGTTTCAGAAAGGCTCAATCAAAAGTAAGGTTCAACTCTGTTAGTTGAATGCACAGAACAGAAAGAAGATTCATACAATGCTTCTGTGTAGTTTATATTTGAACATATTCTTTTTTCCACTATTACCCACTTAGCGCTACGAATGTCCAGTTGCATTTTCTACAGACAGAGTGTTTCAAAACTGCTCAATCAAAAGTATGGTTTAACTCTGTTAGCTGAATGCTCAGATCAGAAAGAAGTTTCACAGAATGCTTCTGTGTAGTTTATATTTGAATATATTCCTTTTTCCACTACTACTCTCTTAGCGCTCCAAATGTCCAGTTGCATTTTCTACAGAAAGAGAGTTCAGATCTGCTGAATCAAAAGTATGGTTTAACACTGTTAGCTGAATGCACAGATCAGAAAGAAGTTTCACAGAATGATTCTGTGTAGTTTATATTTGGAGACATTCCTTTTTCCACTATTACCCTCTTAGCGCTCCGAATCTCCACTTGCATTTTCTACAGAAAGAGTGTTTCAGAACGGCTCAATCAAAACTAAGGTTCAACTCTTTTAGTTGAACAAACAGAACAGAAAGAAGTTGCACACAATTCTTCTGTGTAGTTTTTATTTGTAGACATTCTTTTTCCCAATATAGGCCTCTTAGCGCTCAGAATGTCCAATTGCAGTTTCTACAGAAAGAGTGTTTCAGAACGGCTCAATCAAAAGTAAGGTTCAACTCTGTTAGTTGAATGCACAGAACAGAAAGAAGTTTCATACAATGCTTCTGTGTAGTTTATATTTGAGCATATTCTTTTTTCCACTATTACCCCCTTAGCGCTACGAATGTCCAGTTGCATTTTCTACAGACAGAGTGTTTCAAAACTGCTCAATCAAAAGTATCGTTTAATTCTGTTAGCTGAATGCTCAGATCAGAAAGAAGTTTCACAGAATGCTTCTGTGTAGTTTATATTTGAATATATTCCTTTTTCCACTACTACGCTCTTAGCGCTCCAAATGTCCAGTTGCATTTTCTACAGAAAGAGTGTTCAGATCTCCTCAATCAAAAGTATGGTTTAACTCTGTTAGCTGAATGCACAGATCAGAAAGAAGTTTCACCGAATGATTCCGTGTAGTTTATATTTGAAGACATTCCTTTTTCCACTATTACCCTCTTAGCGCTCCGTATCTCCACTTGCATTTTCTACAAAAAGAGTGTTTCATAACTGCTCAATCAAAAATATGTTTTATCTCTGTTAACTGAATTTACAGATCAGAAATAAGTTTCACAGAATGCATCTGTGTAGTTTTTATTTGAAGATATTCTTTTTCCCAATGTAGGCCTCTTAGCGCTTAGCATGTCCAATTGCAGTTTCTACAGAAAGAGTTTTCAGAACGGCTCAATCAAAAGTAAGGTTCAACTCTGTTAGTTGAATGCACAGAACAGAAAGAATTTTCACAGAATGCTACTGTGTAGTTTATATTTGAATATATTCCTTTCTCCACTGTTACCCTCTTAGCGCTCCGAATGTCCACTTGCATTTTCTACAGAAAGAGTGTTCAGAACTGCGCAATCAAAAGTATGGTTTAACTCTGTTATCTTAATGAACATTTCAGAAATAAGTTTCACACAATGCTTCTGTGTAGTTTTTATTTGAAGATATTATTTTTCCCAATATAGGCCTCTTAGCGCTCAGAATGTCCAATTGCAGTTTCTACAGAAAGAGTGTTTCAGAAAGGCTCAATCAAAAGTGAGGTTCAACTCTGTTTGTTGAATGCACAGAACAGAAAGAAGTTTCATACAAAGCTTCTGTGTAGTTTATATTTGAACATATTCTTTTTTCCACTATTACCCACTTAGCGCTACGAATGTCCAGTTGCATTTTCTACAGACAGAGTGTTTCAGAACGGCTCAATCAAAAGTAAGGTTCAACTCTGTTAGTTGAATGCACAGAACAGAAAGTAGTTTTATAGAATGCTACTGTGTAGTTTATATTTGAATATATTCCTTTTTCCACTACTACTCTCTTAGCGCTCCTAATGTCCATTTGCATTTTCTACAGAAAGAGTGTTCAGATCTGCTGAATCAAAAGTATGGTTTAACTCTGTTAGCTGAATGCACAGATCAGAAAGAAGTTTCACAGAATGATTCTGTGTAGTTTATATTT
This sequence comes from Symphalangus syndactylus, assembly GCF_028878055.3. Taxonomy (NCBI): domain Eukaryota; kingdom Metazoa; phylum Chordata; class Mammalia; order Primates; family Hylobatidae; genus Symphalangus; species Symphalangus syndactylus. Next base: position 17,663,639 of record NC_072441.2, read on the forward strand.
GGAGACATTCCTTTTTCCACTACAACCCTCTTAGCGCTCCGAATCTCCACTTGCATTTTCTACAGAAAGAGTGTTTCAGAACGGCTCAATCAAAACTAAGGTTCAACTCTTTTAGTTGAACAAACAGAACAGAAAGAAGTTTCACACAATTCTTCTGTGTAGTTTTTATTTGTAGACATTCTTTTACCCAATATAGGCCTCTTAGCGCTCAGAATGTCCAATTGCAGTTTCTACAGAAAGAGTGTTTCAGAACGGCTCAATCAAAAGTAAGGTTCAACTCTGTTAGTTGAATGCACAGAACAGAAAGAAGTTTCATACAATGCTTCTGTGTAGTTTATATTTGAACATATTCTTTTTTCCACTATTACCCACTTAGCGCTACGAATGTCCAGTTGCATTTTCTACAGACAGAGTGTTTCAAAACTGCTCAATCAAAAGTATGGTTTAACTCTGTTAGCTGAATGCTCAGATCAGAAAGAAGTTTCACAGAATGCTTCTGTGTAGTTTTTATTTGAAGATATTCATTTTCCCAATGTAGGCCTCTTAGCGCTTAGAATGTCCAATTGCAGTTTCTACAGAAAGAGTGTTTCAGAACGGCTCAATCAAAAGTAAGGTTCAACTCTGTTAGTTGAATGCACAGAACAGAAAGTAGTTTTATAGAATGCTACTGTGTAGTTTATATTTGAATATATTCCTTTTTCCACTATTACCCTCTTTGCGCTCCGAATGTCCACTTGCATTTTCTACGGAAAGAGTGTTCGGAACTGCGCAATCAAAAGTATGGTTTAACTCTGTTAGCTGAATGCACATATCAGAAATAAGTTTCACACAATGCTTCTGTGTAGTTTTTATTTGAAGATATTATTTTTCCCAATATAGGCCTCTTAGGGCTCAGAATGTCCAATTGCAGTTTATACACAAAGAGTGTTTTAGAACGGCTCAATCAAATGTAAGGTTCAACTGTCTTAGCTGAATGCACAGAACAGAAAGGAGTTTCACAGAATGCTTCTGTGTAGTATTTAGTTGAAGATACTACTTTTTGGACTATTACCCACTTAGCGCTCCGAATATCCACTGGCAGTTTCTACACAAAGAGTGTTTCAGAACTGCTCCTTCAAAAGTAAGGCTCAACTGGGTTAGTTGAATGCGGAGAACAGAAATGGGTTTCAGAGAATGCTTCTGTGCAGTTTTTAATTGGAGATATTCCTTTTTCCTCTATTACAATCTTAGCGCTCCGAATGTCCACTTGCATTTTCTACAAAAAGAGTGTTTCATAACTGCTCAATCAAAAATATGTTTTAGCTCTGTTAACTGAATTTACAGATCAGAAATAAGTTTCACAGAATGCATCTGTGTAGTTTTTATTTGAAGATATTCATTTTCCCAATGTAGGCCTCTTAGCGCTTAGAATGTCCAATTGCAGTTTCTACAGAAAGAGTGTTTCAGAACGGCTCAATCAAAAGTAAGGTTCAACTCTGTTAGTTGAATGCACAGAACAGAAAGTAGTTTTATAGAATGCTACTGTGTAGTTTATATTTGAATATATTCCTTTTTCCACTATTAACCTCTTTGCGCTCCGAATGTCCACTTGCATTTTCTACGGAAAGAGTGTTCGGAACTGCGCAATCAAAAGTATGGTTTAACTCTGTTAGCTGAATGCACATATCAGAAATAAGTTTCACACAATGCTTCTGTGTAGTTTTTATTTGAAGATATTATTTTTCCCAATATAGGCCTCTTAGGGCTCAGAATGTCCAATTGCAGTTTCTACAGAAAGAGTGTTTCAGAAAGGCTCAATCAAAAGTAAGGTTCAACTCTGTTAGTTGAATGCACAGAACAGAAAGATGTTTCATACAATGCTTCTGTGTAGTTTATATTTGAACATATTCTTATTTCCACTATTACCCACTTAGCGCTACGAATGTCCAGTTGCATTTTCTACAGACAGAGGGTTTCAAACTGCTCAATCAAAAGTATGGTTTAACTCTGTTAGCTGAATGCTCAGATCAGAAAGAAGTTTCACAGAATGCTTCTGTGTAGTTTATATTTGAATATATTACTTTTACCACTACTACCCTCTAAGCGCTCCAAATGTCCATTTGCATTATCTACAGAAAGAGTGTTCAGATCTGCTCAATCAAAAGTATGGTTTAACTCTGTTAGCTGAATGCACAGATCAGAAAGAAGTTTCACAGAATGATTCTGTGTAGTTTATATTTGAAGACATTCCTTTTTCCACTATTACCCTCTTAGCGCTCCGAATCTCCACTTGCATTTTCTACAAAAAGAGTGTTTCATAACTGCTCAATCAAAAATATGTTTTATCTCTGTTAACTGAATTTACAGATCAGAAATAAGTTTCACAGAATGCATCTGTGTAGTTTTTATTTGAAGATATTCTTTTTCCCAATGTAGGCCTCTTAGCGCTTAGAATGTCCAATTGCAGTTTCTACAGAAAGAGTGTTTCAGAACGGCTCAATCAAAAGTAAGGTTCAACTCTGTTAGTTGAATGCACAGAACAGAAAGAATTTTCACAGAATGCTTCTGTGTAGTTTATATTTGAATATATTCCTTTTTCCACTATTACCCTCTTAGCGCTCCGAATGTCCACTTGCATTTTCTACAGAAAGAGTGTTCAGAACTGCGCAATCAAAAGTATGGTTTAACTCTGTTAGCTTAATGAACATATCAGAAATAAGTTTCACACAATGCTTCCGTGTAGTTTTTATTTGAAGATATTATTTTTCCCAATATAGGCCTCTTAGCGCTCAGAATGTCCAATTGCAGTTTCTACAGAAAGAGTGTTTCAGAAAGGCTCAATCAAAAGTAAGGTTCAACTCTGTTAGTTGAATGCACAGAAGAGAAAGAAGTTTCATACAATGCTTCTGTGTAGTTGATATTTGAACATATTCTTTTTTCCACTATTACCCACTTAGCGCTACGAATGTCCAGTTGCATTTTCTACAGACAGAGTGTTTCAAAACTGCTCAATCAAAAGTATGGTTTAACTCTGTTAGCTGAATGCTCAGATCAGAAAGAAGTTTCACAGAATGCTTCTGTGTAGTTTATATTTGAATATATTCCTTTTTCCACTACTACTCTCTTAGCGCTCCAAATGTCCATTTGCATTTTCTACAGAAAGAGTGTTCAGATCTGCTGAATCAAAAGTATGGTTTAACTCTGTTAGCTGAATGCACAGATCAGAAAGAAGTTTCACAGAATGATTCTGTGTAGTTTATATTTGGAGACATTCCTTTTTCCACTACAACCCTCTTAGCGCTCCGAATCTCCACTTGCATTTTCTACAGAAAGAGTGTTTCAGAACGGCTCAATCAAAACTAAGGTTCAACTCTTTTAGTTGAACAAACAGAACAGAAAGAAGTTTCACACAATTCTTCTGTGTAGTTTTTATTTGTAGACATTCTTTTTCCCAATATAGGCCTCTTAGCGCTCAGAATGTCCAATTGCAGTTTCTACAGAAAGAGTGTTTCAGAACGGCTCAATCAAAAGTAAGGTTCAACTCTGTTAGTTGAATGCACAGAACAGAAAGAAGTTTCATACAATGCTTCTGTGTAGTTTATATTTGAACATATTCTTTTTTCCACTATTACCCACTTAGCGCTACGAATGTCCAGTTGCATTTTCTACAGACAGAGTGTTTCAAAACTGCTCAATCAAAAGTATGGTTTAACTCTGTTAGCTGAATGCTCAGATCAGAAAGAAGTTTCACAGAATGCTTCTGTGTAGTTTTTATTTGAAGATATTCATTTTCCCAATGTAGGCCTCTTAGTTCTTAGAATGTCCAATTGCAGTTTCTACAGAAAGAGTGTTTTAGAACGGCTCAATCAAAAGTAAGGTTCAACTCTGTTAGTTGAATGCACAGAACAGAAAGTAGTTTTATAGAATGCTACTGTGTAGTTTATATTTGAATATATTCCTTTTTCCACTATTACCCTCTTTGCGCTCCGAATGTCCACTTGCATTTTCTACGGAAAGAGTGTTCGGAACTGCGCAATCAAAAGTATGGTTTAATTCTTTTAGCTGAATGCACATATCAGAAATAAGTTTCACACAATGCTTCTGTGTAGTTTTTATTTGAAGATATTATTTTTCCCAATATAGGCCTCTTAGGGCTCAGAATGTCCAATTGCAGTTTCTACAGAAAGAGTGTTTCAGAAAGGCTCAATCAAAAGTAAGGTTCAACTCTGTTAGTTGAATGCACAGAACAGAAAGAAGTTTCATACAATGCTTCTGTGTAGTTTATATTTGAACATATTCTTATTTCCACTATTACCCACTTAGCGCTACGAATGTCCAGTTGCATTTTCTACAGACAGAGGGTTTCAAACTGCTCAATCAAAAGTATGGTTTAACTCTGTTAGCTGAATGCTCAGATCAGAAAGAAGTTTCACAGAATGCTTCTGTGTAGTTTATATTTGAATATATTACTTTTACCACTACTACCCTCTAAGCGCTCCAAATGTCCAGTTGCATTATCTACAGAAAGAGTGTTCAGATCTGCTCAATCAAAAGTATGGTTTAACTCTGTTAGCTGAATGCACAGATCAGAAAGAAGTTTCACAGAATGATTCTGTGTAGTTTATATTTGAAGACATTCCTTTTTCCACTATTACCCTCTTAGCGCTCCGAATCTCCACTTGCATTTTCTACAAAAAGAGTGTTTCATAACTGCTCAATCAAAAATATGTTTTATCTCTGTTAACTGAATTTACAGATCAGAAATAAGTTTCACAGAATGCATCTGTGTAGTTTTTATTTGAAGATATTCTTTTTCCCAATGTAGGCCTCTTAGCGCTTAGAATGTCCAATTGCAGTTTCTACAGAAAGAGTGTTTCAGAACGGCTCAATCAAAAGTAAGGTTCAACTCTGTTAGTTGAATGCACAGAACAGAAAGAATTTTCACAGAATGCTTCTGTGTAGTTTATATTTGAATATATTCCTTTTTCCACTATTACCCTCTTAGCGCTCCGAATGTCCACTTGCATTTTCTACAGAAAGAGTGTTCAGAACTGCGCAATCAAAAGTATGGTTTAACTCTGTTAGCTTAATGAACATATCAGAAATAAGTTTCACACAATGCTTCCGTGTAGTTTTTATTTGAAGATATTATTTTTCCCAATATAGGCCTCTTAGCGCTCAGAATGTCCAATTGCAGTTTCTACAGAAAGAGTGTTTCAGAAAGGCTCAATCAAAAGTAAGGTTCAACTCTGTTAGTTGAATGCACAGAAGAGAAAGAAGTTTCATACAATGCTTCTGTGTAGTTTATATTTGAACATATTCTTTTTTCCACTATTACCCACTTAGCGCTACGAATGTCCAGTTGCATTTCCTACAGACAGAGTGTTTCAAAACTGCTCAATCAAAAATATGGTTTAACTCTGTTAGCTGAATGCTCAGATCAGAAAGAAGTTTCACAGAATGCTTCTGTGTAGTTTATATTTGAATATATTCCTTTTTCCACTACTACTCTCTTAGCGCTCCTAATGTCCATTTGCATTTTCTACAGAAAGAGTGTTCAGATCTGCTGAATCAAAAGTATGGTTTAACTCTGTTAGCTGAATGCACAGATCAGAAAGAAGTTTCACAGAATGATTCTGTGTAGTTTATATTTGGAGACATTCCTTTTTCCACTACAACCCTCTTAGCGCTCCGAATCTCCACTTGCATTTTCTACAGAAAGAGTGTTTCAGAACGGCTCAATCAAAACTAAGGTTCAACTCTTTTAGTTGAACAAACAGAACAGAAAGAAGTTTCACACAATTCTTCTGTGTAGTTTTTATTTGTAGACATTCTTTTACCCAATATAGGCCTCTTAGCGCTCAGAATGTCCAATTGCAGTTTCTACAGAAAGAGTGTTTCAGAACGGCTCAATCAAAAGTAAGGTTCAACTCTGTTAGTTGAATGCACAGAACAGAAAGAAGTTTCATACAATGCTTCTGTGTAGTTTATATTTGAACATATTCTTTTTTCCACTATTACCCACTTAGCGCTACGAATGTCCAGTTGCATTTTCTACAGACAGAGTGTTTCAAAACTGCTCAATCAAAAGTATGGTTTAACTCTGTTAGCTGAATGCTCAGATCAGAAAGAAGTTTCACAGAATGCTTCTGTGTAGTTTTTATTTGAAGATATTCATTTTCCCAATGTAGGCCTCTTAGCGCTTAGAATGTCCAATTGCAGTTTCTACAGAAAGAGTGTTTCAGAACGGCTCAATCAAAAGTAAGGTTCAACTCTGTTAGTTGAATGCACAGAACAGAAAGTAGTTTTATAGAATGCTACTGTGTAGTTTATATTTGAATATATTCCTTTTTCCACTATTACCCTCTTTGCGCTCCGAATGTCCACTTGCATTTTCTACGGAAAGAGTGTTCGGAACTGCGCAATCAAAAGTATGGTTTAACTCTGTTAGCTGAATGCACATATCAGAAATAAGTTTCACACAATGCTTCTGTGTAGTTTTTATTTGAAGATATTATTTTTCCCAATATAGGCCTCTTAGGGCTCAGAATGTCCAATTGCAGTTTATACACAAAGAGTGTTTTAGAACGGCTCAATCAAATGTAAGGTTCAACTGTCTTAGCTGAATGCACAGAACAGAAAGGAGTTTCACAGAATGCTTCTGTGTAGTATTTAGTTGAAGATACTACTTTTTGGACTATTACCCACTTAGCGCTCCGAATATCCACTGGCAGTTTCTACACAAAGAGTGTTTCAGAACTGCTCCTTCAAAAGTAAGGCTCAACTGGGTTAGTTGAATGCGGAGAACAGAAATGGGTTTCAGAGAATGCTTCTGTGCAGTTTTTAATTGGAGATATTCCTTTTTCCTCTATTACAATCTTAGCGCTCCGAATGTCCACTTGCATTTTCTACAAAAAGAGTGTTTCATAACTGCTCAATCAAAAATATGTTTTAGCTCTGTTAACTGAATTTACAGATCAGAAATAAGTTTCACAGAATGCATCTGTGTAGTTTTTATTTGAAGATATTCATTTTCCCAATGTAGGCCTCTTAGCGCTTAGAATGTCCAATTGCAGTTTCTACAGAAAGAGTGTTTCAGAACGGCTCAATCAAAAGTAAGGTTCAACTCTGTTAGTTGAATGCACAGAACAGAAAGTAGTTTTATAGAATGCTACTGTGTAGTTTATATTTGAATATATTCCTTTTTCCACTATTAACCTCTTTGCGCTCCGAATGTCCACTTGCATTTTCTACGGAAAGAGTGTTCGGAACTGCGCAATCAAAAGTATGGTTTAACTCTGTTAGCTGAATGCACATATCAGAAATAAGTTTCACACAATGCTTCTGTGTAGTTTTTATTTGAAGATATTATTTTTCCCAATATAGGCCTCTTAGGGCTCAGAATGTCCAATTGCAGTTTCTACAGAAAGAGTGTTTCAGAAAGGCTCAATCAAAAGTAAGGTTCAACTCTGTTAGTTGAATGCACAGAACAGAAAGATGTTTCATACAATGCTTCTGTGTAGTTTATATTTGAACATATTCTTATTTCCACTATTACCCACTTAGCGCTACGAATGTCCAGTTGCATTTTCTACAGACAGAGGGTTTCAAACTGCTCAATCAAAAGTATGGTTTAACTCTGTTAGCTGAATGCTCAGATCAGAAAGAAGTTTCACAGAATGCTTCTGTGTAGTTTATATTTGAATATATTACTTTTACCACTACTACCCTCTAAGCGCTCCAAATGTCCAGTTGCATTATCTACAGAAAGAGTGTTCAGATCTGCTCAATCAAAAGTATGGTTTAACTCTGTTAGCTGAATGCACAGATCAGAAAGAAGTTTCACAGAATGATTCTGTGTAGTTTATATTTGAAGACATTCCTTTTTCCACTATTACCCTCTTAGCGCTCCGAATCTCCACTTGCATTTTCAACAAAAAGAGTGTTTCATAACTGCTCAATCAAAAATATGTTTTATCTCTGTTAACTGAATTTACAGATCAGAAATAAGTTTCACAGAATGCATCTGTGTAGTTTTTATTTGAAGATATTCTTTTTCCCAATGTAGGCCTCTTAGCGCTTAGAATGTCCAATTGCAGTTTCTACAGAAAGAGTGTTTCAGAACGGCTCAATCAAAAGTAAGGTTCAACTCTGTTAGTTGAATGCACAGAACAGAAAGAATTTTCACAGAATGCTACTGTGTAGTTTATATTTGAATATATTCCTTTTTCCACAATTATCCTCTTAGCGCTCCGAATGTCCACTTGCATTTTCTACAGAAAGAGTGTTCAGAACTGCGCAATCAAAAGTATGGTTTAACTCTGTTAGCTTAATGAACATATCAGAAATAAGTTTCACACAATGCTTCTGTGTAGTTTTTATTTGAAGATATTATTTTTCCCAATATAGGCCTCTTAGCGCTCAGAATGTCCAATTGCAGTTTCTACAGAAAGAGTGTTTCAGAAAGGCTCAATCAAAATTAAGGTTCAACTCTGTTATTTGAATGCACAGAACAGAAAGAAGTTTCATACAATGCTTCTGTGTAGTTTATATTTGAACATATTCTTATTTCCACTATTACCCACTTAGCGCTATGAATGTCCAGTTGCATTTTCTACAGACAGAGTGTTTCAAAACTGCTCAATCAAAAGTATGGTTTAACTCTGTTAGCTGAATGCTCAGATCAGAAAGAAGTTTCACAGAATGCTTCTGTGTAGTTTATATTTGAATATATTCCTTTTTCCACTACTACTCTCTTAGCGCTCCAAATGTCCAGTTGCATTTTCTACAGAAAGAGAGTTCAGATCTGCTCAATCAAAAGTATGGTTTAACACTGTTAGCTGAATGCACAGATCAGAAAGAAGTTTCACAGAATGATTCTGTGTAGTTTATATTTGGAGACATTCCTTTTTCCACTATTACCCTCTTAGCGCTCCGAATCTCCACTTGCATTTTCTACAGAAAGAGTGTTTCAGAACGGCTCAATCAAAACTAAGGTTCAACTGTTTTAGTTGAACAAACAGAACAGAAAGAAGTTTCACACAATTCTTCTGTGTAGTTTTTATTTGTAGACATTCTTTTTCCCAATATAGGCCTCTTAGCGCTCAGAATGTCCAATTGCAGTTTCTACAGAAAGAGTGTTTCAGAACGGCTCAATCAAAAGTAAGGTTCAACTCTGTTAGTTGAATGCACAGAACAGAAAGAAGTTTCATACAATGCTTCTGTGTAGTTTATATTTGAACATATTCTTTTTTCCACTATTACCCACTTAGCGCTACGAATGTCCAGTTGCATTTTCTACAGACAGAGAGTTTCAAAACTGCTCAATCAAAAGTATGGTTTAACTCTGTTAGCTGAATGCTCAGATCAGAAAGAAGTTTCACAGAATGCTTCTGTGTAGTTTACATTTGAATATATTCCTTTTTCCACTACTACGCTCTTAGCGCTCCAAATGTCCAGTTGCATTTTCTACACAAAGAGTGTTCAGATCTGCTCAATCAAAAGTATGGTTTAACTCTGTTAGCTGAATGCACAGATCAGAAAGAAGTTTCACCGAATGATTTTGTGTAGTTTATATTTGAAGACATTCCTTTTTCCACTATTACCCTCTTAGCGCTCCGAATCTCCACTTGCATTTTCTACAAAAAGAGTGTTTCATAACTGCTCAATCAAAAATATGTTTTATCTCTGTTAACTGAATTTACAGGTCAGAAATAAGTTTCACAGAATGCATCTGTGTAGTTTTTATTTGAAGATATTCTTTTTCCCAATGTAGGCCTCTTAGCGCTTAGCATGTCCAATTGCAGTTTCTACAGAAAGAGTGTTTCAGAACGGCTCAATCAAAAGTAAGGTTCAACTCTGTTAGTTGAATGCACAGAACAGAAAGAATTTTCACAGAATGCTACTGTGTAGTTTATATTTGAATATATTCCTTTTTCCACTATTACCCTCTTAGCGCTCCGAATGTCCACTTGCATTTTCTACAGAAAGAGTGTTCAGAACTGCGCAATCAAAAGTATGGTTTAACTCTGTTAGCTTAATGAACATATCAGAAATAAGTTTCACACAATGCTTCTGTGTAGTTTTTATTTGAAGATATTATTTTTCCCAATATAGGCCTCTTAGCGCTCAGAATGTCCAATTGCAGTTTCTACAGAAAGAGTGTTTCAGAAAGGCTCAATCAAAAGTAAGGTTCAACTCTGTTAGTTGAATGCACAGAACAGAAAGAAGATTCATACAATGCTTCTGTGTAGTTTATATTTGAACATATTCTTTTTTCCACTATTACCCACTTAGCGCTACGAATGTCCAGTTGCATTTTCTACAGACAGAGTGTTTCAAAACTGCTCAATCAAAAGTATGGTTTAACTCTGTTAGCTGAATGCTCAGATCAGAAAGAAGTTTCACAGAATGCTTCTGTGTAGTTTATATTTGAATATATTCCTTTTTCCACTACTACTCTCTTAGCGCTCCAAATGTCCAGTTGCATTTTCTACAGAAAGAGAGTTCAGATCTGCTGAATCAAAAGTATGGTTTAACACTGTTAGCTGAATGCACAGATCAGAAAGAAGTTTCACAGAATGATTCTGTGTAGTTTATATTTGGAGACATTCCTTTTTCCACTATTACCCTCTTAGCGCTCCGAATCTCCACTTGCATTTTCTACAGAAAGAGTGTTTCAGAACGGCTCAATCAAAACTAAGGTTCAACTCTTTTAGTTGAACAAACAGAACAGAAAGAAGTTGCACACAATTCTTCTGTGTAGTTTTTATTTGTAGACATTCTTTTTCCCAATATAGGCCTCTTAGCGCTCAGAATGTCCAATTGCAGTTTCTACAGAAAGAGTGTTTCAGAACGGCTCAATCAAAAGTAAGGTTCAACTCTGTTAGTTGAATGCACAGAACAGAAAGAAGTTTCATACAATGCTTCTGTGTAGTTTATATTTGAGCATATTCTTTTTTCCACTATTACCCCCTTAGCGCTACGAATGTCCAGTTGCATTTTCTACAGACAGAGTGTTTCAAAACTGCTCAATCAAAAGTATCGTTTAATTCTGTTAGCTGAATGCTCAGATCAGAAAGAAGTTTCACAGAATGCTTCTGTGTAGTTTATATTTGAATATATTCCTTTTTCCACTACTACGCTCTTAGCGCTCCAAATGTCCAGTTGCATTTTCTACAGAAAGAGTGTTCAGATCTCCTCAATCAAAAGTATGGTTTAACTCTGTTAGCTGAATGCACAGATCAGAAAGAAGTTTCACCGAATGATTCCGTGTAGTTTATATTTGAAGACATTCCTTTTTCCACTATTACCCTCTTAGCGCTCCGTATCTCCACTTGCATTTTCTACAAAAAGAGTGTTTCATAACTGCTCAATCAAAAATATGTTTTATCTCTGTTAACTGAATTTACAGATCAGAAATAAGTTTCACAGAATGCATCTGTGTAGTTTTTATTTGAAGATATTCTTTTTCCCAATGTAGGCCTCTTAGCGCTTAGCATGTCCAATTGCAGTTTCTACAGAAAGAGTTTTCAGAACGGCTCAATCAAAAGTAAGGTTCAACTCTGTTAGTTGAATGCACAGAACAGAAAGAATTTTCACAGAATGCTACTGTGTAGTTTATATTTGAATATATTCCTTTCTCCACTGTTACCCTCTTAGCGCTCCGAATGTCCACTTGCATTTTCTACAGAAAGAGTGTTCAGAACTGCGCAATCAAAAGTATGGTTTAACTCTGTTATCTTAATGAACATTTCAGAAATAAGTTTCACACAATGCTTCTGTGTAGTTTTTATTTGAAGATATTATTTTTCCCAATATAGGCCTCTTAGCGCTCAGAATGTCCAATTGCAGTTTCTACAGAAAGAGTGTTTCAGAAAGGCTCAATCAAAAGTGAGGTTCAACTCTGTTTGTTGAATGCACAGAACAGAAAGAAGTTTCATACAAAGCTTCTGTGTAGTTTATATTTGAACATATTCTTTTTTCCACTATTACCCACTTAGCGCTACGAATGTCCAGTTGCATTTTCTACAGACAGAGTGTTTCAGAACGGCTCAATCAAAAGTAAGGTTCAACTCTGTTAGTTGAATGCACAGAACAGAAAGTAGTTTTATAGAATGCTACTGTGTAGTTTATATTTGAATATATTCCTTTTTCCACTACTACTCTCTTAGCGCTCCTAATGTCCATTTGCATTTTCTACAGAAAGAGTGTTCAGATCTGCTGAATCAAAAGTATGGTTTAACTCTGTTAGCTGAATGCACAGATCAGAAAGAAGTTTCACAGAATGATTCTGTGTAGTTTATATTTGGAGACATTCCTTTTTCCACTACAACCCTCTTAGCGCTCCGAATCTCCACTTGCATTTTCTACAGAAAGAGTGTTTCAGAACGGCTCAATCAAAACTAAGGTTCAACTCTTTTAGTTGAACAAACAGAACAGAAAGAAGTTTCACACAATTCTTCTGTGTAGTTTTTATTTGTAGACATTCTTTTACCCAATATAGGCCTCTTAGCGCTCAGAATGTCCAATTGCAGTTTCTACAGAAAGAGTGTTTCAGAACGGCTCAATCAAAAGTAAGGTTCAACTCTGTTAGTTGAATGCACAGAACAGAAAGAAGTTTCATACAATGCTTCTGTGTAGTTTATATTTGAACATATTCTTTTTTCCACTATTACCCACTTAGCGCTACGAATGTCCAGTTGCATTTTCTACAGACAGAGTGTTTCAAAACTGCTCAATCAAAAGTATGGTTTAACTCTGTTAGCTGAATGCTCAGATCAGAAAGAAGTTTCACAGAATGCTTCTGTGTAGTTTTTATTTGAAGATATTCATTTTCCCAATGTAGGCCTCTTAGCGCTTAGAATGTCCAATTGCAGTTTCTACAGAAAGAGTGTTTCAGAACGGCTCAATCAAAAGTAAGGTTCAACTCTGTTAGTTGAATGCACAGAACAGAAAGTAGTTTTATAGAATGCTACTGTGTAGTTTATATTTGAATATATTCCTTTTTCCACTATTACCCTCTTTGCGCTCCGAATGTCCACTTGCATTTTCTACGGAAAGAGTGTTCGGAACTGCGCAATCAAAAGTATGGTTTAACTCTGTTAGCTGAATGCACATATCAGAAATAAGTTTCACACAATGCTTCTGTGTAGTTTTTATTTGAAGATATTATTTTTCCCAATATAGGCCTCTTAGGGCTCAGAATGTCCAATTGCAGTTTATACACAAAGAGTGTTTTAGAACGGCTCAATCAAATGTAAGGTTCAACTGTCTTAGCTGAATGCACAGAACAGAAAGGAGTTTCACAGAATGCTTCTGTGTAGTATTTAGTTGAAGATACTACTTTTTGGACTATTACCCACTTAGCGCTCCGAATATCCACTGGCAGTTTCTACACAAAGAGTGTTTCAGAACTGCTCCTTCAAAAGTAAGGCTCAACTGGGTTAGTTGAATGCGGAGAACAGAAATGGGTTTCAGAGAATGCTTCTGTGCAGTTTTTAATTGGAGATATTCCTTTTTCCTCTATTACAATCTTAGCGCTCCGAATGTCCACTTGCATTTTCTACAAAAAGAGTGTTTCATAACTGCTCAATCAAAAATATGTTTTAGCTCTGTTAACTGAATTTACAGATCAGAAATAAGTTTCACAGAATGCATCTGTGTAGTTTTTATTTGAAGATATTCATTTTCCCAATGTAGGCCTCTTAGCGCTTAGAATGTCCAATTGCAGTTTCTACAGAAAGAGTGTTTCAGAACGGCTCAATCAAAAGTAAGGTTCAACTCTGTTAGTTGAATGCACAGAACAGAAAGTAGTTTTATAGAATGCTACTGTGTAGTTTATATTTGAATATATTCCTTTTTCCACTATTAACCTCTTTGCGCTCCGAATGTCCACTTGCATTTTCTACGGAAAGAGTGTTCGGAACTGCGCAATCAAAAGTATGGTTTAACTCTGTTAGCTGAATGCACATATCAGAAATAAGTTTCACACAATGCTTCTGTGTAGTTTTTATTTGAAGATATTATTTTTCCCAATATAGGCCTCTTAGGGCTCAGAATGTCCAATTGCAGTTTCTACAGAAAGAGTGTTTCAGAAAGGCTCAATCAAAAGTAAGGTTCAACTCTGTTAGTTGAATGCACAGAACAGAAAGATGTTTCATACAATGCTTCTGTGTAGTTTATATTTGAACATATTCTTATTTCCACTATTACCCACTTAGCGCTACGAATGTCCAGTTGCATTTTCTACAGACAGAGGGTTTCAAACTGCTCAATCAAAAGTATGGTTTAACTCTGTTAGCTGAATGCTCAGATCAGAAAGAAGTTTCACAGAATGCTTCTGTGTAGTTTATATTTGAATATATTACTTTTACCACTACTACCCTCTAAGCGCTCCAAATGTCCAGTTGCATTATCTACAGAAAGAGTGTTCAGATCTGCTCAATCAAAAGTATGGTTTAACTCTGTTAGCTGAATGCACAGATCAGAAAGAAGTTTCACAGAATGATTCTGTGTAGTTTATATTTGAAGACATTCCTTTTTCCACTATTACCCTCTTAGCGCTCCGAATCTCCACTTGCATTTTCTACAAAAAGAGTGTTTCATAACTGCTCAATCAAAAATATGTTTTATCTCTGTTAACTGAATTTACAGATCAGAAATAAGTTTCACAGAATGCATCTGTGTAGTTTTTATTTGAAGATATTCTTTTTCCCAATGTAGGCCTCTTAGCGCTTAGAATGTCCAATTGCAGTTTCTACAGAAAGAGTGTTTCAGAACGGCTCAATCAAAAGTAAGGTTCAACTCTGTTAGTTGAATGCACAGAACAGAAAGAATTTTCACAGAATGCTTCTGTGTAGTTTATATTTGAATATATTCCTTTTTCCACTATTACCCTCTTAGCGCTCCGAATGTCCACTTGCATTTTCTACAGAAAGAGTGTTCAGAACTGCGCAATCAAAAGTATGGTTTAACTCTGTTAGCTTAATGAACATATCAGAAATAAGTTTCACACAATGCTTCCGTGTAGTTTTTATTTGAAGATATTATTTTTCCCAATATAGGCCTCTTAGCGCTCAGAATGTCCAATTGCAGTTTCTACAGAAAGAGTGTTTCAGAAAGGCTCAATCAAAAGTAAGGTTCAACTCTGTTAGTTGAATGCACAGAAGAGAAAGAAGTTTCATACAATGCTTCTGTGTAGTTGATATTTGAACATATTCTTTTTTCCACTATTACCCACTTAGCGCTACGAATGTCCAGTTGCATTTTCTACAGACAGAGTGTTTCAAAACTGCTCAATCAAAAGTATGGTTTAACTCTGTTAGCTGAATGCTCAGATCAGAAAGAAGTTTCACAGAATGCTTCTGTGTAGTTTATATTTGAATATATTCCTTTTTCCACTACTACTCTCTTAGCGCTCCAAATGTCCATTTGCATTTTCTACAGAAAGAGTGTTCAGATCTGCTGAATCAAAAGTATGGTTTAACTCTGTTAGCTGAATGCACAGATCAGAAAGAAGTTTCACAGAATGATTCTGTGTAGTTTATATTTGGAGACATTCCTTTTTCCACTACAACCCTCTTAGCGCTCCGAATCTCCACTTGCATTTTCTACAGAAAGAGTGTTTCAGAACGGCTCAATCAAAACTAAGGTTCAACTCTTTTAGTTGAACAAACAGAACAGAAAGAAGTTTCACACAATTCTTCTGTGTAGTTTTTATTTGTAGACATTCTTTTTCCCAATATAGGCCTCTTAGCGCTCAGAATGTCCAATTGCAGTTTCTACAGAAAGAGTGTTTCAGAACGGCTCAATCAAAAGTAAGGTTCAACTCTGTTAGTTGAATGCACAGAACAGAAAGAAGTTTCATACAATGCTTCTGTGTAGTTTATATTTGAACATATTCTTTTTTCCACTATTACCCACTTAGCGCTACGAATGTCCAGTTGCATTTTCTACAGACAGAGTGTTTCAAAACTGCTCAATCAAAAGTATGGTTTAACTCTGTTAGCTGAATGCTCAGATCAGAAAGAAGTTTCACAGAATGCTTCTGTGTAGTTTTTATTTGAAGATATTCATTTTCCCAATGTAGGCCTCTTAGTTCTTAGAATGTCCAATTGCAGTTTCTACAGAAAGAGTGTTTTAGAACGGCTCAATCAAAAGTAAGGTTCAACTCTGTTAGTTGAATGCACAGAACAGAAAGTAGTTTTATAGAATGCTACTGTGTAGTTTATATTTGAATATATTCCTTTTTCCACTATTACCCTCTTTGCGCTCCGAATGTCCACTTGCATTTTCTACGGAAAGAGTGTTCGGAACTGCGCAATCAAAAGTATGGTTTAATTCTTTTAGCTGAATGCACATATCAGAAATAAGTTTCACACAATGCTTCTGTGTAGTTTTTATTTGAAGATATTATTTTTCCCAATATAGGCCTCTTAGGGCTCAGAATGTCCAATTGCAGTTTCTACAGAAAGAGTGTTTCAGAAAGGCTCAATCAAAAGTAAGGTTCAACTCTGTTAGTTGAATGCACAGAACAGAAAGAAGTTTCATACAATGCTTCTGTGTAGTTTATATTTGAACATATTCTTATTTCCACTATTACCCACTTAGCGCTACGAATGTCCAGTTGCATTTTCTACAGACAGAGGGTTTCAAACTGCTCAATCAAAAGTATGGTTTAACTCTGTTAGCTGAATGCTCAGATCAGAAAGAAGTTTCACAGAATGCTTCTGTGTAGTTTATATTTGAATATATTACTTTTACCACTACTACCCTCTAAGCGCTCCAAATGTCCAGTTGCATTATCTACAGAAAGAGTGTTCAGATCTGCTCAATCAAAAGTATGGTTTAACTCTGTTAGCTGAATGCACAGATCAGAAAGAAGTTTCACAGAATGATTCTGTGTAGTTTATATTTGAAGACATTCCTTTTTCCACTATTACCCTCTTAGCGCTCCGAATCTCCACTTGCATTTTCTACAAAAAGAGTGTTTCATAACTGCTCAATCAAAAATATGTTTTATCTCTGTTAACTGAATTTACAGATCAGAAATAAGTTTCACAGAATGCATCTGTGTAGTTTTTATTTGAAGATATTCTTTTTCCCAATGTAGGCCTCTTAGCGCTTAGAATGTCCAATTGCAGTTTCTACAGAAAGAGTGTTTCAGAACGGCTCAATCAAAAGTAAGGTTCAACTCTGTTAGTTGAATGCACAGAACAGAAAGAATTTTCACAGAATGCTTCTGTGTAGTTTATATTTGAATATATTCCTTTTTCCACTATTACCCTCTTAGCGCTCCGAATGTCCACTTGCATTTTCTACAGAAAGAGTGTTCAGAACTGCGCAATCAAAAGTATGGTTTAACTCTGTTAGCTTAATGAACATATCAGAAATAAGTTTCACACAATGCTTCCGTGTAGTTTTTATTTGAAGATATTATTTTTCCCAATATAGGCCTCTTAGCGCTCAGAATGTCCAATTGCAGTTTCTACAGAAAGAGTGTTTCAGAAAGGCTCAATCAAAAGTAAGGTTCAACTCTGTTAGTTGAATGCACAGAAGAGAAAGAAGTTTCATACAATGCTTCTGTGTAGTTTATATTTGAACATATTCTTTTTTCCACTATTACCCACTTAGCGCTACGAATGTCCAGTTGCATTTCCTACAGACAGAGTGTTTCAAAACTGCTCAATCAAAAATATGGTTTAACTCTGTTAGCTGAATGCTCAGATCAGAAAGAAGTTTCACAGAATGCTTCTGTGTAGTTTATATTTGAATATATTCCTTTTTCCACTACTACTCTCTTAGCGCTCCTAATGTCCATTTGCATTTTCTACAGAAAGAGTGTTCAGATCTGCTGAATCAAAAGTATGGTTTAACTCTGTTAGCTGAATGCACAGATCAGAAAGAAGTTTCACAGAATGATTCTGTGTAGTTTATATTTGGAGACATTCCTTTTTCCACTACAACCCTCTTAGCGCTCCGAATCTCCACTTGCATTTTCTACAGAAAGAGTGTTTCAGAACGGCTCAATCAAAACTAAGGTTCAACTCTTTTAGTTGAACAAACAGAACAGAAAGAAGTTTCACACAATTCTTCTGTGTAGTTTTTATTTGTAGACATTCTTTTACCCAATATAGGCCTCTTAGCGCTCAGAATGTCCAATTGCAGTTTCTACAGAAAGAGTGTTTCAGAACGGCTCAATCAAAAGTAAGGTTCAACTCTGTTAGTTGAATGCACAGAACAGAAAGAAGTTTCATACAATGCTTCTGTGTAGTTTATATTTGAACATATTCTTTTTTCCACTATTACCCACTTAGCGCTACGAATGTCCAGTTGCATTTTCTACAGACAGAGTGTTTCAAAACTGCTCAATCAAAAGTATGGTTTAACTCTGTTAGCTGAATGCTCAGATCAGAAAGAAGTTTCACAGAATGCTTCTGTGTAGTTTTTATTTGAAGATATTCATTTTCCCAATGTAGGCCTCTTAGCGCTTAGAATGTCCAATTGCAGTTTCTACAGAAAGAGTGTTTCAGAACGGCTCAATCAAAAGTAAGGTTCAACTCTGTTAGTTGAATGCACAGAACAGAAAGTAGTTTTATAGAATGCTACTGTGTAGTTTATATTTGAATATATTCCTTTTTCCACTATTACCCTCTTTGCGCTCCGAATGTCCACTTGCATTTTCTACGGAAAGAGTGTTCGGAACTGCGCAATCAAAAGTATGGTTTAACTCTGTTAGCTGAATGCACATATCAGAAATAAGTTTCACACAATGCTTCTGTGTAGTTTTTATTTGAAGATATTATTTTTCCCAATATAGGCCTCTTAGGGCTCAGAATGTCCAATTGCAGTTTATACACAAAGAGTGTTTTAGAACGGCTCAATCAAATGTAAGGTTCAACTGTCTTAGCTGAATGCACAGAACAGAAAGGAGTTTCACAGAATGCTTCTGTGTAGTATTTAGTTGAAGATACTACTTTTTGGACTATTACCCACTTAGCGCTCCGAATATCCACTGGCAGTTTCTACACAAAGAGTGTTTCAGAACTGCTCCTTCAAAAGTAAGGCTCAACTGGGTTAGTTGAATGCGGAGAACAGAAATGGGTTTCAGAGAATGCTTCTGTGCAGTTTTTAATTGGAGATATTCCTTTTTCCTCTATTACAATCTTAGCGCTCCGAATGTCCACTTGCATTTTCTACAAAAAGAGTGTTTCATAACTGCTCAATCAAAAATATGTTTTAGCTCTGTTAACTGAATTTACAGATCAGAAATAAGTTTCACAGAATGCATCTGTGTAGTTTTTATTTGAAGATATTCATTTTCCCAATGTAGGCCTCTTAGCGCTTAGAATGTCCAATTGCAGTTTCTACAGAAAGAGTGTTTCAGAACGGCTCAATCAAAAGTAAGGTTCAACTCTGTTAGTTGAATGCACAGAACAGAAAGTAGTTTTATAGAATGCTACTGTGTAGTTTATATTTGAATATATTCCTTTTTCCACTATTAACCTCTTTGCGCTCCGAATGTCCACTTGCATTTTCTACGGAAAGAGTGTTCGGAACTGCGCAATCAAAAGTATGGTTTAACTCTGTTAGCTGAATGCACATATCAGAAATAAGTTTCACACAATGCTTCTGTGTAGTTTTTATTTGAAGATATTATTTTTCCCAATATAGGCCTCTTAGGGCTCAGAATGTCCAATTGCAGTTTCTACAGAAAGAGTGTTTCAGAAAGGCTCAATCAAAAGTAAGGTTCAACTCTGTTAGTTGAATGCACAGAACAGAAAGATGTTTCATACAATGCTTCTGTGTAGTTTATATTTGAACATATTCTTATTTCCACTATTACCCACTTAGCGCTACGAATGTCCAGTTGCATTTTCTACAGACAGAGGGTTTCAAACTGCTCAATCAAAAGTATGGTTTAACTCTGTTAGCTGAATGCTCAGATCAGAAAGAAGTTTCACAGAATGCTTCTGTGTAGTTTATATTTGAATATATTACTTTTACCACTACTACCCTCTAAGCGCTCCAAATGTCCAGTTGCATTATCTACAGAAAGAGTGTTCAGATCTGCTCAATCAAAAGTATGGTTTAACTCTGTTAGCTGAATGCACAGATCAGAAAGAAGTTTCACAGAATGATTCTGTGTAGTTTATATTTGAAGACATTCCTTTTTCCACTATTACCCTCTTAGCGCTCCGAATCTCCACTTGCATTTTCAACAAAAAGAGTGTTTCATAACTGCTCAATCAAAAATATGTTTTATCTCTGTTAACTGAATTTACAGATCAGAAATAAGTTTCACAGAATGCATCTGTGTAGTTTTTATTTGAAGATATTCTTTTTCCCAATGTAGGCCTCTTAGCGCTTAGAATGTCCAATTGCAGTTTCTACAGAAAGAGTGTTTCAGAACGGCTCAATCAAAAGTAAGGTTCAACTCTGTTAGTTGAATGCACAGAACAGAAAGAATTTTCACAGAATGCTTCTGTGTAGTTTATATTTGAATATATTCCTTTTTCCACTATTACCCTCTTAGCGCTCTGAATGTCCACTTGCATTTTCTACAGAAAGAGTGTTCAGAACTGCGCAATCAAAAGTATGGTTTAACTCTGTTAGCTTAATGAACATATCAGAAATAAGTTTCACACAATGCTTCCGTGTAGTTTTTATTTGAAGATATTATTTTTCCCAATATAGGCCTCTTAGCGCTCAGAATGTCCAATTGCAGTTTCTACAGAAAGAGTGTTTCAGAAAGGCTCAATCAAAAGTAAGGTTCAACTCTGTTAGTTGAATGCACAGAAGAGAAAGAAGTTTCATACAATGCTTCTGTGTAGTTTATATTTGAACATATTCTTTTTTCCACTATTACCCACTTAGCGCTACGAATGTCCAGTTGCATTTTCTACAGACAGAGTGTTTCAAAACTGCTCAATCAAAAATATGGTTTAACTCTGTTAGCTGAATGCTCAGATCAGAAAGAAGTTTCACAGAATGCTTCTGTGTAGTTTATATTTGAATATATTCCTTTTTCCACTACTACTCTCTTAGCGCTCCAAATGTCCATTTGCATTTTCTACAGAAAGAGTGTTCAGATCTGCTGAATCAAAAGTATGTTTTAACTCTGTTAGCTGAATGCACAGATCAGAAAGAAGTTTCACAGAATGATTCTGTGTAGTTTATATTTGGAGACATTCCTTTTTCCACTACAACCCTCTTAGCGCTCCGAATCTCCACTTGCATTTTCTACAGAAAGAGTGTTTCAGAACGGCTCAATCAAAACTAAGGTTCAACTCTTTTAGTTGAACAAACAGAACAGAAAGAAGTTTCACACAATTCTTCTGTGTAGTTTTTATTTGTAGACATTCTATTTCCCAATATAGGCCTCTTAGCGCTCAGAATGTCCAATTGCAGTTTCTACAGAAAGAGTGTTTCAGAACGGCTCAATCAAAAGTAAGGTTCAACTCTGTTAGTTGAATGCACAGAACAGAAAGAAGTTTCATACAATGCTTCTGTGTAGTTTATATTTGAACATATTCTTTTTTCCACTATTACCCACTTAGCGCTAAGAATGTCCAGTTGCATTTTCTACAGACAGAGTGTTTCAAAACTGCTCAATCAAAAGTATGGTTTAACTCTGTTAGCTGAATGCTCAGATCAGAAAGAAGTTTCACAGAATGCTTCTGTGTAGTTTTTATTTGAAGATATTCATTTTCCCAATGTAGGCCTCTTAGCGCTTAGAATGTCCAATTGCAGTTTCTACACAAAGAGTGTTTCAGAACGGCTCAATCAAAAGTAAGGTTCAACTCTGTTAGTTGAATGCACAGAACAGAAAGTAGTTTTATAGAATGCTACTGTGTAGTTTATATTTGAATATATTCCTTTTTCCACTATTACCCTCTTTGCGCTCCGAATGTCCACTTGCATTTTCTACGGAAAGTGTGTTCGGAACTGCGCAATCAAAAGTATGGTTTAACTCTGTTAGCTGAATGCACATATCAGAAATAAGTTTCACACAATGCTTCTGTGTAGATTTATTTGAAGATATTATTTTTCCCAATATAGGCCTCTTAGGGCTCAGAATGTCCAATTGCAGTTTCTACAGAGTGTTTCAGAAAGGCTCAATCAAAAGTAAGGTTCAACTCTGTTAGTTGAATGCACAGAACAGAAAGAAGTTTCATACAATGCTTCTGTGTAGTTTATATTTGAACATATTCTTTTTTCCACTATTACCCACTTAGCGCTACGAATGTCCTCTTGCATTTTCTACAGACAGAGAGTTTCAAAACTGCTCAATCAAATGTATGGTTTAACTCTGTTAGCTGAATGCTCAGAACAGAAAGAAGTTTCACAGAATGCTTCTGTGTAGTTTACATTTGAATATATTCCTTTTTCCACTACTACGCTCTTAGCGCTCCAAATGTCCAGTTGCATTTTCTACACAAACAGTGTTCAGATCTGCTCAATCAAAAGTATGGTTTAACTCTGTTAGCTGAATGCACAGATCAGAAAGAAGTTTCACCGAATGATTTTGTGTAGTTTATATTTGAAGACATTCCTTTTTCCACTATTACCCTCTTAGCGCTCCGAATCTCCACTTGCATTTTCTACAAAAAGAGTGTTTCATAACTGCTCAATCAAAAATATGTTTTATCTCTGTTAACTGAATTTACAGGTCAGAAATAAGTTTCACAGAATGCATCTGTGTAGTTTTTATTTGAAGATATTCTTTTTCCCAATGTAGGCCTCTTAGCGCTTAGCATGTCCAATTGCAGTTTCTACAGAAAGAGTGTTTCAGAACGGCTCAATCAAAAGTAAGGTTCAACTCTGTTAGTTGAATGCACAGAACAGAAAGAATTTTCACAGAATGCTACTGTGTAGTTTATATTTGAATATATTCCTTTTTCCACTATTACCCTCTTAGCGCTCCGAATGTCCACTTGCATTTTCTACAGAAAGAGTGTTCAGAACTGCGCAATCAAAAGTATGGTTTAACTCTGTTAGCTTAATGAACATATCAGAAATAAGTTTCACACAATGCTTCTGTGTAGTTTTTATTTGAAGATATTGTTTTTCCCAATATAGGCCTCTTAGCGCTCAGAATGTCCAATTGCAGTTTCTACAGAAAGAGTGTTTCAGAAAGGCTCAATCAAAAGTAAGGTTCAACTCTGTAAGTTGAATGCACAGAACAGAAAGAAGATTCATACAATGCTTCTGTGTAGTTTATATTTGAACATATTCTTTTTTCCACTATTACCCACTTAGCGCTACGAATGTCCAGTTGCATTTTCTACAGACAGAGTGTTTCAAAACTGCTCAATCAAAAGTATGGTTTAACTCTGTTAGCTGAATGCTCAGATCAGAAAGAAGTTTCACAGAATGCTTCTGTGTAGTTTATATTTGGATATATTCCTTTTTCCACTACTACTCTCTTAGCGCTCCAAATGTCCAGTTGCATTTTCTACAGAAAGAGAGTTCAGATCTGCTCAATCAAAAGTATGGTTTAACTCTGTTAGCTGAATGCACAGATCAGAAAGAAGTTTCACAGAATGATTCTGTGTAGTTTATATTTGGAGACATTCCTTTTTCCACTATTACCCTCTTAGCGCTCCGAATCTCCACTTGCATTTTCTACAGAAAGAGTGTTTCAGAACGGCTCAATCAAAACTAAGGTTCAACTCTTTTAGTTGAACAAACAGAACAGAAAGAAGTTGCACACAATTCTTCTGTGTAGTTTTTATTTGTAGACATTCTTTTTCCCAATATAGGCCTCTTAGCGCTCAGAATGTCCAATTGCAGTTTCTACAGAAAGAGTGTTTCAGAACGGCTCAATCAAAAGTAAGGTTCAACTCTGTTAGTTGAATGCACAGAACAGAAAGAAGTTTCATACAATGCTTCTGTGTAGTTTATATTTGAGCATATTCTTTTTTCCACTATTACCCCCTTAGCGCTACGAATGTCCAGTTGCATTTTCTACAGACAGAGTGTTTCAAAACTGCTCAATCAAAAGTATCGTTTAACTCTGTTAGCTGAATGCTCAGATCAGAAAGAAGTTTCACAGAATGCTTCTGTGTCGTTTATATTTGAATATATTCCTTTTTCCACTACTACGCTCTTAGCGCTCCAAATGTCCAGTTGCATTTTCTACAGAAAGAGTGTTCAGATCTCCTCAATCAAAAGTATGGTTTAACTCTGTTAGCTGAATGCACAGATCAGAAAGAAGTTTCACCGAATGATTCCGTGTAGTTTATATTTGAAGACATTCCTTTTTCCACTATTACCCACTTAGCGCTCCGTATCTCCACTTGCATTTTCTACAAAAAGAGTGTTTCATAACTGCTCAATCAAAAATATGTTTTATCTCTGTTAACTGAATTTACAGATCAGAAATAAGTTTCACAGAATGCATCTGTGTAGTTTTTATTTGAAGATATTCTTTTTCCCAATGTAGGCCTCTTAGCGCTTAGCATGTCCAATTGCAGTTTCTACAGTAAGAGTTTTTCAGAACGGCTCAATCAAAAGTAAGGTTCAACTCTGTTAGTTGAATGCACAGAACAGAAAGAATTTTCACAGAATGCTACTGTGTAGTTTATATTTGAATATATTCCTTTCTCCACTGTTACCCTCTTAGCGCTCCGAATGTCCACTTGCATTTTCTACAGAAAGAGTGTTCAGAACTGCGCAATCAAAAGTATGGTTTAACTCTGTTAGCTTAATGAACATATCAGAAATAAGTTTCACACAATGCTTCTGTGTAGTTTTTATTTGAAGATATTATTTTTCCCAATATAGGCCTCTTAGCGCTCAGAATGTCCAATTGCAGTTTCTACAGAAAGAGTGTTTCAGAAAGGCTCAATCAAAAGTGAGGTTCAACTCTGTTTGTTGAATGCACAGAACAGAAAGAAGTTTCATACAAAGCTTCTGTGTAGTTTATATTTGAACATATTCTTTTTTCCACTATTACCCACTTAGCGCTACGAATGTCCAGTTGCATTTTCTACAGAGTGTTTCAAAACTGCTCAATCAAAAGTATGGTTTAACTCTGTTAGCTGAATGCTCAGATCAGAAAGAAGTTTCACAGAATGCTTCTGTGTAGTTTATATTTGAATATATTCCTTTTTCCACTACTACTCTCTTAGCGCTCCAAATGTCCAGTTGCATATTCTACAGAAAGAGTGTTCAGATCTGCTCAATCAAAATTATGGTTTAACTCTGTTAGCTGAATGCACAGATCAGAAAGAAGTTTCACAGAGTGATTCTGTGTAGTTTATATATGGAGACATTCCTTTTTCCACTATTACCCTCTTAGCGCTCCGAATCTCCACTTGCATTTTCTACAGAAAGAGTGTTTCAGAACGGCTCAATCAAAACTAAGGTTCAACTCTTTTAGTTGAACAAACAGAACAGAAAGAAGTTTCACACAATTTTTCTGTGTAGTTTTTATTTGTAGACATTCTTTTTCCCAATATAGGCCTCTTAGCGCTCAGAATGTCCAATTGCAGTTTCTACAGAAAGAGTGTTTCAGAACGGCTCAATCAAAAGTAAGGTTCAACTCTGTTAGTTGAATGCACAGAACAGAAAGAAGTTTCATACAATGCTTCTGTGTAGTTTATATTTGAACATATTCTTTTTTCCACTATTACCCACTTAGCGCTACGAATGTCCAGTTGCATTTTCTACAGACAGAGTGTTTCAAAACTGCTCAATCAAAAGTATGGTTTAACTCTGTTAGCTGAATGCTCAGATCAGAAAGAAGTTTCACAGAATGCTTCTGTGTAGTTTATATTTGAATATATTCCTTTTTCCACTACTACGCTCTTAGCACTCCAAATGTCCAGTTGCATTCTCTACAGAAAGAGTGTTCAGATCTGCTCAATCAAAAGTATGGTTTAACTCTGTTAGCTGAATGCACAGATCAGAAAGAAGTTTCACCGAATGATTCTGTGTAGTTTATATTTGAAGACATTCCTTTTTCCACTATTACCCTCTTAGCGCTCCGAATCTCCACTTGCATTTTCTACAAAAAGAGTGTTTCATAACTGCTCAATCAAAAATATGTTTTATCTCTGTTAACTGAATTTACAGATCAGAAATAAGTTTCACAGAATGCATCTGTGTAGTTTTTATTTGAAGATATTCTTTTTCCCAAAGTAGGCCTCTTAGCGCTTAGCATGTCTAATTGCAGTTTCTACAGAAAGAGTGTTTCAGAATGGCTCAATCAAAAGTAAGGTTCAACTCTGTTAGTTGAATGCACAGAACAGAAAGAATTTTCACAGAATGCTACTGTGTAGTTTATATTTGAATATATTCCTTTTTCCACTATTACCCTCTTAGCGCTCCGAATGTCCACTTGCATTTTCTACAGAAAGAGTGTTCAGAACTGCGCAATCAAAAGTATGGTTTAACTCTGTTAGCTTAATGAACATATCAGAAATAAGTTTCACACAATGCTTCTGTGTAGTTTTTATTTGAAGATATTATTTTTCCCAATATAGGCCTCTTAGCGCTCAGAATGTCCAATTGCAGTTTCTACAGAAAGAGTGTTTCAGAAAGGCTCAATCAAAAGTAAGGTTCAACTCTGTTAGTTGAATGCACAGAACAGAAAGAAGATTCATACAATGCTTCTGTGTAGTTTATATTTGAACATATTCTTTTTTCCACTATTACCCACTTAGCGCTACGAATGTCCAGTTGCATTTTCTACAGACAGAGTGTTTCAAAACTGCTCAATCAAAAGTATGGTTTAACTCTGTTAGCTGAATGCTCAGATCAGAAAGAAGTTTCACAGAATGCTTCTGTGTAGTTTATATTTGAATATATTCCTTTTTCCACTACTACTCTCTTAGCGCTCCAAATGTCCAGTTGCATTTTCTACAGAAAGAGAGTTCAGATCTGCTCAATCAAAAGTATGGTTTAACTCTGTTAGCTGAATGCACAGATCAGAAAGAAGTTTCACAGAATGATTCTGTGTAGTTTATATTTGGAGACATTCCTTTTTCCACTATTACCCTCTTAGCGCTCCGAATCTCCACTTGCATTTTCTACAGAAAGAGTGTTTCAGAACGGCTCAATCAAAACTAAGGTTCAACTCTTTTAGTTGAACAAACAGAACAGAAAGAAGTTGCACACAATTCTTCTGTGTAGTTTTTATTTGTAGACATTCTTTTTCCCAATATAGGCCTCTTAGCGCTCAGAATGTCCAATTGCAGTTTCTACAGAAAGAGTGTTTCAGAACGGCTCAATCAAAAGTAAGGTTCAACTCTGTTAGTTGAATGCACAGAACAGAAAGAAGTTTCATACAATGCTTCTGTGTAGTTTATATTGGAGCATATTCTTTTTTCCACTATTACCCCCTTAGCGCTACGAATGTCCAGTTGCATTTTCTACAGACAGAGTGTTTCAAAACTGCTCAATCAAAAGTATCGTTTAACTCTGTTAGCTGAATGCTCAGATCAGAAAGAAGTTTCACAGAATGCTTCTGTGTAGTTTATATTTGAATATATTACTTTTTCCACTACTACGCTCTTAGCGCTCCAAATGTCCAGTTGCATTTTCTACAGAAAGAGTGTTCAGATCTCCTCAATCAAAAGTATGGTTTAACTCTGTTAGCTGAATGCACAGATCAGAAAGAAGTTTCACCGAATGATTCCGTGTAGTTTATATTTGAAGACATTCCTTTTTCCACTATTACCCTCTTAGCGCTCCGAATCTCCACTTGCATTTTCTACAAAAAGAGTGTTTCATAACTGCTCAATCAAAAATATGTTTTATCTCTGTTAACTGAATTTACAGATCAGAAATAAGTTTCACAGAATGCATCTGTGTAGTTTTTATTTGAAGATATTCTTTTTCCCAATGTAGGCCTCTTAGCGCTTAGCATGTCCAATTGCAGTTTCTACAGAAAGAGTTTTTCAGAACGGCTCAATCAAAAGTAAGGTTCAACTCTGTTAGTTGAATGCACAGAACAGAAAGAATTTTCACAGAATGCTACTGTGTAGTTTATATTTGAATATATTCCTTTCTCCACTGTTACCCTCTTAGCGCTCTGAATGTCCACTTGCATTTTCTACAGAAAGAGTGTTCAGAACTGCGCAATCAAAAGTATGGTTTAACTCTGTTAGCTTAATGAACATATCAGAAATAAGTTTCACACAATGCTTCTGTGTAGTTTTTATTTGAAGATATTATTTTTCCCAATATAGGCCTCTTAGCGCTCAGAATGTCCAATTGCAGTTTCTACAGAAAGAGTGTTTCAGAAAGGCTCAATCAAAAGTGAGGTTCAACTCTGTTTGTTGAATGCACAGAACAGAAAGAAGTTTCATACAAAGCTTCTGTGTAGTTTATATTTGAACATATTCTTTTTTCCACTATTACCCACTTAGCGCTACGAATGTCCAG
The DNA here is from genome assembly GCF_028878055.3 of Symphalangus syndactylus. Classification (NCBI taxonomy): domain Eukaryota; kingdom Metazoa; phylum Chordata; class Mammalia; order Primates; family Hylobatidae; genus Symphalangus; species Symphalangus syndactylus. Next base: position 17,692,013 of record NC_072441.2, read on the forward strand.
TTGCATTTTCTACAGAGTGTTTCAAAACTGCTCAATCAAAAGTATGGTTTAACTCTGTTAGCTGAATGCTCAGATCAGAAAGAAGTTTCACAGAATGCTTCTGTGTAGTTTATATTTGAATATATTCCTTTTTCCACTACTACTCTCTTAGCGCTCCAAATGTCCAGTTGCATATTCTACAGAAAGAGTGTTCAGATCTGCTCAATCAAAATTATGGTTTAACTCTGTTAGCTGAATGCACAGATCAGAAAGAAGTTTCACAGAGTGATTCTGTGTAGTTTATATATGGAGACATTCCTTTTTCCACTATTACCCTCTTAGCGCTCCGAATCTCCACTTGCATTTTCTACAGAAAGAGTGTTTCAGAACGGCTCAATCAAAACTAAGGTTCAACTCTTTTAGTTGAACAAACAGAACAGAAAGAAGTTTCACACAATTCTTCTGTGTAGTTTTTATTTGTAGACATTCTTTTTCCCAATATAGGCCTCTTAGCGCTCAGAATGTCCAGTTGCAGTTTCTACAGAAAGAGTGTTTCAGAACGGCTCAATCAAAAGTAAGGTTCAACTCTGTTAGTTGAATGCACAGAACAGAAAGAAGTTTCATACAATGCTTCTGTGTAGTTTATATTTGAACATATTCTTTTTTCCACTATTACCCACTTAGCGCTACGAATGTCCAGTTGCATTTTCTACAGACAGAGTGTTTCAAAACTGCTCAATCAAAAGTATGGTTTAACTCTGTTAGCTGAATGCTCAGATCAGAAAGAAGTTTCACAGAATGCTTCTGTGTAGTTTATATTTGAATATATTCCTTTTTCCACTACTACGCTCTTAGCACTCCAAATGTCCAGTTGCATTCTCTAAAGAAAGAGTGTTCAGATCTGCTCAATCAAAAGTATGGTTTAACTCTGTTAGCTGAATGCACAGATCAGAAAGAAGTTTCACCGAATGATTCTGTGTAGTTTATATTTGAAGACATTCCTTTTTCCACTATTACCCCCTTAGCGCTCCGAATCTCCACTTGCATTTTCTACAAAAAGAGTGTTTCATAACTGCTCAATCAAAAATATGTTTTATCTCTGTTAACTGAATTTACAGATCAGAAATAAGTTTCACAGAATGCATCTGTGTAGTTTTTATTTGAAGATATTCTTTTTCCCAAAGTAGGCCTCTTAGCGCTTAGCATGTCTAATTGCAGTTTCTACAGAAAGAGTGTTTCAGAATGGCTCAATCAAAAGTAAGGTTCAACTCTGTTATTTGAATGCACAGAACAGAAAGAATTTTCACAGAATGCTACTGTGTAGTTTATATTTGAATATATTCCTTTTTGCACTATTACCCTCTTAGCGCTCCGAATGTCCACTTGCATTTTCTACAGAAAGAGTGTTCAGAACTGCGCAATCAAAAGTATGGTTTAACTCTGTTAGCTTAATGAACATATCAGAAATAAGTTTCACACAATGCTTCTGTGTAGTTTTTATTTGAAGATATTATTTTTCCCAATATAGTCCTCTTAGCGCTCAGAATGTCCAATTGCAGTTTCTACAGAAAGAGTGTTTCAGAAAGGCTCAATCAAAAGTAAGGTTCAACTCTGTTAGTTGAATGCACAGAACAGAAAGAAGATTCATACAATGCTTCTGTGTAGTTTATATTTGAACATATTCTTTTTTCCACTATTACCCACTTAGCGCTACGAATGTCCAGTTGCATTTTCTACAGACAGAGTGTTTCAAAACTGCTCAATCAAAAGTATGGTTTAACTCTGTTAGCTGAATGCTCAGATCAGAAAGAAGTTTCACAGAATGCTTCTGTGTAGTTTATATTTGAATATATTCCTTTTTCCACTACTACTCTCTTAGCGCTCCAAATGTCCAGTTGCATTTTCTACAGAAAGAGAGTTCAGATCTGCTCAATCAAAAGTATGGTTTAACTCTGTTAGCTGAATGCACAGATCAGAAAGAAGTTTCACAGAATGATTCTGTGTAGTTTATATTTGGAGACATTCCTTTTTCCACTATTACCCTCTTAGCGCTCCGAATCTCCACTTGCATTTTCTACAGAAAGAGTGTTTCAGAACGGCTCAATCAAAACTAAGGTTCAACTCTTTTAGTTGAACAAACAGAACAGAAAGAAGTTGCACACAATTCTTCTGTGTAGTTTTTATTTGTAGACATTCTTTTTCCCAATATAGGGCTCTTAGCGCTCAGAATGTCCAATTGCAGTTTCTACAGAAAGAGTGTTTCAGAACGGCTCAATCGAAGGTAAGGTTCAACTCTGTTAGTTGAATGCACAGAACAGAAAGAAGTTTCATACAATGCTTCTGTGTAGTTTATATTTGAGCATATTCTTTTTTCCACTATTACCCCCTTAGCGCTACGAATGTCCAGTTGCATTTTCTACAGACAGAGTGTTTCAAAACTGCTCAATCAAAAGTATCGTTTAACTCTGTTAGCTGAATGCTCAGATCAGAAAGAAGTTTCACAGAATGCTTCTGTGTAGTTTATATTTGAATATATTACTTTTTCCACTACTACGCTCTTAGCGCTCCAAATGTCCAGTTGCATTTTCTACAGAAAGAGTGTTCAGATCTCCTCAATCAAAAGTATGGTTTAACTCTGTTAGCTGAATGCACAGATCAGAAAGAAGTTTCACCGAATGATTCCGTGTAGTTTATATTTGAAGACATTCCTTTTTCCACTATTACCCTCTTAGCGCTCCGTATCTCCACTTGCATTTTCTACAAAAAGAGTGTTTCATAACTGCTCAATCAAAAATATGTTTTATCTCTGTTAACTGAATTTACAGATCAGAAATAAGTTTCACAGAATGCATCTGTGTAGTTTTTATTTGAAGATATTCTTTTTCCCAATGTAGGCCTCTTAGCGCTTAGCATGTCCAATTGCAGTTTCTACAGAAAGAGTGTTTCAGAATGGCTCAATCAAAAGTAAGGTTCAACTCTGTTAGTTGAATGCACAGAACAGAAAGAATTTTCACAGAATGCTACTGTGTAGTTTATATTTGAATATATTCCTTTCTCCAATGTTACCCTCTTAGCGCTCCGAATGTCCACTTGCATTTTCTACAGAAAGAGTGTTCAGAACTGCGCAATCAAAAGTATGGTTTAACTCTGTTAGCTTAATGAACATATCAGAAATAAGTTTCACACAATGCTTCTGTGTAGTTTTAATTTGAAGATATTATTTTTCCCAATATAGGCCTCTTAGCGCTCAGAATGTCCAATTGCAGTTTCTACAGAAAGAGTGTTTCAGAAAGGCTCAATCAAAAGTGAGGTTCAACTCTGTTTGTTGAATGCACAGAACAGAAAGAAGTTTCATACAAAGCTTCTGTGTAGTTTATATTTGAACATATTCTTTTTTCCACTATTACCCACTTAGCGCTACGAATGTCCAGTTGCATTTTCTACAGAGTGTTTCAAAACTGCTCAATCAAAAGTATGGTTTAACTCTGTTAGCTGAATGCTCAGATCAGAAAGAAGTTTCACAGAATGCTTCTGTGTAGTTTATATTTGAATATATTCCTTTTTCCACTACTACTCTCTTAGCGCTCCAAATGTCCAGTTGCATATTCTACAGAAAGAGTGTTCAGATCTGCTCAATCAAAATTATGGTTTAACTCTGTTAGCTGAATGCACAGATCAGAAAGAAGTTTCACAGAGTGATTCTGTGTAGTTTATATATGGAGACATTCCTTTTTCCACTATTACCCTCTTAGCGCTCCGAATCTCCACTTGCATTTTCTACAGAAAGAGTGTTTCAGAACGGCTCAATCAAAACTAAGGTTCAACTCTTTTAGTTGAACAAACAGAACAGAAAGAAGTTTCACACAATTCTTCTGTGTAGTTTTTATTTGTAGACATTCTTTTTCCCAATATAGGCCTCTTAGCGCTCAGAATGTCCAATTGCAGTTTCTACAGAAAGAGTGTTTCAGAACGGCTCAATCAAAAGTAAGGTTCAACTCTGTTAGTTGAATGCACAGAACAGAAAGAAGTTTCATACAATGCTTCTGTGTAGTTTATATTTGAACATATTCTTTTTTCCACTATTACCCACTTAGCGCTACGAATGTCCAGTTGCATTTTCTACAGACAGAGTGTTTCAAAACTGCTCAATCAAAAGTATGGTTTAACTCTGTTAGCTGAATGCTCAGATCAGAAAGAAGTTTCACAGAATGCTTCTGTGTAGTTTATATTTGAATATATTCCTTTTTCCACTACTACGCTCTTAGCACTCCAAATGTCCAGTTGCATTCTCTACAGAAAGAGTGTTCAGATCTGCTCAATCAAAAGTATGGTTTAACTCTGTTAGCTGAATGCACAGATCAGAAAGAAGTTTCACCGAATGATTCTGTGTAGTTTATATTTGAAAACATTCCTTTTTCCACTATTACCCTCTTAGCGCTCCGAATCTCCACTTGCATTTTCTACAAAAAGAGTGTTTCATAACTGCTCAATCAAAAATATGTTTTATCTCTGTTAACTGAATTTACAGATCAGAAATAAGTTTCACAGAATGCATCTGTGCAGTTTTTATTTGAAGATATTCTTTTTCCCAAAGTAGGCCTCTTAGCGCTTAGCATGTCTAATTGCAGTTTCTACAGAAAGAGTGTTTCAGAATGGCTCAATCAAAAGTAAAGTTCAACTCTGTTAGTTGAATGCACAGAACAGAAAGCATTTTCACAGAATGCTACTGTGTAGTTATATTTGAATATATTCCTTTTTCCACTATTACCCTCTTAGCGCTCCGAATGTCCACTTGCATTTTCTACAGAAAGAGTGTTCAGAACTGCGCAATCAAAAGTATGGTTTAACTCTGTTAGCTTAATGAACATATCAGAAATAAGTTTCACACAATGCTTCTGTGTAGTTTTAATTTGAAGATATTATTTTTCCCAATATAGGCCTCTTAGCGCTCAGAATGTCCAATTGCAGTTTCTACAGAAAGAGTGTTTCAGAAAGGCTCAATCAAAAGTGAGGTTCAACTCTGTTTGTTGAATGCACAGAACAGAAAGAAGTTTCATACAAAGCTTCTGTGTAGTTTATATTTGAACATATTCTTTTTTCCACTATTACCCACTTAGCGCTACGAATGTCCAGTTGCATTTTCTACAGAGTGTTTCAAAACTGCTCAATCAAAAGTATGGTTTAACTCTGTTAGCTGAATGCTCAGATCAGAAAGAAGTTTCACAGAATGCTTCTGTGTAGTTTATATTTGAATATATTCCTTTTTCCACTACTACTCTCTTAGCGCTCCAAATGTCCAGTTGCATATTCTACAGAAAGAGTGTTCAGATCTGCTCAATCAAAATTATGGTTTAACTCTGTTAGCTGAATGCACAGATCAGAAAGAAGTTTCACAGAGTGATTCTGTGTAGTTTATATATGGAGACATTCCTTTTTCCACTATTACCCTCTTAGCGCTCCGAATCTCCACTTGCATTTTCTACAGAAAGAGTGTTTCAGAACGGCTCAATCAAAACTAAGGTTCAACTCTTTTAGTTGAACAAACAGAACAGAAAGAAGTTTCACACAATTCTTCTGTGTAGTTTTTATTTGTAGACATTCTTTTTCCCAATATAGGCCTCTTAGCGCTCAGAATGTCCAATTGCAGTTTCTACAGAAAGAGTGTTTCAGAACGGCTCAATCAAAAGTAAGGTTCAACTCTGTTAGTTGAATGCACAGAACAGAAAGAAGTTTCATACAATGCTTCTGTGTAGTTTATATTTGAACATATTCTTTTTTCCACTATTACCCACTTAGCGCTACGAATGTCCAGTTGCATTTTCTACAGACAGAGTGTTTCAAAACTGCTCAATCAAAAGTATGGTTTAACTCTGTTAGCTGAATGCTCAGATCAGAAAGAAGTTTCACAGAATGCTTCTGTGTAGTTTATATTTGAATATATTCCTTTTTCCACTACTACGCTCTTAGCACTCCAAATGTCCAGTTGCATTCTCTACAGAAAGAGTGTTCAGATCTGCTCAATCAAAAGTATGGTTTAACTCTGTTAGCTGAATGCACAGATCAGAAAGAAGTTTCACCGAATGATTCTGTGTAGTTTATATTTGAAAACATTCCTTTTTCCACTATTACCCTCTTAGCGCTCCGAATCTCCACTTGCATTTTCTACAAAAAGAGTGTTTCATAACTGCTCAATCAAAAATATGTTTTATCTCTGTTAACTGAATTTACAGATCAGAAATAAGTTTCACAGAATGCATCTGTGCAGTTTTTATTTGAAGATATTCTTTTTCCCAAAGTAGGCCTCTTAGCGCTTAGCATGTCTAATTGCAGTTTCTACAGAAAGAGTGTTTCAGAATGGCTCAATCAAAAGTAAAGTTCAACTCTGTTAGTTGAATGCACAGAACAGAAAGCATTTTCACAGAATGCTACTGTGTAGTTATATTTGAATATATTCCTTTTTCCACTATTACCCTCTTAGCGCTCCGAATGTCCACTTGCATTTTCTACAGAAAGAGTGTTCAGAACTGCGCAATCAAAAGTATGGTTTAACTCTGTTAGCTTAATGAACATATCAGAAATAAGTTTCACACAATGCTTCTGTGTAGTTTTTATTTGAAGATATTATTTTTCCCAATATAGGCCTCTTAGCGCTCAGAATGTCCAATTGCAGTTTCTACAGAAAGAGTGTTTCAGAAAGGCTCAATCAAAAGTAAGGTTCAACTCTGTTAGTTGAATGCACAGAACAGAAAGAAGATTCATACAATGCTTCTGTGTAGTTTATATTTGAACATATTCTTTTTTCCACTATTACCCACTTAGCGCTACGAATGTCCAGTTGCATTTTCTACAGACAGAGTGTTTCAAAACTGCTCAATCAAAAGTATGGTTTAACTCTGTTAGCTGAATGCTCAGATCAGAAAGAAGTTTCACAGAATGCTTCTGTGTAGTTTATATTTGAATATATTCCTTTTTCCACTACTACTCTCTTAGCGCTCCAAATGTCCAGTTGCATTTTCTACAGAAAGAGAGTTCAGATCTGCTCAATCAAAAGTATGGTTTAACTCTGTTAGCTGAATGCACAGATCAGAAAGAAGTTTCACAGAATGATTCTGTGTAGTTTATATTTGGAGACATTCCTTTTTCCACTATTACCCTCTTAGCGCTCCGAATCTCCACTTGCATTTTCTACAGAAAGAGTGTTTCAGAACGGCTCAATCAAAACTAAGGTTCAACTCTTTTAGTTGAACAAACAGAACAGAAAGAAGTTGCACACAATTCTTCTGTGTAGTTTTTATTTGTAGACATTCTTTTTCCCAATATAGGCCTCTTAGCGCTCAGAATGTCCAATTGCAGTTTCTACAGAAAGAGTGTTTCAGAACGGCTCAATCAAAAGTAAGGTTCAACTCTGTTAGTTGAATGCACAGAACAGAAAGAAGTTTCATACAATGCTTCTGTGTAGTTTATATTGGAGCATATTCTTTTTTCCACTATTACCCCCTTAGCGCTACGAATGTCCAGTTGCATTTTCTACAGACAGAGTGTTTCAAAACTGCTCAATCAAAAGTATCGTTTAACTCTGTTAGCTGAATGCTCAGATCAGAAAGAAGTTTCACAGAATGCTTCTGTGTAGTTTATATTTGAATATATTACTTTTTCCACTACTACGCTCTTAGCGCTCCAAATGTCCAGTTGCATTTTCTACAGAAAGAGTGTTCAGATCTCCTCAATCAAAAGTATGGTTTAACTCTGTTAGCTGAATGCACAGATCAGAAAGAAGTTTCACCGAATGATTCCGTGTAGTTTATATTTGAAGACATTCCTTTTTCCACTATTACCCTCTTAGCGCTCCGTATCTCCACTTGCATTTTCTACAAAAAGAGTGTTTCATAACTGCTCAATCAAAAATATGTTTTATCTCTGTTAACTGAATTTACAGATCAGAAATAAGTTTCACAGAATGCATCTGTGTAGTTTTTATTTGAAGATATTCTTTTTCCCAATGTAGGCCTCTTAGCGCTTAGCATGTCCAATTGCAGTTTCTACAGAAAGAGTTTTTCAGAACGGCTCAATCAAAAGTAAGGTTCAACTCTGTTAGTTGAATGCACAGAACAGAAAGAATTTTCACAGAATGCTACTGTGTAGTTTATATTTGAAAATATTCCTTTCTCCACTGTTACCCTCTTAGCGCTCCGAATGTCCACTTGCATTTTCTACAGAAAGAGTGTTCAGAACTGCGCAATCAAAAGTATGGTTTAACTCTGTTAGCTTAATGAACATATCAGAAATAAGTTTCACACAATGCTTCTGTGTAGTTTTAATTTGAAGATATTATTTTTCCCAATATAGGCCTCTTAGCGCTCAGAATGTCCAATTGCAGTTTCTACAGAAAGAGTGTTTCAGAAAGGCTCAATCAAAAGTGAGGTTCAACTCTGTTTGTTGAATGCACAGAACAGAAAGAAGTTTCATACAAAGCTTCTGTGTAGTTTATATTTGAACATATTCTTTTTTCCACTATTACCCACTTAGCGCTACGAATGTCCAGTTGCATTTTCTACAGAGTGTTTCAAAACTGCTCAATCAAAAGTAAGGTTTAACTCTGTTAGCTGAATGCTCAGATCAGAAAGAAGTTTCACAGAATGCTTCTGTGTAGTTTATATTTGAATATATTCCTTTTTCCACTACTACTCTCTTAGCGCTCCAAATGTCCAGTTGCATATTCTACAGAAAGAGTGTTCAGATCTGCTCAATCAAAATTATGGTTTAACTCTGTTAGCTGAATGCACAGATCAGAAAGAAGTTTCACAGAATGATTCTGTGTAGTTTATATATGGAGACATTCCTTTTTCCACTATTACCCTCTTAGCGCTCCGAATCTCCACTTGCATTTTCTACAGAAAGAGTGTTTCAGAACGGCTCAATCAAAACTAAGGTTCAACTCTTTTAGTTGAACAAACAGAACAGAAAGAAGTTTCACACAATTCTTCTGTGTAGTTTTTATTTGTAGACATTCTTTTTCCCAATATAGGCCTCTTAGCGCTCAGAATGTCCAATTGCAGTTTCTACAGAAAGAGTGTTTCAGAACGGCTCAATCAAAAGTAAGGTTCAACTCTGTTAGTTGAATGCACAGAACAGAAAGAAGTTTCATACAATGCTTCTGTGTAGTTTATATTTGAACATATTCTTTTTTCCACTATTACCCACTTAGCGCTACAAATGTCCAGTTGCATTTTCTACAGACAGAGTGTTTCAAAACTGCTCAATCAAAAGTATGGTTTAACTCTGTTAGCTGAATGCTCAGATCAGAAAGAAGTTTCACAGAATGCTTCTGTGTAGTTTATATTTGAATATATTCCTTTTTCCACTACTACGCTCTTAGCACTCCAAATGTCCAGTTGCATTCTCTACAGAAAGAGTGTTCAGATCTGCTCAATCAAAAGTATGGTTTAATTCTGTTAGCTGAATGCACAGATCAGAAAGAAGTTTCACCGAATGATTCTGTGTAGTTTATATTTGAAGACATTCCTTTTTCCACTATTACCCTCTTAGCGCTCCGAATCTCCACTTGCATTTTCTACAAAAAGAGTGTTTCATAACTGCTCAATCAAAAATATGTTTTATCTCTGTTAACTGAATTTACAGATCAGAAATAAGTTTCACAGAATGCATCTGTGTAGTTTTTATTTGAAGATATTCTTTTTCCCAAAGTAGGCCTCTTAGCGCTTAGCATGTCCAATTGCAGTTTCTACAGAAAGAGTGTTTCAGAACGGCTCAATCAAAAGTAAGGTTCAACTCTGTTAGTTGAATGCACAGAACAGAAAGAATTTGCACAGAATGCTACTGTGTAGTTTATATTTGAATATATTCCTTTTTCCACTATTACCCTCTTAGCGCTCCGAATGCCCACTTGCATTTTCTACAGAAAGAGTGTTCAGAACTGCGCAATCAAAAGTATGGTTTAACTCTGTTAGCTTAATGAACATATCAGAAATAAGTTTCACACAATGCTTCTGTGTAGTTTTTATTTGAAGATATTATTTTTCCCAATAGAGGAATCTTAGCGCTCAGAATGTCCAATTGCAGTTTCTACAGAAAGAGTTTTTCAGAAAGGCTCAATCAAAAGTAAGGTTCAACTCTGTTATTTGAATGCACAGAACAGAAAGGAGTTTCATACAATGCTTCTGTGTAGTTTATATTTGAACATATTCTTTTTTCCACTATTACCCACTTAGCGCTACGAATGTCCAGTTGCATTTTCTACAGACAGAGTGTTTCAAAACTGCTCAATCAAAAGTATGGTTTAACTCTGTTAGCTGAATGCTCAGATCAGAAAGAAGTTTCACAGAATGCTTCTGTGTAGTTTATATTTGAATATATTCCTTTTTCTACTACTACTCTCTTAGCGCTCCAAATGTCCAGTTGCATTTTCTACAGAAAGAGAGTTCAGATCTGCTCAATCAAAAGTATGGTTTAACTCTGTTAGCTGAATGCACAGAGCAGAAAGAAGTTTCACAGAATGATTCTGTGTAGTTTATATTTGGAGACATTCCTTTTTCCACTATTACCCTCTTAGCGCTCCGAATCTCCACTTGCATTTTCTACAGAAAGAGTGTTTCAGAACGGCTCAATCAAAACTAAGGTTCAACTCTTTTAGTTGAACAAACAGAACAGAAAGAAGTTTCACACAATTCTTCTGTGTAGTTTTTATTTGTAGACATTCTTTTTCCCAATATAGGCCTCTTAGCGCTCAGAATGTCCAATTGCAGTTTCTACAGAAAGAGTGTTTCAGAACGGCTCAATCAAAAGTAAGGTTCAACTCTGTTAGTTGAATGCACAGAACAGAAAGAAGTTTCATACAATGCTTCTGTGTAGTTTATATTTGAACATATTCTTTTTTCCACTATTACCCACTTAGCGCTACGAATGTCCAGTTGCATTTTCTACAGACAGAGTGTTTCAAAACTGCTCAATCAAAAGTATGGTTTAACTCTGTTAGCTGAATGCTCAGATCAGAAAGAAGTTTCACAGAATGCTTCTGTGTAGTTTATATTTGAATATATTCCTTTTTCCACTACTACGCTCTTAGCACTCCAAATGTCCAGTTGCATTCTCTACAGAAAGAGTGTTCAGATCTGCTCAATCAAAAGTATGGTTTAATTCTGTTAGCTGAATGCACAGATCAGAAAGAAGTTTCACCGAATGATTCTGTGTAGTTTATATTTGAAGACATTCCTTTTTCCACTATTACCCTCTTAGCGCTCCGAATCTCCACTTGCATTTTCTACAAAAAGAGTCTTTCATAACTGCTCAATCAAAAATATGTTTTATCTCTGTTAACTGAATTTACAGATCAGAAATAAGTTTCACAGAATGCATCTGTGTAGTTTTTATTTGAAGATATTCTTTTTCCCAAAGTAGGCCTCTTAGCGCTTAGCATGTCCAATTGCAGTTTCTACAGAAAGAGTGTTTCAGAACGGCTCAATCAAAAATAAGGTTCAACTCTGTTAGTTGAATGCACAGAACAGAAAGAATTTTCACAGAATGCTACTGTGTAGTTTATATTTGAATATATTCCTTTTTCCACTATTACCCTCTTAGCGCTCCGAATGCCCACTTGCATTTTCTACAGAAAGAGTGTTCAGAACTGCGCAATCAAAAGTATGGTTTAACTCTGTTAGCTTAATGAACATATCAGAAATAAGTTTCACACAATGCTTCTGTGTAGTTTTTATTTGAAGATATTATTTTTCCCAATAGAGGCCTCTTAGCGCTCAGAATGTCCAATTGCAGTTTCTACAGAAAGAGTGTTTCAGAAAGGCTCAATCAGAAGTGAGGTTCAACTCTGTTTGTTGAATGCACAGAACAGAAAGAAGTTTCATACAAAGCTTCTGTGTAGTTTATATTTGAACATATTCTTTTTTCCACTATTACCCACTTAGCGCTACGAATGTCCAGTTGCATTTTCTACAGAGTGTTTCAAAACTGCTCAATCAAAAGTAAGGTTTAACTCTGTTAGCTGAATGCTCAGATCAGAAAGAAGTTTCACAGAATGCTTCTGTGTAGTTTATATTTGAATATATTCCTTTTTCCACTACTACTCTCTTAGCGCTCCAAATGTCCAGTTGCATATTCTACAGAAAGAGTGTTCAGATCTGCTCAATCAAAATTATGGTTTAACTCTGTTAGCTGAATGCACAGATCAGAAAGAAGTTTCACAGAATGATTCTGTGTAGTTTATATATGGAGACATTCCTTTTTCCACTATTACCCTCTTAGCGCTCCGAATCTCCACTTGCATTTTCTACAGAAAGAGTGTTTCAGAACGGCTCAATCAAAACTAAGGTTCAACTCTTTTAGTTGAACAAACAGAACAGAAAGAAGTTTCACACAATTCTTCTGTGTAGTTTTTATTTGTAGACATTCTTTTTCCCAATATAGGCCTCTTAGCGCTCAGAATGTCCAATTGCAGTTTCTACAGAAAGAGTGTTTCAGAACGGCTCAATCAAAAGTAAGGTTCAACTCTGTTAGTTGAATGCACAGAACAGAAAGAAGTTTCATACAATGCTTCTGTGTAGTTTATATTTGAACATATTCTTTTTTCCACTATTACCCACTTAGCGCTACAAATGTCCAGTTGCATTTTCTACAGACAGAGTGTTTCAAAACTGCTCAATCAAAAGTATGGTTTAACTCTGTTAGCTGAATGCTCAGATCAGAAAGAAGTTTCACAGAATGCTTCTGTGTAGTTTATATTTGAATATATTCCTTTTTCCACTACTACGCTCTTAGCACTCCAAATGTCCAGTTGCATTCTCTACAGAAAGAGTGTTCAGATCTGCTCAATCAAAAGTATGGTTTAATTCTGTTAGCTGAATGCACAGATCAGAAAGAAGTTTCACCGAATGATTCTGTGTAGTTTATATTTGAAGACATTCCTTTTTCCACTATTACCCTCTTAGCGCTCCGAATCTCCACTTGCATTTTCTACAAAAAGAGTGTTTCATAACTGCTCAATCAAAAATATGTTTTATCTCTGTTAACTGAATTTACAGATCAGAAATAAGTTTCACAGAATGCATCTGTGTAGTTTTTATTTGAAGATATTCTTTTTCCCAAAGTAGGCCTCTTAGCGCTTAGCATGTCCAATTGCAGTTTCTACAGAAAGAGTGTTTCAGAACGGCTCAATCAAAAGTAAGGTTCAACTCTGTTAGTTGAATGCACAGAACAGAAAGAATTTGCACAGAATGCTACTGTGTAGTTTATATTTGAATATATTCCTTTTTCCACTATTACCCTCTTAGCGCTCCGAATGCCCACTTGCATTTTCTACAGAAAGAGTGTTCAGAACTGCGCAATCAAAAGTATGGTTTAACTCTGTTAGCTTAATGAACATATCAGAAATAAGTTTCACACAATGCTTCTGTGTAGTTTTTATTTGAAGATATTATTTTTCCCAATAGAGGAATCTTAGCGCTCAGAATGTCCAATTGCAGTTTCTACAGAAAGAGTTTTTCAGAAAGGCTCAATCAAAAGTAAGGTTCAACTCTGTTATTTGAATGCACAGAACAGAAAGGAGTTTCATACAATGCTTCTGTGTAGTTTATATTTGAACATATTCTTTTTTCCACTATTACCCACTTAGCGCTACGAATGTCCAGTTGCATTTTCTACAGACAGAGTGTTTCAAAACTGCTCAATCAAAAGTATGGTTTAACTCTGTTAGCTGAATGCTCAGATCAGAAAGAAGTTTCACAGAATGCTTCTGTGTAGTTTATATTTGAATATATTCCTTTTTCTACTACTACTCTCTTAGCGCTCCAAATGTCCAGTTGCATTTTCTACAGAAAGAGAGTTCAGATCTGCTCAATCAAAAGTATGGTTTAACTCTGTTAGCTGAATGCACAGAGCAGAAAGAAGTTTCACAGAATGATTCTGTGTAGTTTATATTTGGAGACATTCCTTTTTCCACTATTACCCTCTTAGCGCTCCGAATCTCCACTTGCATTTTCTACAGAAAGAGTGTTTCAGAACGGCTCAATCAAAACTAAGGTTCAACTCTTTTAGTTGAACAAACAGAACAGAAAGAAGTTTCACACAATTCTTCTGTGTAGTTTTTATTTGTAGACATTCTTTTTCCCAATATAGGCCTCTTAGCGCTCAGAATGTCCAATTGCAGTTTCTACAGAAAGAGTGTTTCAGAACGGCTCAATCAAAAGTAAGGTTCAACTCTGTTAGTTGAATGCACAGAACAGAAAGAAGTTTCATACAATGCTTCTGTGTAGTTTATATTTGAACATATTCTTTTTTCCACTATTACCCACTTAGCGCTACGAATGTCCAGTTGCATTTTCTACAGACAGAGTGTTTCAAAACTGCTCAATCAAAAGTATGGTTTAACTCTGTTAGCTGAATGCTCAGATCAGAAAGAAGTTTCACAGAATGCTTCTGTGTAGTTTATATTTGAATATATTCCTTTTTCCACTACTACGCTCTTAGCACTCCAAATGTCCAGTTGCATTCTCTACAGAAAGAGTGTTCAGATCTGCTCAATCAAAAGTATGGTTTAATTCTGTTAGCTGAATGCACAGATCAGAAAGAAGTTTCACCGAATGATTCTGTGTAGTTTATATTTGAAGACATTCCTTTTTCCACTATTACCCTCTTAGCGCTCCGAATCTCCACTTGCATTTTCTACAAAAAGAGTCTTTCATAACTGCTCAATCAAAAATATGTTTTATCTCTGTTAACTGAATTTACAGATCAGAAATAAGTTTCACAGAATGCATCTGTGTAGTTTTTATTTGAAGATATTCTTTTTCCCAAAGTAGGCCTCTTAGCGCTTAGCATGTCCAATTGCAGTTTCTACAGAAAGAGTGTTTCAGAACGGCTCAATCAAAAATAAGGTTCAACTCTGTTAGTTGAATGCACAGAACAGAAAGAATTTTCACAGAATGCTACTGTGTAGTTTATATTTGAATATATTCCTTTTTCCACTATTACCCTCTTAGCGCTCCGAATGCCCACTTGCATTTTCTACAGAAAGAGTGTTCAGAACTGCGCAATCAAAAGTATGGTTTAACTCTGTTAGCTTAATGAACATATCAGAAATAAGTTTCACACAATGCTTCTGTGTAGTTTTTATTTGAAGATATTATTTTTCCCAATAGAGGCCTCTTAGCGCTCAGAATGTCCAATTGCAGTTTCTACAGAAAGAGTGTTTCAGAAAGGCTCAATCAGAAGTAAGGTTCAACTCTGTTATTTGAATGCACAGAACAGAAAGAAGTTTCATACAATGCTTCTGTGTAGTTTATATTTGAACATATTCTTTTTTCCACTATTACCCACTTAGCGCTACGAATGTCCAGTTGCATTTTCTACAGACAGAGTGTTTCAAAACTGCTCAATCAAAAGTATGGTTTAACTCTGTTAGCTGAATGCTCAGATCAGAAAGAAGTTTCACAGAATGCTTCTGTGTAGTTTATATTTGAATATATTCCTTTTTCCACTACTACTCTCTAAGCGCTCCAAATGTCCAGTTGCATTTTCTACAGAAAGAGAGTTCAGATCTGCTCAATCAAAAGTATGGTTTAACTCTGTTAGCTGAATGCACAGAGCAGAAAGAAGTTTCACAGAATGATTCTTTGTAGTTTATATTTGGAGACATTCCTTTTTCCACTATTACCCTCTTAGCGCTCCGAATCTCCGCTTGCAATTTCTACAGAAAGAGTGTTTCAGAACGGCTCAATCAAAACTAAGGTTCAACTCTTTTAGTTGAACAAACAGAACAGAAAGAAGTTTCACACAATTCTTCTGTGTAGTTTTTATTTGTAGACATTTTTTTTCCCAATATAGGCCTCTTAGCGCTCAGAATGTCCAATTGCAGTTTCTACAGAAAGAGTGTTTCAGAACGGCTCAATCAAAAGTAAGGTTCAACTCTGTTAGTTGAATGCACAGAACAGAAAGAAGTTTCATACAATGCTTCTGTGTAGTTTATATTTGAACATATTCTTTTTTCCACTATTACCCACTTAGCGCTACGAATGTCCAGTTGCATTTTCTACAGACAGAGTGTTTCAAAACTGCTCAATCAAAAGTATGGTTTAACTCTGTTAGCTGAATGCTCAGATCAGAAAGAAGTTTCACAGAATGCTTCTGTGTAGTTTATATTTGAATATATTCCTTTTTCCACTACTACGCTCTTAGAGCTCCAAATGTCCAGTTGCATTTTCTACAGAAAGAGTGTTCAGATCTGCTCAATCAAAAGTATGGTTTAACTCTGTTAGCTGAATGCACAGATCAGAAAGAAGTTTCACCGAATGATTCTGTGTAGTTTATATTTGAAGACATTCCTTTTTCCACTATTACCCTCTTAGCGCTCCGAATCTCCACTTGCATTTTCTACAAAAAGAGTGTTTCATAACTGCTCAATCAAAAATATGTTTTATCTCTGTTAACTGAATTTACAGATCAGAAATAAGTTTCACAGAATGCATCTGGGTAGTTTTTATTTGAAGATATTCTTTTTCCCAATGTAGGCCTCTTAGCGCTTAGCATGTCCAATTGCAGTTTCTACAGAAAGAGTGTTTCAGAACGGCTCAATCAAAAGTAAGGTTCAACTCTGTTAGTTGAATGCACAGAACAGAAAGTATTTTCACAGAATGCTACTGTGTAGTTTATATTTGAATATATTCCTTTTTCCACTATTACCCTCTTAGCGCTCCGAATGTCCACTTGCATTTTCTACAGAAAGAGTGTTCAGAACTGCGCAATCAAAAGTATGGTTTAACTCTGTTAGCTTAATGAACATATCAGAAATAAGTTTCACACAATGCTTCTGTGTAATTTTTATTTGAAGATATTATTTTTCCCAATATAGGCCTCTTAGCGCTCAGAATGTCCAATTGCAGTTTCTACAGAAAGAGTGTTTCAGAAAGGCTCAATCAAAAGTAAGGTTCAACTCTGTTAGTTGAATGCACAGAACAGAAAGAAGTTTCATACAATGATTCTGTGAAGTTTATATTTGAACATATTCTTTTTTCCACTATTACCCACTTAGCGCTACGAATGTCCAGTTGCATTTTCTACAGACAGAGTGTTTCAAAACTGCTCAATCAAAAGTATGGTTTAACTCTGTTAGCTGAATGCTCAGATCAGAAAGAAGTTTCACAGAATGCTTCTGTGTAGTTTATATTTGAATATATTCCTTTTTCCACTACTACTCTCTTAGCGCTCCAAATGTCCAGTTGCATTTTCTACAGAAAGAGAGTTCAGATCTGCTCAATCAAAAGTTTGGTTTAACTCTGTTAGCTGAATGCACAGATCAGAAAGAAGTTTCACAGAATGATTCTGTGTAGTTTATATTTGGAGACATTCCTTTTTCCACTATTACCCTCTTAGCGTTCCGAATCTCCACTTGCATTTTCTACAGAAAGAGTGTTTCAGAACGGCTCAATCAAAACTAAGGTTCAACTCTTTTAGTTGAACAAACAGAACAGAAAGAAGTTTCACACAATTCTTCTGTGTAGTTTTTATTTGTAGACATTTTTTTTCCCAATATAGGCCTCTTAGTGCGCAGAATGTCCAATTGCAGTTTCTACAGAAAGAGTGTTTCAGAACGGCTCAATCAAAAGTAAGGTTCAACTCTGTTAGTTGAATGCACAGAACAGAAAGAAGTTTCATACAATGCTTCTGTGTAGTTTATATTTGAACATATTCTTTTTTCCACTATTACCCACTTAGCGCTACGAATGTCCAGTTGCATTTTCTACAGACAGAGTGTTTCAAAACTGCTCAATCAAAAGTATGGTTTAACTCTGTTAGCTGAATGCTCAGATCAGAAAGAAGTTTCACAGAATGCTTCTGTGTAGTTTATATTTGAATATATTCCTTTTTCCACTACTACGCTCTTAGCGCTCCAAATGTCCAGTTGCATTTTCTACAGAAAGAGTGTTCAGATCTGCTCAATCAAAAGTATGGTTTAACTCTGTTAGCTGAATGCACAGATCAGAAAGAAGATTCACCGAATGATTCTGTGTAGTTTATATTTAAAGGCATTCCTTTTTCCACTATTACCCTCTTAGCGCTCCGAATCTCCACTTGCATTTTCTACAAAAAGAGTGTTTCATAACTGCTCAATCAAAAATATGTTTTCTCTCTGTTAACTGAATTTACAGATCAGAAATAAGTTTCACAGAATGCATCTGTGTAGTTTTTATTTGAAGATATTCTTTTTCCCAATGTAGGCCTCTTAGCGCTTAGCATGTCCAATTGCAGTTTCTACAGAAAGAGTGTTTCAGAACGGCTCAATCAAAAGTAAGGTTCAACTCTGTTAGTTGAATGCACAGAACAGAAAGAATTTTCACAGAATGCTACCGTGTAGTTTATATTTGAATATATTCCTTTTTCCACTATTACCCTCTTAGCGCTCCGAATGCTCACTTGCATTTTCTACAGAAAGAGTGTTCAGAACTGCGCAATCAAAAGTATGGTTTAACTCTGTTAGCTTAATGAACATATCAGAAATAAGTTTCACACAATGCTTCTGTGTAATTTTTATTTGAAGATATTATTTTTCCCAATATAGGCCTCTTAGCGCTCAGAATGTCCAATTGCAGTTTCTACAGAAAGAGTGTTTCAGAAAGGCTCAATCAAAAGTAAGGTTCAACTCTGTTAGTTGAATGCACAGAACAGAAAGAAGTTTCATACAATGATTCTGTGAAGTTTATATTTGAACATATTCTTTTTTCCACTATTACCCACTTAGCGCTACGAATGTCCAGTTGCATTTTCTACAGACAGAGTGTTTCAAAACTGCTGAATCAAAAGTATGGTTTAACTCTGTTAGCTGAATGCTCAGATCAGAAAGAAGTTTCACAGAATGCTTCTGTGTAGTTTATATTTGAATATATTCCTTTTTCCACTACTACTCTCTTAGCGCTCCAAATGTCCAGTTGCATTTTCTACAGAAAGAGAGTTCAGATCTGCTCAATCAAAAGTATGGTTTAACTCTGTTAGCTGAATGCACAGAGCAGAAAGAAGTTTCACAGAATGATTCTGTGTAGTTTATATTTGGAGACATTCCTTTTTCCACTATTACCCTCTTAGCGCTCCGAATCTCCACTTGCATTTTCTACAGAAAGAGTGTTTCAGAACGGCTCAATCAAAACTAAGGTTCAACTCTTTTAGTTGAACAAACAGAACAGAAAGAAGTTTCACACAATTCTTCTGTGTAGTTTTTATTTGTAGACATTCTTTTTCCCAATATAGGCCTCTTAGCGCTCAGAATGTCCAATTGCAGTTTCTACAGAAAGAGTGTTTAAGAACGGCTCAATCAAAAGTAAGGTTCAACTCTGTTTGTTGAATGCACAGAACAGAAAGAAGTTTCATACAATGCTTCTGTGTAGTTTATATTTGAACATATTCTTTTTTCCACTATTACCCACTTAGCGCTACGAATGTCCAGTTGCATTTTCTACAGACAGAGTGTTTCAAAACTGCTCAATCAAAAGTATGGTTTAACTCTGTTAGCTGAATGCTCAGATCAGAAAGAAGTTTCACAGAATGCTTCTGTGTAGTTTATATTTGAATATATTTCTTTTTCCACTACTACTCTCTTAGCGCTCCAAATGTCCAGTTGCATTTTCTACAGAAAGAGAGTTCAGATCTGCTCAATCAAAAGTATGGTTTAACTCTGTTAGCTGAATGCACAGAGCAGAAAGAAGTTTCACAGAATGATTCTTTGTAGTTTATATTTGGAGACATTCCTTTTTCCACTATTACCCTCTTAGCGCTCCGAATCTCCGCTTGCAATTTCTACAGAAAGAGTGTTTCAGAACGGCTCAATCAAAACTAAGGTTCAACTCTTTTAGTTGAACAAACAGAACAGAAAGAAGTTTCACACAATTCTTCTGTGTAGTTTTTATTTGTAGACATTTTTTTTCCCAATATAGGCCTCTTAGCGCTCAGAATGTCCAATTGCAGTTTCTACAGAAAGAGTGTTTCTGAACGGCTCAATCAAAAGTAAGGTTCAACTCTGTTAGTTGAATGCACAGAACAGAAAGAAGTTTCATACAATGCTTCTGTGTAGTTTATATTTGAACATATTCTTTTTTCCACTATTACCCACTTAGCGCTACGAATGTCCAGTTGCATTTTCTACAGACAGAGTGTTTCAAAACTGCTCAATCAAAAGTATGGTTTAACTCTGTTAGCTGAATGCTCAGATCAGAAAGAAGTTTCACAGAATGCTTCTGTGTAGTTTATATTTGAATATATTCCTTTTTCCACTACTACGCTCTTAGAGCTCCAAATGTCCAGTTGCATTTTCTACAGAAAGAGTGTTCAGATCTGCTCAATCAAAAGTATGGTTTAACTCTGTTAGCTGAATGCACAGATCAGAAAGAAGTTTCACCGAATGATTCTGTGTAGTTTATATTTGAAGACATTCCTTTTTCCACTATTACCCTCTTAGCGCTCCGAATCTCCACTTGCATTTTCTACAAAAAGAGTGTTTCATAACTGCTCAATCAAAAATATGTTTTATCTCTGTTAACTGAATTTACAGATCAGAAATAAGTTTCACAGAATGCATCTGGGTAGTTTTTATTTGAAGATATTCTTTTTCCCAATGTAGGCCTCTTAGCGCTTAGCATGTCCAATTGCAGTTTCTACAGAAAGAGTGTTTCAGAACGGCTCAGTCAAAAGTAAGGTTCAACTCTGTTAGTTGAATGCACAGAACAGAAAGAATTTTCACAGAATGCTACTGTGTAGTTTATATTTGAATATATTCCTTTTTCCACTATTACCCTCTTAGCGCTCCGAATGTCCACTTGCATTTTCTACAGAAAGAGTGTTCAGAACTGCGCAATCAAAAGTATGGTTTAACTCTGTTAGCTTAATGAACATATCAGAAATAAGTTTCACACAATGCTTCTGTGTAATTTTTATTTGAAGATATTATTTTTCCCAATATAGGCCTCTTAGCGCTCAGAATGTCCAATTGCAGTTTCTACAGAAAGAGTGTTTCAGAAAGGCTCAATCAAAAGTAAGGTTCAACTCTGTTAGTTGAATGCACAGAACAGAAAGAAGTTTCATACAATGATTCTGTGAAGTTTATATTTGAACATATTCTTTTTTCCACTATTACCCACTTAGCGCTACGAATGTCCAGTTGCATTTTCTACAGACAGAGTGTTTCAAAACTGCTCAATCAAAAGTATGGTTTAAGTCTGTTAGCTGAATGCTCAGATCAGAAAGAAGTTTCACAGAATGCTTCTGTGTAGTTTATATTTGAATATATTCCTTTTTCCACTACTACTCTCTTAGCGCTCCAAATGTCCAGTTGCATTTTCTACAGAAAGAGAGTTCAGATCTGCTCAATCAAAAGTATGGTTTAACTCTGTTAGCTGAATGCACAGAGCAGAAAGAAGTTTCACAGAATGATTCTTTGTAGTTTATATTTGGAGACATTCCTTTTTCCACTATTACCCTCTTAGCGCTCCGAATCTCCGCTTGCAATTTCTACAGAAAGAGTGTTTCAGAACGGCTCAATCAAAACTAAGGTTCAACTCTTTTAGTTGAACAAACAGAACAGAAAGAAGTTTCACACAATTCTTCTGTGTAGTTTTTATTTGTAGACATTTTTTTTCCCAATATAGGCCTCTTAGCGCTCAGAATGTCCAATTGCAGTTTCTACAGAAAGAGTGTTTCTGAACGGCTGAATCAAAAGTAAGGTTCAACTCTGTTAGTTGAATGCACAGAACAGAAAGAAGTTTCATACAATGCTTCTGTGTAGTTTATATTTGAACATATTCTTTTTTCCACTATTACCCACTTAGCGCTACGAATGTCCAGTTGCATTTTCTACAGACAGAGTGTTTCAAAACTGCTCAATCAAAAGTATGGTTTAACTCTGTTAGCTGAATGCTCAGATCAGAAAGAAGTTTCACAGAATGCTTCTGTGTAGTTTATATTTGAATATATTCCTTTTTCCACTACTACGCTCTTAGAGCTCCATATGTCCAGTTGCATTTTCTACAGAAAGAGTGTTCAGATCTGCTCAATCAAAAGTATGGTTTAACTCTGTTAGCTGAATGCACAGATCAGAAAGAAGTTTCACCGAATGATTCTGTGTAGTTTATATTTGAAGACATTCCTTTTTCCACTATTACCCTCTTAGCGCTCCGAATCTCCACTTGCATTTTCTACAAAAAGAGTGTTTCATAACTGCTCAATCAAAAATATGTTTTATCTCTGTTAACTGAATTTACAGATCAGAAATAAGTTTCACAGAATGCATCTGGGTAGTTTTTATTTGAAGATATTCTTTTTCCCAATGTAGGCCTCTTAGCGCTTAGCATGTCCAATTGCAGTTTCTACAGAAAGAGTGTTTCAGAACGGCTCAGTCAAAAGTAAGGTTCAACTCTGTTAGTTGAATGCACAGAACAGAAAGAATTTTCACAGAATGCTACTGTGTAGTTTATATTTGAATATATTCCTTTTTCCACTATTACCCTCTTAGCGCTCCGAATGTCCACTTGCATTTTCTACAGAAAGAGTGTTCAGAACTGCGCAATCAAAAGTATGGTTTAACTCTGTTAGCTTAATGAACATATCAGAAATAAGTTTCACACAATGCTTCTGTGTAATTTTTATTTGAAGATATTATTTTTCCCAATATAGGCCTCTTAGCGCTCAGAATGTCCAATTGCAGTTTCTACAGAAAGAGTGTTTCAGAAAGGCTCAATCAAAAGTAAGGTTCAACTCTGTTAGTTGAATGCACAGAACAGAAAGAAGTTTCATACAATGATTCTGTGAAGTTTATATTTGAACATATTCTTTTTTCCACTATTACCCACTTAGCGCTACGAATGTCCAGTTGCATTTTCTACAGACAGAGTGTTTCAAAACTGCTCAATCAAAAGTATGGTTTAAGTCTGTTAGCTGAATGCTCAGATCAGAAAGAAGTTTCACAGAATGCTTCTGTGTAGTTTATATTTGAATATATTCCTTTTTCCACTACTACTCTCTTAGCGCTCCAAATGTCCAGTTGCATTTTCTACAGAAAGAGAGTTCAGATCTGCTCAATCAAAAGTTTGGTTTAACTCTGTTAGCTGAATGCACAGATCAGAAAGAAGTTTCACAGAATGATTCTGTGTAGTTTATATTTGGAGACATTCCTTTTTCCACTATTACCCTCTTAGCGTTCCGAATCTCCACTTGCATTTTCTACAGAAATAGTGTTTCAGAACGGCTCAATCAAAACTAAGGTTCAACTCTTTTAGTTGAACAAACAGAACAGAAAGAAGTTTCACACAATTCTTCTGTGTAGTTTTTATTTGTAGACATTTTTTTTCCCAATATAGGCCTCTTAGCGCGCAGAATGTCCAATTGCAGTTTCTACAGAAAGAGTGTTTCAGAACGGCTCAATCAAAAGTAAGGTTCAACTCTGTTAGTTGAATGCACAGAACAGAAAGAAGTTTCATACAATGCTTCTGTGTAGTTTATATTTGAACATATTCTTTTTTCCACTATTACCCACTTAGCGCTACGAATGTCCAGTTGCATTTTCTACAGACAGAGTGTTTCAAAACTGCTCAATCAAAAGTATGGTTTAACTCTGTTAGCTGAATTCTCAGATCAGAAAGAAGTTTCACAGAATGCTTCTGTGTAGTTTATATTTGAATATATTCCTTTTTCCACTACTACGCTCTTAGCGCTCCAAATGTCCAGTTGCATTTTCTACAGAAAGAGTGTTCAGATCTGCTCAATAAAAAGTATGGTTTAACTCTGTTAGCTAAATGCTCAGATCAGAAAGAAGTTTCACAGAATGATTCTGTGTAGTTTATATTTGAAGACATTCCTTTTTCCACTATTACCCTCTTAGCGCTCCGAATCTCCACTTGCATTTTCTACAAAAAGAGTGTTTCATAACTGCTCAATCAAAAATATGTTTTATCTCTGTTAACTGAATTTACAGATCAGAAATAAGTTTCACAGAATGCATCTGTGTAGTTTTTATTTGAAGATATTCTTTTTCCCAATGTAGGCCTCTTAGCGCTTAGCATGTCCAATTGCAGTTTCTACAGAAAGAGTGTTTCAGAACGGCTCAATCAAAAGTAAGGTTCAACTCTGTTAGTTGAATGCACAGAACAGAAAGAATTTTCACAGAATGCTACTGTGTAGTTTATATTTGAATATATTCCTTTTTCCACTATTACCCTCTTAGCGCTCCGAATGCCCACTTGCATTTTCTACAGAAAGAGTGTTCAGAACTGCGCAATCAAAAGTATGGTTTAACTCTGTTAGCTTAATGAACATATCAGAAATAAGTTTCACACAATGCTTCTGTGTAATTTTTATTTGAAGATATTATTTTTCCCAATAGAGGCCTCTTAGCGCTCAGAATGTCCAATTGCAGTTTCTACAGAAAGAGTGTTTCAGAAAGGCTCAATCAAATGTAAGGTTCAACTCTGTTATTTGAATGCACAGAACAGAAAGAAGTTTCATACAATGCTTCTGTGTAGTTTATATTTGAACATATTCTTTTTTCCACTATTACCCACTTAGCGCTACGAATGTCCAGTTGCATTTTCTACAGACAGAGTGTTTCAAAACTGCTGAATCAAAAGTATGGTTTAACTCTGTTAGCTGAATGCTCAGATCAGAAAGAAGTTTCACAGAATGCTTCTGTGTAGTTTATATTTGAATATATTCCTTTTTCCACTACTACTCTCTTAGCGCTCCAAATGTCCAGTTGCATTTTCTACAGAAAGAGAGTTCAGATCTGCTCAATCAAAAGTATGGTTTAACTCTGTTAGCTGAATGCACAGAGCAGAAAGAAGTTTCACAGAATGATTCTGTGTAGTTTATATTTGGAGACATTCCTTTTTCCACTATTACCCTCTTAGCGCTCCGAATCTCCACTTGCATTTTCTACAGAAAGAGTGTTTCAGAACGGCTCAATCAAAACTAAGGTTCAACTCTTTTAGTTGAACAAACAGAACAGAAAGAAGTTTCACACAATTCTTCTGTGTAGTTTTTATTTGTAGACATTCTTTTTCCCAATATAGGCCTCTTAGCGCTCAGAATGTCCAATTGCTGTTTCTACAGAAAGAGTGTTTCAGAACGGCTCAATCAAAAGTAAGGTTCAACTCTGTTAGTTGAATGCACAGAACAGAAAGAAGTTTCATACAATGCTTCTGTGTAGTTTATATTTGAACATATTCTTTTTTCCACTATTACCCACTTAGCGCTACGAATGTCCAGTTGCATTTTCTACAGACAGAGTGTTTCAAAACTGCTCAATCAAAAGTATGGTTTAACTCTGTTAGCTGAATGCTCAGATCAGAAAGAAGTTTCACAGAATGCTTCTGTGTAGTTTATATTTGAATATATTCCTTTTTCCACTACTACGCTCTTAGCGCTCCAAATGTCCAGTTGCATTTTCTACAGAAAGAGTGTTCAGATCTGCTCAATAAAAAGTATGGTTTAACTCTGTTAGCTGAATGCTCAGATCAGAAAGAAGTTTCACAGAATGATTCTGTGTAGTTTATATTTGAAGACATTCCTTTTTCCACTATTACCCTCTTAGCGCTCCGAATCTCCACTTGCATTTTCTACAAAAAGAGTGTTTCATAACTGCTCAATCAAAATATGTTTTATCTCTGTTAACTGAATTTACAGATCAGAAATAAGTTTCACAGAATGCATCTGTGTAGTTTTTATTTGAAGATATTCTTTTTCCCAATGTAGGCCTCTTAGCGCTTAGCATGTCCAATTGCAGTTTCTACAGAAAGAGTGTTTCAGAACGGCTCAATCAAAAGTAAGGTTCAACTCTGTTAGTTGAATGCACAGAACAGAAAGAATTTTCACAGAATGCTACTGTGTAGTTTATATTTGAATATATTCCTTTTTCCACTATTAACCTCTTAGCGCTCCTAATGCCCACTTGCATTTTCTACAGAAAGAGTGTTCAGAACTGCGCAATCAAAAGTATGGTTTAACTCTGTTAGCTTAATGAACATATCAGAAATAAGTTTCACACAATGCTTCTGTGTAATTTTTATTTGAAGATATTATTTTTCCCAATATAGGCCTCTTAGCGCTCAGAATGTCCAATTGCAGTTTCTACAGAAAGAGTGTTTCAGAAAGGCTCAATCAAAAGTAAGGTTCAACTCGGTTAGTTGAATGCACAGAACAGAAAGAAGTTTCATACAATGATTCTGTGAAGTTTATATTTGAACATATTCTTTTTTCCACTATTACCCACTTAGCGCTACGAATGTCCAGTTGCATTTTCTACAGACAGAGTGTTTCAAAACTGCTGAATCAAAAGTATGGTTTAACTCTGTTAGCTGAATGCTCAGATCAGAAAGAAGTTTCACAGAATGCTTCTGTGTAGTTTATATTTGAATATATTCCTTTTTCCACTACTACTCTCTTAGCGCTCCAAATGTCCAGTTGCATTTTCTACAGAAAGAGAGTTCAGATCTGCTCAATCAAAAGTATGGTTTAACTCTGTTAGCTGAATGCACAGAGCAGAAAGAAGTTTCACAGAATGATTCTGTGTAGTTTATATTTGGAGACATTCCTTTTTCCACTATTACCCTCTTAGCGCTCCGAATCTCCACTTGCATTTTCTACAGAAAGAGTGTTTCAGAACGGCTCAATCAAAACTAAGGTTCAACTCTTTTAGTTGAACAAACAGAACAGAAAGAAGTTTCACACAATTCTTCTGTGTAGTTTTTATTTGTAGACATTCTTTTTCCCAATATAGGCCTCTTAGCGCTCAGAATGTCCAATTGCAGTTTCTACAGAAAGAGTGTTTCAGAACGGCTCAGTCAAAAGTAAGGTTCAACTCTGTTAGTTGAATGCACAGAACAGAAAGAATTTTCACAGAATGCTACTGTGTAGTTTATATTTGAATATATTCCTTTTTCCACTATTACCCTCTTAGCGCTCCGAATGTCCACTTGCATTTTCTACAGAAAGAGTGTTCAGAACTGCGCAATCAAAAGTATGGTTTAACTCTGTTAGCTTAATGAACATATCAGAAATAAGTTTCACACAATGCTTCTGTGTAATTTTTATTTGAAGATATTATTTTTCCCAATATAGGCCTCTTAGCGCTCAGAATGTCCAATTGCAGTTTCTACAGAAAGAGTGTTTCAGAAAGGCTCAATCAAAAGTAAGGTTCAACTCTGTTAGTTGAATGCACAGAACAGAAAGAAGTTTCATACAATGATTCTGTGAAGTTTATATTTGAACATATTCTTTTTTCCACTATTACCCACTTAGCGCTACGAATGTCCAGTTGCATTTTCTACAGACAGAGTGTTTCAAAACTGCTCAATCAAAAGTATGGTTTAAGTCTGTTAGCTGAATGCTCAGATCAGAAAGAAGTTTCACAGAATGCTTCTGTGTAGTTTATATTTGAATATATTCCTTTTTCCACTACTACTCTCTTAGCGCTCCAAATGTCCAGTTGCATTTTCTACAGAAAGAGAGTTCAGATCTGCTCAATCAAAAGTTTGGTTTAACTCTGTTAGCTGAATGCACAGATCAGAAAGAAGTTTCACAGAATGATTCTGTGTAGTTTATATTTGGAGACATTCCTTTTTCCACTATTACCCTCTTAGCGTTCCGAATCTCCACTTGCATTTTCTACAGAAAGAGTGTTTCAGAACGGCTCAATCAAAACTAAGGTTCAACTCTTTTAGTTGAACAAACAGAACAGAAAGAAGTTTCACACAATTCTTCTGTGTAGTTTTTATTTGTAGACATTTTTTTTCCCAATATAGGCCTCTTAGCGCGCAGAATGTCCAATTGCAGTTTCTACAGAAAGAGTGTTTCAGAACGGCTCAATCAAAAGTAAGGTTCAACTCTGTTAGTTGAATGCACAGAACAGAAAGAAGTTTCATACAATGCTTCTGTGTAGTTTATATTTGAACATATTCTTTTTTCCACTATTACCCACTTAGCGCTACGAATGTCCAGTTGCATTTTCTACAGACAGAGTGTTTCAAAACTGCTCAATCAAAAGTATGGTTTAACTCTGTTAGCTGAATTCTCAGATCAGAAAGAAGTTTCACAGAATGCTTCTGTGTAGTTTATATTTGAATATATTCCTTTTTCCACTACTACGCTCTTAGCGCTCCAAATGTCCAGTTGCATTTTCTACAGAAAGAGTGTTCAGATCTGCTCAATAAAAAGTATGGTTTAACTCTGTTAGCTAAATGCTCAGATCAGAAAGAAGTTTCACAGAATGATTCTGTGTAGTTTATATTTGAAGACATTCCTTTTTCCACTATTACCCTCTTAGCGCTCCGAATCTCCACTTGCATTTTCTACAAAAAGAGTGTTTCATAACTGCTCAATCAAAAATATGTTTTATCTCTGTTAACTGAATTTACAGATCAGAAATAAGTTTCACAGAATGCATCTGTGTAGTTTTTATTTGAAGATATTCTTTTTCCCAATGTAGGCCTCTTAGCGCTTAGCATGTCCAATTGCAGTTTCTACAGAAAGAGTGTTTCAGAACGGCTCAATCAAAAGTAAGGTTCAACTCTGTTAGTTGAATGCACAGAACAGAAAGAATTTTCACAGAATGCTACTGTGTAGTTTATATTTGAATATATTCCTTTTTCCACTATTACCCTCTTAGCGCTCCGAATGCCCACTTGCATTTTCTACAGAAAGAGTGTTCAGAACTGCGCAATCAAAAGTATGGTTTAACTCTGTTAGCTTAATGAACATATCAGAAATAAGTTTCACACAATGCTTCTGTGTAATTTTTATTTGAAGATATTATTTTTCCCAATAGAGGCCTCTTAGCGCTCAGAATGTCCAATTGCAGTTTCTACAGAAAGAGTGTTTCAGAAAGGCTCAATCAAATGTAAGGTTCAACTCTGTTATTTGAATGCACAGAACAGAAAGAAGTTTCATACAATGCTTCTGTGTAGTTTATATTTGAACATATTCTTTTTTCCACTATTACCCACTTAGCGCTACGAATGTCCAGTTGCATTTTCTACAGACAGAGTGTTTCAAAACTGCTGAATCAAAAGTATGGTTTAACTCTGTTAGCTGAATGCTCAGATCAGAAAGAAGTTTCACAGAATGCTTCTGTGTAGTTTATATTTGAATATATTCCTTTTTCCACTACTACTCTCTTAGCGCTCCAAATGTCCAGTTGCATTTTCTACAGAAAGAGAGTTCAGATCTGCTCAATCAAAAGTATGGTTTAACTCTGTTAGCTGAATGCACAGAGCAGAAAGAAGTTTCACAGAATGATTCTGTGTAGTTTATATTTGGAGACATTCCTTTTTCCACTATTACCCTCTTAGCGCTCCGAATCTCCACTTGCATTTTCTACAGAAAGAGTGTTTCAGAACGGCTCAATCAAAACTAAGGTTCAACTCTTTTAGTTGAACAAACAGAACAGAAAGAAGTTTCACACAATTCTTCTGTGTAGTTTTTATTTGTAGACATTCTTTTTCCCAATATAGGCCTCTTAGCGCTCAGAATGTCCAATTGCTGTTTCTACAGAAAGAGTGTTTCAGAACGGCTCAATCAAAAGTAAGGTTCAACTCTGTTAGTTGAATGCACAGAACAGAAAGAAGTTTCATACAATGCTTCTCTGTAGTTTATATTTGAACATATTTTTTTTCCACTATTACCCACTTAGCGCTACGAATGTCCAGTTGCATTTTCTACAGACAGAGTGTTTCAAAACTGCTCAATCAAAAGTATGGTTTAACTCTGTTAGCTGAATGCTCAGATCAGAAAGAAGTTTCACAGAATGCTTCTGTGTAGTTTATATTTGAATATATTCCTTTTTCCACTACTACGCTCTTAGCGCTCCAAATGTCCAGTTGCATTTTCTACAGAAAGAGTGTTCAGATCTGCTCAATAAAAAGTATGGTTTAACTCTGTTAGCTGAATGCTCAGATCAGAAAGAAGTTTCACAGAATGATTCTGTGTAGTTTATATTTGAAGACATTCCTTTTTCCACTATTACCCTCTTAGCGCTCCGAATCTCCACTTGCATTTTCTACAAAAAGAGTGTTTCATAACTGCTCAATCAAAATATGTTTTATCTCTGTTAACTGAATTTACAGATCAGAAATAAGTTTCACAGAATGCATCTGTGTAGTTTTTATTTGAAGATATTCTTTTTCCCAATGTAGGCCTCTTAGCGCTTAGCATGTCCAATTGCAGTTTCTACAGAAAGAGTGTTTCAGAACGGCTCAATCAAAAGTAAGGTTCAACTCTGTTAGTTGAATGCACAGAACAGAAAGAATTTTCACAGAATGCTACTGTGTAGTTTATATTTGAATATATTCCTTTTTCCACTATTAACCTCTTAGCGCTCCTAATGCCCACTTGCATTTTCTACAGAAAGAGTGTTCAGAACTGCGCAATCAAAAGTATGGTTTAACTCTGTTAGCTTAATGAACATATCAGAAATAAGTTTCACACAATGCTTCTGTGTAATTTTTATTTGAAGATATTATTTTTCCCAATATAGGCCTCTTAGCGCTCAGAATGTCCAATTGCAGTTTCTACAGAAAGAGTGTTTCAGAAAGGCTCAATCAAAAGTAAGGTTCAACTCGGTTAGTTGAATGCACAGAACAGAAAGAAGTTTCATACAATGATTCTGTGAAGTTTATATTTGAACATATTCTTTTTTCCACTATTACCCACTTAGCGCTACGAATGTCCAGTTGCATTTTCTACAGACAGAGTGTTTCAAAACTGCTGAATCAAAAGTATGGTTTAACTCTGTTAGCTGAATGCTCAGATCAGAAAGAAGTTTCACAGAATGCTTCTGTGTAGTTTATATTTGAATATATTCCTTTTTCCACTACTACTCTCTTAGCGCTCCAAATGTCCAGTTGCATTTTCTACAGAAAGAGAGTTCAGATCTGCTCAATCAAAAGTATGGTTTAACTCTGTTAGCTGAATGCACAGAGCAGAAAGAAGTTTCACAGAATGATTCTGTGTAGTTTATATTTGGAGACATTCCTTTTTCCACTATTACCCTCTTAGCGCTCCGAATCTCCACTTGCATTTTCTACAGAAAGAGTGTTTCAGAACGGCTCAATCAAAACTAAGGTTCAACTCTTTTAGTTGAACAAACAGAACAGAAAGAAGTTTCACACAATTCTTCTGTGTAGTTTTTATTTGTAGACATTCTTTTTCCCAATATAGGCCTCTTAGCGCTCAGAATGTCCAATTGCAGTTTCTACAGAAAGAGTGTTTCAGAACGGCTCAATCAAAAGTAAGGTTCAACTCTGTTAGTTGAATGCACAGAACAGAAAGAAGTTTCATACAATGCTTCTGTGTAGTTTATATTTGAACATATTCTTTTTTCCACTATTACCCACTTAGCGCTACGAATGTCCAGTTGCATTTTCTACAGACAGAGTGTTTCAAAACTGCTCAATCAAAAGTATGGTTTAACTCTGTTAGCTGAATGCTCAGATCAGAAAGAAGTTTCACAGAATGCTTCTGTGTAGTTTATATTTGAATATATTCCTTTTTCCACTACTACGCTCTTAGCACTCCAAATGTCCAGTTGCATTCTCTACAGAAAGAGTGTTCAGATCTGCTCAATCAAAAGTATGGTTTAACTCTGTTATCAGAATGCACAGATCAGAAAGAAGTTTCACCGAATGATTCTGTGTAGTTTATATTTGAAGACATTCCTTTTTCCACTATTACCCCCTTAGCGCTCCGAATCTCCACTTGCATTTTCTACAAAAAGAGTGTTTCATAACTGCTCAATCAAAATATGTTTTATCTCTGTTAACTGAATTTACAGATCAGAAATAAGTTTCACAGAATGCATCTGGGTAGTTTTTATTTGAAGATATTCTTTTTCCCAATGTAGGCCTCTTAGCGCTTAGCATGTCCAATTGCAGTTTCTACAGAAAGAGTGTTTCAGAACGGCTCAATCAAAAGTAAGGTTCAACTCTGTTAGTTGAATGCACAGAACAGAAAGAATTTTCACAGAATGCTACTGTGTAGTTTATATTTGAATATATTCCTTTTTCCACTATTACCCTCTTAGCGCTCCGAATGCCCACTTGCATTTTCTACAGAAAGAGTGTTCAGAACTGCGCAATCAAAAGTATGGTTTAACTCTGTTAGCTTAATGAACATATCAGAAATAAGTTTCACACAATGCTTCTGTGTAGTTTTTATTTGAAGATATTATTTTTCCCAATAGAGGCCTCTTAGCGCTCAGAATGTCCAATTGCAGTTTCTACAGAAAGAGTGTTTCAGAAAGGCTCAATCAAAAGTAAGGTTCAACTCTGTTATTTGAATGCACAGAACAGAAAGAAGTTTCATACAATGCTTCTGTGTAGTTTATATTTGAACATATTCTTTTTTCCACTATTACCCACTTAGCGCTACGAATGTCCAGTTGCATTTTCTACAGACAGAGTGTTTCAAAACTGCTCAATCAAAAGTATGGTTTAACTCTGTTAGCTGAATGCTCAGATCAGAAAGAAGTTTCACAGAATGCTTCTGTGTAGTTTATATTTGAATATATTCCTTTTTCCACTACTACTCTCTTAGCGCTCCAAATGTCCAGTTGCATTTTCTACAGAAAGAGAGTTCAGATCTGCTCAATCAAAAGTATGGTTTAACTCTGTTAGCTGAATGCACAGAGCAGAAAGAAGTTTCACAGAATGATTCTGTGTAGTTTATATTTGGAGACATTCCTTTTTCCACTATTACCCTCTTAGCGCTCCGAATCTCCACTTGCATTTTCTACAGAAAGAGTGTTTCAGAACGGCTCAATCAAAACTAAGGTTCAACTCTTTTAGTTGAACAAACAGAACAGAAAGAAGTTTCACACAATTCTTCTGTGTAGTTTTTATTTGTAGACATTCTTTTTCCCAATATAGGCCTCTTAGCGCTCAGAATGTCCAATTGCAGTTTCTACAGAAAGAGTGTTTAAGAACGGCTCAATCAAAAGTAAGGTTCAACTCTGTTTGTTGAATGCACAGAACAGAAAGAAGTTTCATACAATGCTTCTGTGTAGTTTATATTTGAACATATTCTTTTTTCCACTATTACCCACTTAGCGCTACGAATGTCCAGTTGGATTTTCTACAGACAGAGTGTTTCAAAACTGCTCAATCAAAAGTATGGTTTAACTCTGTTAGCTGAATGCTCAGATCAGAAAGAAGTTTCACAGAATGCTTCTGTGTAGTTTATATTTGAATATATTCCTTTTTCCACTACTACGCTCTTAGCACTCCAAATGTCCAGTTGCATTCTCTACAGAAAGAGTGTTCAGATCTGCTCAATCAAAAGTATGGTTTAACTCTGTTAGCTGAATGCACAGATCAGAAAGAAGTTTCACCGAATGATTCTGTGTAGTTTATATTTGAAGACATTCCTTTTTCCACTATTACCCTCTTAGCGCTCCGAATCTCCACTTGCATTTTCTACAAAAAGAGTGTTTCATAACTGCTCAATCAAAAATATGTTTTATCTCTGTTAACTGAATTTACAGATCAGAAATAAGTTTCACAGAATGCATCTGGGTAGTTTTTATTTGAAGATATTCTTTTTCCCAATGTAGGCCTCTTAGCGCTTAGCATGTCCAATTGCAGTTTCTACAGAAAGAGTGTTTCAGAACGGCTCAATCAAAAGTAAGGTTCAACTCTGTTAGTTGAATGCACAGAACAGAAAGAATTTTCACAGAATGCTACTGTGTAGTTTATATTTGAATATATTCCTTTTTCCACTATTACCCTCTTAGCGCTCCGAATGCCCACTTGCATTTTCTACAGAAAGAGTGTTCAGAACTGCGCAATCAAAAGTATGGTTTAACTCTGTTAGCTTAATGAACATATCAGAAATAAGTTTCACACAATGCTTCTGTGTAGTTTTTATTTGAAGATATTATTTTTCCCAATAGAGGCCTCTTAGCGCTCAGAATGTCCAATTGCAGTTTCTACAGAAAGAGTGTTTCAGAAAGGCTCAATCAAAAGTAAGGTTCAACTCTGTTATTTGAATGCACAGAACAGAAAGAAGTTTCATACAATGCTTCTGTGTAGTTTATATTTGAACATATTCTTTTTTCCACTATTACCCACTTAGCGCTACGAATGTCCAGTTGCATTATCTACAGACAGAGTGTTTCAAAACTGCTCAATCAAAAGTATGGTTTAACTCTGTTAGCTGAATGCTCAGATCAGAAAGAAGTTTCACAGAATGCTTCTGTGTAGTTTATATTTGAATATATTCCATTTTCCACTACTACTCTCTTAGCGCTCCAAATGTCCTGTTGCATTTTCTACAGAAAGAGAGTTCAGATCTGCTCAATCAAAAGTATGGTTTAACTCTGTTAGCTGAATGCACAGAGCAGAAAGAAGTTTCACAGAATGATTCTGTGTAGTTTATATTTGGAGACATTCCTTTTTCCACTATTACCCTCTTAGCGCTCCGAATCTCCACTTGCATTTTCTACAGAAAGAGTGTTTCAGAACGGCTCAATCAAAACTAAGGTTCAACTCTTTTAGTTGAACAAACAGAACAGAAAGAAGTTTCACACAATTCTTCTGTGTAGTTTTTATTTGTAGACATTCTTTTTCCCAATATAGGCCTCTTAGCGCTCAGAATGTCCAATTGCAGTTTCTACAGAAAGAGTGTTTCAGAACGGCTCAATCAAAAGTAAGGTTCAACTCTGTTAGTTGAATGCACAGAACAGAAAGAAGTTTCATACAATGCTTCTGTGTAGTTTATATTTGAACATATTCTTTTTTCCACTATTACCCACTTAGCGCTACGAATGTCCAGTTGCATTTTCTACAGACAGAGTGTTTCAAAACTGCTCAATCAAAAGTATGGTTTAACTCTGTTAGCTGAATGCTCAGATCAGAAAGAAGTTTCACAGAATGCTTCTGTGTAGTTTATATTTGAATATATTCCTTTTTCCACTACTACGCTCTTAGCACTCCAAATGTCCAGTTGCATTCTCTACAGAAAGAGTGTTCAGATCTGCTCAATCAAAAGTATGGTTTAACTCTGTTATCAGAATGCACAGATCAGAAAGAAGTTTCACCGAATGATTCTGTGTAGTTTATATTTGAAGACATTCCTTTTTCCACTATTACCCTCTTAGCGCTCCGAATCTCCACTTGCATTTTCTACAAAAAGAGTGTTTCATAACTGCTCAATCAAAATATGTTTTATCTCTGTTAACTGAATTTACAGATCAGAAATAAGTTTCACAGAATGCATCTGGGTAGTTTTTATTTGAAGATATTCTTTTTCCCAATGTAGGCCTCTTAGCGCTTAGCATGTCCAATTGCAGTTTCTACAGAAAGAGTGTTTCAGAACGGCTCAATCAAAAGTAAGGTTCAACTCTGTTAGTTGAATGCACAGAACAGAAAGAATTTTCACAGAATGCTACTGTGTAGTTTATATTTGAATATATTCCTTTTTCCACTATTACCCTCTTAGCGCTCCGAATGCCCACTTGCATTTTCTACAGAAAGAGTGTTCAGAACTGCGCAATCAAAAGTATGGTTTAACTCTGTTAGCTTAATGAACATATCAGAAATAAGTTTCACACAATGCTTCTGTGTAGTTTTTATTTGAAGATATTATTTTTCCCAATAGAGGCCTCTTAGCGCTCAGAATGTCCAATTGCAGTTTCTACAGAAAGAGTGTTTCAGAAAGGCTCAATCAAAAGTAAGGTTCAACTCTGTTATTTGAATGCACAGAACAGAAAGAAGTTTCATACAATGCTTCTGTGTAGTTTATATTTGAACATATTCTTTTTTCCACTATTACCCACTTAGCGCTACGAATGTCCAGTTGCATTTTCTACAGACAGAGTGTTTCAAAACTGCTGAATCAAAAGTATGGTTTAACTCTGTTAGCTGAATGCTCAGATCAGAAAGAAGTTTCACAGAATGCTTCTGTGTAGTTTATATTTGAATATATTCCTTTTTCCACTACTACTCTCTTAGCGCTCCAAATGTCCAGTTGCATTTTCTACAGAAAGAGAGTTCAGATCTGCTCAATCAAAAGTATGGTTTAACTCTGTTAGCTGAATGCACAGAGCAGAAAGAAGTTTCACAGAATGATTCTGTGTAGTTTATATTTGGAGACATTCCTTTTTCCACTATTACCCTCTTAGCGCTCCGAATCTCCACTTGCATTTTCTACAGAAAGAGTGTTTCAGAACGGCTCAATCAAAACTAAGGTTCAACTCTTTTAGTTGAACAAACAGAACAGAAAGAAGTTTCACACAATTCTTCTGTGTAGTTTTTATTTGTAGACATTCTTTTTCCCAATATAGGCCTCTTAGCGCTCAGAATGTCCAATTGCAGTTTCTACAGAAAGAGTGTTTAAGAACGGCTCAATCAAAAGTAAGGTTCAACTCTGTTTGTTGAATGCACAGAACAGAAAGAAGTTTCATACAATGCTTCTGTGTAGTTTATATTTGAACATATTCTTTTTTCCACTATTACCCACTTAGCGCTACGAATGTCCAGTTGGATTTTCTACAGACAGAGTGTTTCAAAACTGCTCAATCAAAAGTATGGTTTAACTCTGTTAGCTGAATGCTCAGATCAGAAAGAAGTTTCACAGAATGCTTCTGTGTAGTTTATATTTGAATATATTCCTTTTTCCACTACTACGCTCTTAGCACTCCAAATGTCCAGTTGCATTCTCTACAGAAAGAGTGTTCAGATCTGCTCAATCAAAAGTATGGTTTAACTCTGTTAGCTGAATGCACAGATCAGAAAGAAGTTTCACCGAATGATTCTGTGTAGTTTATATTTGAAGACATTCCTTTTTCCACTATTACCCTCTTAGCGCTCCGAATCTCCACTTGCATTTTCTACACTAAGAGTGTTTCATAACTGCTCAATCAAAAATATGTTTTATCTCTGTTAACTGAATTTACAGATCAGAAATAAGTTTCACAGAATGCATCTGGGTAGTTTTTATTTGAAGATATTCTTTTTCCCAATGTAGGCCTCTTAGCGCTTAGCATGTCCAATTGCAGTTTCTACAGAAAGAGTGTTTCAGAACGGCTCAATCAAAAGTAAGGTTCAACTCTGTTAGTTGAATGCACAGAACAGAAAGAATTTTCACAGAATGCTACTGTGTAGTTTATATTTGAATATATTCCTTTTTCCACTATTACCCTCTTAGCGCTCCGAATGCCCACTTGCATTTTCTACAGAAAGAGTGTTCAGAACTGCGCAATCAAAAGTATGGTTTAACTCTGTTAGCTTAATGAACATATCAGAAATAAGTTTCACACAATGCTTCTGTGTAGTTTTTATTTGAAGATATTATTTTTCCCAATAGAGGCCTCTTAGCGCTCAGAATGTCCAATTGCAGTTTCTACAGAAAGAGTGTTTCAGAAAGGCTCAATCAAAAGTAAGGTTCAACTCTGTTATTTGAATGCACAGAACAGAAAGAAGTTTCATACAATGCTTCTGTGTAGTTTATATTTGAACATATTCTTTTTTCCACTATTACCCACTTAGCGCTACGAATGTCCAGTTGCATTATCTACAGACAGAGTGTTTCAAAACTGCTCAATCAAAAGTATGGTTTAACTCTGTTAGCTGAATGCTCAGATCAGAAAGAAGTTTCACAGAATGCTTCTGTGTAGTTTATATTTGAATATATTCCTTTTTCCACTACTACTCTCTTAGCGCTCCAAATGTCCTGTTGCATTTTCTACAGAAAGAGAGTTCAGATCTGCTCAATCAAAAGTATGGTTTAACTCTGTTAGCTGAATGCACAGAGCAGAAAGAAGTTTCACAGAATGATTCTGTGTAGTTTATATTTGGAGACATTCCTTTTTCCACTATTACCCTCTTAGCGCTCCGAATCTCCACTTGCATTTTCTACAGAAAGAGTGTTTCAGAACGGCTCAATCAAAACTAAGGTTCAACTCTTTTAGTTGAACAAACAGAACAGAAAGAAGTTTCACACAATTCTTCTGTGTAGTTTTTATTTGTAGACATTCTTTTTCCCAATATAGGCCTCTTAGCGCTCAGAATGTCCAATTGCAGTTTCTACAGAAAGAGTGTTTCAGAACGGCTCAATCAAAAGTAAGGTTCAACTCTGTTAGTTGAATGCACAGAACAGAAAGAAGTTTCATACAATGCTTCTGTGTAGTTTATATTTGAACATATTCTTTTTTCCACTATTACCCACTTAGCGCTACGAATGTCCAGTTGCATTTTCTACAGACAGAGTGTTTCAAAACTGCTCAATCAAAAGTATGGTTTAACTCTGTTAGCTGAATGCTCAGATCAGAAAGAAGTTTCACAGAATGCTTCTGTGTAGTTTATATTTGAATATATTCCTTTTTCCACTACT
Organism: Symphalangus syndactylus; assembly: GCF_028878055.3. Lineage (NCBI taxonomy): Eukaryota > Metazoa > Chordata > Mammalia > Primates > Hylobatidae > Symphalangus > Symphalangus syndactylus. The sequence continues at coordinate 17,730,368 of NC_072441.2, forward strand.
ACGCTCTTAGCACTCCAAATGTCCAGTTGCATTCTCTACAGAAAGAGTGTTCAGATCTGCTCAATCAAAAGTATGGTTTAACTCTGTTAGCTGAATGCACAGATCAGAAAGAAGTTTCACCGAATGATTCTGTGTAGTTTATATTTGAAGACATTCCTTTTTCCACTATTACCCTCTTAGCGCTCCGAATCTCCACTTGCATTTTCTACACTAAGAGTGTTTCATAACTGCTCAATCAAAAATATGTTTTATCTCTGTTAACTGAATTTACAGATCAGAAATAAGTTTCACAGAATGCATCTGGGTAGTTTTTATTTGAAGATATTCTTTTTCCCAATGTAGGCCTCTTAGCGCTTAGCATGTCCAATTGCAGTTTCTACAGAAAGAGTGTTTCAGAACGGCTCAATCAAAAGTAAGGTTCAACTCTGTTAGTTGAATGCACAGAACAGAAAGAATTTTCACAGAATGCTACTGTGTAGTTTATATTTGAATATATTCCTTTTTCCACTATTACCCTCTTAGCGCTCCGAATGCCCACTTGCATTTTCTACAGAAAGAGTGTTCAGAACTGCGCAATCAAAAGTATGGTTTAACTCTGTTAGCTTAATGAACATATCAGAAATAAGTTTCACACAATGCTTCTGTGTAGTTTTTATTTGAAGATATTATTTTTCCCAATAGAGGCCTCTTAGTGCTCAGAATGTCCAATTGCAGTTTCTACAGAAAGAGTGTTTCAGAAAGGCTCAATCAAAAGTAAGGTTCAACTCTGTTATTTGAATGCACAGAACAGAAAGAAGTTTCATACAATGCTTCTGTGTAGTTTATATTTGAACATATTCTTTTTTCCACTATTACCCACTTAGCGCTACGAATGTCCAGTTGCATTATCTACAGACAGAGTGTTTCAAAACTGCTCAATCAAAAGTATGGTTTAACTCTGTTAGCTGAATGCTCAGATCAGAAAGAAGTTTCACAGAATGCTTCTGTGTAGTTTATATTTGAATATATTCCTTTTTCCACTACTACTCTCTTAGCGCTCCAAATGTCCTGTTGCATTTTCTACAGAAAGAGAGTTCAGATCTGCTCAATCAAAAGTATGGTTTAACTCTGTTAGCTGAATGCACAGAGCAGAAAGAAGTTTCACAGAATGATTCTGTGTAGTTTATATTTGGAGACATTCCTTTTTCCACTATTACCCTCTTAGCGCTCCGAATCTCCACTTGCATTTTCTACAGAAAGAGTGTTTCAGAACGGCTCAATCAAAACTAAGGTTCAACTCTTTTAGTTGAACAAACAGAACAGAAAGAAGTTTCACACAATTCTTCTGTGTAGTTTTTATTTGTAGACATTCTTTTTCCCAATATAGGCCTCTTAGCGCTCAGAATGTCCAATTGCTGTTTCTACAGAAAGAGTGTTTCAGAACGGCTCAATCAAAAGTAAGGTTCAACTCTGTTAGTTGAATGCACAGAACAGAAAGAAGTTTCATACAATGCTTCTGTGTAGTTTATATTTGAACATATTATTTTTTCCACTATTACCCACTTAGCGCTACGAATGTCCAGTTGCATTTTCTACAGACAGAGTGTTTCAAAACTGCTCAATCAAAAGTATGGTTTAACTCTGTTAGCTGAATGCTCAGATCAGAAAGAAGTTTCACAGAATGCTTCTGTGTAGTTTATATTTGAATATATTCCTTTTTCCACTACTACGCTCTTAGCGCTCCAAATGTCCAGTTGCATTTTCTACAGAAAGAGTGTTCAGATCTGCTCAATAAAAAGTATGGTTTAACTCTGTTAGCTGAATGCTCAGATCAGAAAGAAGTTTCACAGAATGATTCTGTGTAGTTTATATTTGAAGACATTCCTTTTTCCACTATTACCCTCTTAGCGCTCCGAATCTCCACTTGCATTTTCTACAAAAAGAGTGTTTCATAACTGCTCAATCAAAATATGTTTTATCTCTGTTAACTGAATTTACAGATCAGAAATAAGTTTCACACAATGCTTCTGTGTAGTTTTTATTTGAAGATATTATTTTTCCCAATAGAGGCCTCTTAGCGCTCAGAATGTCCAATTGCAGTTTCTACAGAAAGAGTGTTTCAGAAAGGCTCAATCAAAAGTAAGGTTCAACTCTGTTATTTGAATGCACAGAACAGAAAGAAGTTTCATACAATGCTTCTGTGTAGTTTATATTTGAACATATTCTTTTTTCCACTATTACCCACTTAGCGCTACGAATGTCCAGTTGCATTATCTACAGACAGAGTGTTTCAAAACTGCTCAATCAAAAGTATGGTTTAACTCTGTTAGCTGAATGCTCAGATCAGAAAGAAGTTTCACAGAATGCTTCTGTGTAGTTTATATTTGAATATATTCCTTTTTCCACTACTACTCTCTTAGCGCTCCAAATGTCCTGTTGCATTTTCTACAGAAAGAGAGTTCAGATCTGCTCAATCAAAAGTATGGTTTAACTCTGTTAGCTGAATGCACAGAGCAGAAAGAAGTTTCACAGAATGATTCTGTGTAGTTTATATTTGGAGACATTCCTTTTTCCACTATTACCCTCTTAGCGCTCCGAATCTCCACTTGCATTTTCTACAGAAAGAGTGTTTCAGAACGGCTCAATCAAAACTAAGGTTCAACTCTTTTAGTTGAACAAACAGAACAGAAAGAAGTTTCACACAATTCTTCTGTGTAGTTTTTATTTGTAGACATTCTTTTTCCCAATATAGGCCTCTTAGCGCTCAGAATGTCCAATTGCAGTTTCTACAGAAAGAGTGTTTCAGAACGGCTCAATCAAAAGTAAGGTTCAACTCTGTTAGTTGAATGCACAGAACAGAAAGAAGTTTCATACAATGCTTCTGTGTAGTTTATATTTGAACATATTCTTTTTTCCACTATTACCCACTTAGCGCTACGAATGTCCAGTTGCATTTTCTACAGACAGAGTGTTTCAAAACTGCTCAATCAAAAGTATGGTTTAACTCTGTTAGCTGAATGCTCAGATCAGAAAGAAGTTTCACAGAATGCTTCTGTGTAGTTTATATTTGAATATATTCCTTTTTCCACTACTACGCTCTTAGCACTCCAAATGTCCAGTTGCATTCTCTACAGAAAGAGTGTTCAGATCTGCTCAATCAAAAGTATGGTTTAACTCTGTTAGCTGAATGCACAGATCAGAAAGAAGTTTCACCGAATGATTCTGTGTAGTTTATATTTGAAGACATTCCTTTTTCCACTATTACCCTCTTAGCGCTCCGAATCTCCACTTGCATTTTCTACACTAAGAGTGTTTCATAACTGCTCAATCAAAAATATGTTTTATCTCTGTTAACTGAATTTACAGATCAGAAATAAGTTTCACAGAATGCATCTGGGTAGTTTTTATTTGAAGATATTCTTTTTCCCAATGTAGGCCTCTTAGCGCTTAGCATGTCCAATTGCAGTTTCTACAGAAAGAGTGTTTCAGAACGGCTCAATCAAAAGTAAGGTTCAACTCTGTTAGTTGAATGCACAGAACAGAAAGAATTTTCACAGAATGCTACTGTGTAGTTTATATTTGAATATATTCCTTTTTCCACTATTACCCTCTTAGCGCTCCGAATGCCCACTTGCATTTTCTACAGAAAGAGTGTTCAGAACTGCGCAATCAAAAGTATGGTTTAACTCTGTTAGCTTAATGAACATATCAGAAATAAGTTTCACACAATGCTTCTGTGTAGTTTTTATTTGAAGATATTATTTTTCCCAATAGAGGCCTCTTAGTGCTCAGAATGTCCAATTGCAGTTTCTACAGAAAGAGTGTTTCAGAAAGGCTCAATCAAAAGTAAGGTTCAACTCTGTTATTTGAATGCACAGAACAGAAAGAAGTTTCATACAATGCTTCTGTGTAGTTTATATTTGAACATATTCTTTTTTCCACTATTACCCACTTAGCGCTACGAATGTCCAGTTGCATTATCTACAGACAGAGTGTTTCAAAACTGCTCAATCAAAAGTATGGTTTAACTCTGTTAGCTGAATGCTCAGATCAGAAAGAAGTTTCACAGAATGCTTCTGTGTAGTTTATATTTGAATATATTCCTTTTTCCACTACTACTCTCTTAGCGCTCCAAATGTCCTGTTGCATTTTCTACAGAAAGAGAGTTCAGATCTGCTCAATCAAAAGTATGGTTTAACTCTGTTAGCTGAATGCACAGAGCAGAAAGAAGTTTCACAGAATGATTCTGTGTAGTTTATATTTGGAGACATTCCTTTTTCCACTATTACCCTCTTAGCGCTCCGAATCTCCACTTGCATTTTCTACAGAAAGAGTGTTTCAGAACGGCTCAATCAAAACTAAGGTTCAACTCTTTTAGTTGAACAAACAGAACAGAAAGAAGTTTCACACAATTCTTCTGTGTAGTTTTTATTTGTAGACATTCTTTTTCCCAATATAGGCCTCTTAGCGCTCAGAATGTCCAATTGCTGTTTCTACAGAAAGAGTGTTTCAGAACGGCTCAATCAAAAGTAAGGTTCAACTCTGTTAGTTGAATGCACAGAACAGAAAGAAGTTTCATACAATGCTTCTGTGTAGTTTATATTTGAACATATTATTTTTTCCACTATTACCCACTTAGCGCTACGAATGTCCAGTTGCATTTTCTACAGACAGAGTGTTTCAAAACTGCTCAATCAAAAGTATGGTTTAACTCTGTTAGCTGAATGCTCAGATCAGAAAGAAGTTTCACAGAATGCTTCTGTGTAGTTTATATTTGAATATATTCCTTTTTCCACTACTACGCTCTTAGCGCTCCAAATGTCCAGTTGCATTTTCTACAGAAAGAGTGTTCAGATCTGCTCAATAAAAAGTATGGTTTAACTCTGTTAGCTGAATGCTCAGATCAGAAAGAAGTTTCACAGAATGATTCTGTGTAGTTTATATTTGAAGACATTCCTTTTTCCACTATTACCCTCTTAGCGCTCCGAATCTCCACTTGCATTTTCTACAAAAAGAGTGTTTCATAACTGCTCAATCAAAATATGTTTTATCTCTGTTAACTGAATTTACAGATCAGAAATAAGTTTCACAGAATGCATCTGTGTAGTTTTTATTTGAAGATATTCTTTTTCCCAATGTAGGCCTCTTAGCGCTTAGCATGTCCAATTGCAGTTTCTACAGAAAGAGTGTTTCAGAACGGCTCAATCAAAAGTAAGGTTCAACTCTGTTAGTTGAATGCACAGAACAGAAAGAATTTTCACAGAATGCTACTGTGTAGTTTATATTTGAATATATTCCTTTTTCCAATATTAACCTCTTAGCGCTCCTAATGCCCACTTGCATTTTCTACAGAAAGAGTGTTCAGAACTGCGCAATCAAAAGTATGGTTTAACTCTGTTAGCTTAATGAACATATCAGAAATAAGTTTCACACAATGCTTCTGTGTAATTTTTATTTGAAGATATTATTTTTCCCAATATAGGCCTCTTAGCGCTCAGAATGTCCAATTGCAGTTTCTACAGAAAGAGTGTTTCAGAAAGGCTCAATCAAAAGTAAGGTTCAACTCTGTTAGTTGAATGCACAGAACAGAAAGAAGTTTCATACAATGATTCTGTGAAGTTTATATTTGAACATATTCTTTTTTCCACTATTACCCACTTAGCGCTACGAATGTCCAGTTGCATTTTCTACAGACAGAGTGTTTCAAAACTGCTGAATCAAAAGTATGGTTTAACTCTGTTAGCTGAATGCTCAGATCAGAAAGAAGTTTCACAGAATGCTTCTGTGTAGTTTATATTTGAATATATTCCTTTTTCCACTACTACTCTCTTAGCGCTCCAAATGTCCAGTTGCATTTTCTACAGAAAGAGAGTTCAGATCTGCTCAATCAAAAGTATGGTTTAACTCTGTTAGCTGAATGCACAGAGCAGAAAGAAGTTTCACCGCATTATTCTGTGTAGTTTATATTTGGAGACATTCCTTTTTCCACTATTACCCTCTTAGCGCTCCGAATCTCCACTTGCATTTTCTACAGAAAGAGTGTTTCAGAACGGCTCAATCAAAACTAAGGTTCAACTCTTTTAGTTGAACAAACAGAACAGAAAGAAGTTTCACACAATTCTTCTGTGTAGTTTTTATTTGTAGACATTCTTTTTCCCAATATAGGCCTCTTAGCGCTCAGAATGTCCAATTGCAGTTTCTACAGAAAGAGTGTTTCAGAACGGCTCAATCAAAAGTAAGGTTCAACTCTGTTAGTTGAATGCACAGAACAGAAAGAAGTTTCATAAAATGCTTCTGTGTAGTTTATATTTGAACATATTCTTTTTTCCACTATTACCCACTTAGCGCTACGAATGTCCAGTTGCATTTTCTACAGACAGAGTGTTTCAAAACTGCTCAATCAAAAGTATGGTTTAACTCTGTTAGCTGAATGCTCAGATCAGAAAGAAGTTTCACAGAATGCTTCTGTGTAGTTTATATTTGAATATATTCCTTTTTCCACTACTACGCTCTTAGCACTCCAAATGTCCAGTTGCATTCTCTACAGAAAGAGTGTTCAGATCTGCTCAATCAAAAGTATGGTTTAACTCTGTTAGCTGAATGCACAGATCAGAAAGAAGTTTCACCGAATGATTCTGTGTAGTTTATATTTGAAGACATTCCTTTTTCCACTATTACCCTCTTAGCGCTCCGAATCTCCACTTGCATTTTCTAGAAAAAGAGTGTTTCATAACTGCTCAATCAAAAATATGTTTTATCTCTGTTAACTGAATTTACAGATCAGAAATAAGTTTCACAGAATGCATCTGTGTAGTTTTTATTTGAAGATATTCTTTTTCCCAATGTAGGCCTCTTAGCGCTTAGCATGTCCAATTGCAGTTTCTACAGAAAGAGTGTTTCAGAACGGCTCAATCAAAAGTAAGGTTCAACTCTGTTAGTTGAATGCACAGAACAGAAAGAATTTTCACAGAATGCTACTGTGTAGTTTATATTTGAATATATTCCTTTTTCCACTATTACCCTCTTAGCGCTCCGAATGCCCACTTGCATTTTCTACAGAAAGAGTGTTCAGAACTGCGCAATCAAAAGTATGGTTTAACTCTGTTAGCTTAATGAACATATCAGAAATAAGTTTCACACAATGCTTCCGTGTAGTTTTTATTTGAAGATATTATTTTTCCCAATAGAGGCCTCTTAGCGCTCAGAATGTCCAATTGCAGTTTCTACAGAAAGAGTGTTTCAGAAAGGCTCAATCAAAAGTAAGGTTCAACTCTGTTATTTGAATGCACAGAACAGAAAGAAGTTTCCTACAATGCTTCTGTGTAGTTTATATTTGAACATATTCTTTTTTCCACTATTACCCACTTAGCGCTACGAATGTCCAGTTGCATTTTCTACAGACAGAGTGTTTCAAAACTGCTCAATCAAAAGTATGGTTTAACTCTGTTAGCTGAATGCTCAGATCAGAAAGAAGTTTCACAGAATGCTTCTGTGTAGTTTATATTTGAATATATTCCTTTTTCCACTACTACTCTCTTAGCGCTCCAAATGTCCAGTTGCATTTTCTACAGAAAGAGAGTTCAGATCTGCTCAATCAAAAGTATGGTTTAACTCTGTTAGCTGAATGCACAGATCAGAAAGAAGTTTCACAGAATGATTCTGTGTAGTTTATATTTGGAGACATTCCTTTTTCCACTATTACCCTCTTAGCGCTCCGAATCTCCACTTGCATTTTCTACAGAAAGAGTGTTTCAGAACGGCTCAATCAAAACTAAGGTTCAACTCTTTTAGTTGAACAAACAGAACAGAAAGAAGTTTCACACAATTCTTCTGTGTAGTTTTTATTTGTAGACATTCTTTTTCCCAATATAGGCCTCTTAGCGCTCAGAATGTCCAATTGCAGTTTCTACAGAAAGAGTGTTTCAGAACGGCTCAATCAAAAGTAAGGTTCAACTCTGTTAGTTGAATGCACAGAACAGAAAGAAGTTTCATACAATGCTTCTGTGTAGTTTATATTTGAACATATTCTTTTTTCCACTATTACCCACTTAGCGCTACGAATGTCCAGTTGCATTTTCTACAGACAGAGTGTTTCAAAACTGCTCAATCAAAAGTATGGTTTAACTCTGTTAGCTGAATGCTCAGATCAGAAAGAAGTTTCACAGAATGCTTCTGTGTAGTTTATATTAGAATATATTACTTTTTCCACTACTACGCTCTTAGCGCTCCAAATGTCCAGTTGCATTTTCTACAGAAAGAGTGTTCAGATCTGCTCAATCAAAAGTATGGTTTAACTCTGTTAGCTGAATGCACAGATCAGAAAGAAGTTTCACCGAATGATTCTGTGTAGTTTATATTTGAAGACATTCCTTTTTCCACTATTACCCTCTTAGCGCTCCGAATCTCCACTTGCATTTTCTACAAAAAGAGTGTTTCATAACTGCTCAATCAAAAATATGTTTTATCTCTGTTAACTGAATTTACAGATCAGAAATAAGTTTCACAGAATGCATCTGTGTAGTTTTTATTTGAAGATATTCTTTTTCCCAATGTAGGCCTCTTAGCGCTTAGCATGTCCAATTGCAGTTTCTACAGAAAGAGTGTTTCAGAACGGCTCAATCAAAAGTAAGGTTCAACTCTGTTAGTTGAATGCACAGAACAGAAAGAATTTTCACAGAATGCTACTGTGTAGTTTATATTTGAATATATTCCTTTTTCCACTATTACCCTCTTAGCGCTCCGAATGTCCACTTGCATTTTCTACAGAAAGAGTGTTCAGAACTGCGCAATCAAAAGTATGGTTTAACTCTGTTAGCTTAATGAACATATCAGAAATAAGTTTCACACAATGCTTCTGTGTAGTTTTTATTTGAAGATATTATTTTTCCCAATAGAGGCCTCTTAGCGCTCAGAATGTCCAATTGCAGTTTCTACAAAAAGAGTGTTTCAGAAAGGCTCAATCAAAAGTAAGGTTCAACTCTGTTATTTGAATGCACAGAACAGAAAGAAGTTTCATACAATGCTTCTGTGTAGTTTATATTTGAACATATTCTTTTTTCCACTATTACCCACTTAGCGCTACGAATGTCCAGTTGCATTTCCTACAGACAGAGTGTTTCAAAACTGCTCAATCAAAAGTATGGTTTAACTCTGTTAGCTGAATGCTCAGATCAGAAAGAAGTTTCACAGAATGCTTCTGTGTAGTTTATATTTGAATATATTCCTTTTTCCACTACTACTCTCTTAGCGCTCCAAATGTCCAGTTGCATTTTCTACAGAAAGAGAGTTCAGATCTGCTCAATCAAAAGTATGGTTTAACTCTGTTAGCTGAATGCACAGAGCAGAAAGAAGTTTCACAGAATGATTCTGTGTAGTTTATATTTGGAGACATTCCTTATTCCACTATTACCCTCTTAGCGCTCCGAATCTCCACTTGCATTTTCTACAGAAAGAGTGTTTCAGAACGGCTCAATCAAAACTAAGGTTCAACTCTTTTAGTTGAACAAACAGAACAGAAAGAAGTTTCACACAATTCTTCTGTGTAGTTTTTATTTGTAGACATTCTTTTTCCCAATATAGGCCTCTTAGCGCTCAGAATGTCCAATTGCAGTTTCTACAGAAAGAGTGTTTCAGAACGGCTCAATCAAAAGTAAGGTTCAACTCTGTTAGTTGAATGCACAGAACAGAAAGAAGTTTCATACAATGCTTCTGTGTAGTTTATATTTGAACATATTCTTTTTTCCACTATTACCCAGTTAGCGCTACGAATGTCCAGTTGCATTTTCTACAGAGTGTTTCAAAACTGCTCAATCAAAAGTATGGTTTAACTCTGTTAGCTGAATGCTCAGATCAGATAGAAGTTTCACAGAATGCTTCTGTGTAGTTTATATTTGAATATATTCCTTTTTCCACTACTACGCTCTTAGCACTCCAAATATCCAGTTGCATTCTCTACAGAAAGAGTGTTCAGATCTGCTCAATCAAAAGTATGGTTTAAATCTGTTAGCTGAATGCACAGATCAGAAAGAAGTTTCACCGAATGATTCTGTGTAGTTTATATTTGAAGACATTCCTTTTTCCACTATTACCCTCTTAGCGCTCCGAATCTCCACTTGCATTTTCTACAAAAAGAGTGTTTCATAACTGCTCAATCAAAAATATGTTTTATCTCTGTTAACTGAATTTACAGATCAGAAATAAGTTTCACAGAATGCATCTGGGTAGTTTTTATTTGAAGATATTCTTTTTCCCAATGTAGGCCTCTTAGCGCTTAGCATGTCCATTTGCAGTTTCTACAGAAAGAGTGTTTCAGAACGGCTCAATCAAAAGTAAGGTTCAACTCTGTTAGTTGAATGCACAGAACAGAAAGAATTTTCACAGAATGCTACTGTGTAGTTTATATTTGAATATATTCCTTTTTCCACTATTACCCTCTTAGCGCTCCGAATGCCCACTTGCATTTTCTACAGAAAGAGTGTTCAGAACTGCGCAATCAAAAGTATGGTTTAACTCTGTTAGCTTAATGAACATATCAGAAATAAGTTTCACACAATGCTTCTGTGTAGTTTTTATTTGAAGATATTATTTTTCCCAATAGAGGCCTCTTAGCGCTCAGAATGTCCAATTGCAGTTTCTACAGAAAGAGTGTTTCAGAAAGGCTCAATCAAAAGTAAGGTTCAACTCTGTTATTTGAATGCACAGAACAGAAAGAAGTTTCATACAATGCTTCTGTGTAGTTTATATTTGAACATATTCTTTTTTCCACTATTACCCACTTAGCGCTACGAATGTCCAGTTGCATTATCTACAGACAGAGTGTTTCAAAACTGCTCAATCAAAAGTATGGTTTAACTCTGTTAGCTGAATGCTCAGATCAGAAAGAAGTTTCACAGAATGCTTCTGTGTAGTTTATATTTGAATATATTCCTTTTTCCACTACTACTCTCTTAGCGCTCCAAATGTCCTGTTGCATTTTCTACAGAAAGAGAGTTCAGATCTGCTCAATCAAAAGTATGGTTTAACTCTGTTAGCTGAATGCACAGAGCAGAAAGAAGTTTCACAGAATGATTCTGTGTAGTTTATATTTGGAGACATTCCTTTTTCCACTATTACCCTCTTAGCGCTCCGTATCTCCACTTGCATTTTCTACAGAAAGAGTGTTTCAGAACGGCTCAATCAAAACTAAGGTTCAACTCTTTTAGTTGAACAAACAGAACAGAAAGAAGTTTCACACAATTCTTCTGTGTAGTTTTTATTTGTAGACATTCTTTTTCCCAATATAGGCCTCTTAGCGCTCAGAATGTCCAATTGCTGTTTCTACAGAAAGAGTGTTTCAGAACGGCTCAATCAAAAGTAAGGTTCAACTCTGTTAGTTGAATGCACAGAACAGAAAGATGTTTCATACAATGCTTCTGTGTAGTTTATATTTGAACATATTCTTTTTTCCACTATTACCCACTTAGCGCTACGAATGTCCAGTTGCATTTTCTACAGACAGAGTGTTTCAAAACTGCTCAATCAAAAGTATGGTTTAACTCTGTTAGCTGAATGCTCAGATCAGAAAGAAGTTTCACAGAATGCTTCTGTGTAGTTTATATTTGAATATATTCCTTTTTCCACTACTACGCTCTTAGCGCTCCAAATGTCCAGTTGCATTTTCTACAGAAAGAGTGTTCAGATCTGCTCAATCAAAAGTATGGTTTAACTCTGTTAGCTGAATGCACAGATCAGAAAGAAGTTTCACCGAATGATTCTGTGTAGTTTATATTTGAAGACATTCCTTTTTCCACTATTACCCTCTTAGCGCTCCGAATCTCCACTTGCATTTTCTACAAAAAGAGGGTTTCATAACTGCTCAATCAAAAATATGTTTTATCTCTGTTAACTGAATTTACAGATCAGAAATAAGTTTCACAGAATGCATCTGTGTAGTTTTTATTTGAAGATATTCTTTTTCCCAATGTAGGCCTCTTAGCGCTTAGCATGTCCAATTGCAGTTTCTACAGAAAGAGTGTTTCAGAACGGCTCAATCAAAAGTAAGGTTCAACTCTGTTAGTTGAATGCACAGAACAGAAAGAATTTTCACAGAATGCTACTGTGTAGTTTATATTTGAATATATTCCTTTTTCCACTATTACCCTCTTAGCGCTCCGAATGTCCACTTGCATATTCTACAGAAAGAGTGTTCAGAACTGCGCAATCAAAAGTATGGTTTAACTCTGTTAGCTTAATGAACATATCAGAAATAAGTTTCACACAATGCTTCTGTGTAGTTTTTATTTGAAGATATTATTTTTCCCAATATAGGCCTCTTAGCGCTCAGAATGTCCAATTGCAGTTTCTACAGAAAGAGTGTTTCAGAAAGGCTCAATCAAAAGTAAGGTTCAACTCTGTTAGTTGAATGCACAGAACAGAAAGAAGTTTCATACAATGATTCTGTGAAGTTTATATTTGAACATATTCTTTTTTCCACTATTACCCACTTAACGCTACGAATGTCCAGTTGCATTTTCTACAGACAGAGTGTTTCAAAACTGCTCAATCAAAAGTATGGTTTAACTCTGTTAGCTGAATGCTCAGATCAGAAAGAAGTTTCACAGAATGCTTCTGTGTAGTTTATATTTGAATATATTCCTTTTTCCACTACTACTCTCTTAGCGCTCCAAAAGTCCAGTTGCATTTTCTACAGAAAGAGAGTTCAGATCTGCTCAATCAAAAGTATGGTTTAACTGTGTTAGCTGAATGCACAGATCAGAAAGAAGTTTCACAGAATGATTCTGTGTAGTTTAAATTTGGAGACATTCCTTTTTCCACTGTTACCCTCTTAGCGCTCCGAATCTCCACTTGCATTTTCTACAGAAAGAGTGTTTCAGAACGGCTCAATCAAAACTAAGGTTCAACTCTTTTAGTTGAACAAACAGAACAGAAAGAAGTTTCACACAATTCTTCTGTGTAGTTTTTATTTGTAGACATTCTTTTTCCCAATATAGGCCTCTTAGCGCTCAGAATGTCCAATTGCAGTTTCTACAGAAAGAGTGTTTCAGAACGGCTCAATCAAAAGTAAGGTTCAACTCTGTTAGTTGAATGCACAGAACAGAAAGAAGTTTCATACAATGCTTCTGTGTAGTTTATATTTGAACATATTCTTTTTTCCACTATTACCCACTTAGCGCTACGAATGTCCAGTTGCATTTTCTACAGACAGAGTGTTTCAAAACTGCTCAATCAAAAGTATGGTTTAACTCTGTTAGCTGAATGCTCAGATCAGAAAGAAGTTTCACAGAATGCTTCTGTGTAGTTTATATTTGAATATATTCCTTTTTCCACTACTACGCTCTTAGAGCTCCAAATGTCCAGTTGCATTTTCTACAGAAAGAGTGTTCAGATCTGCTCAATCAAAAGTATGGTTTAACTCTGTTAGCTGAATGCACAGATCAGAAAGAAGTTTCACCGAATGATTCTGTGTAGTTTATATTTGAAGACATTCCTTTTTCCACTATTACCCTCTTAGCGCTCCGAATCTCCACTTGCATTTTCTACAAAAAGAGTGTTTCATAACTGCTCAATCAAAAATATGTTTTCTCTCTGTTAACTGAATTTACAGATCAGAAATAAGTTTCACAGAATGCATCTGGGTAGTTTTTATTTGAAGATATTCTTTTTCCCAATGTAGGCCTCTTAGCGCTTAGCATGTCCAATTGCAGTTTCTACAGAAAGAGTGTTTCAGAACGGCTCAGTCAAAAGTAAGGTTCAACTCTGTTAGTTGAATGCACAGAACAGAAAGAATTTTCACAGAATGCTACTGTGTAGTTTATATTTGAATATATTCCTTTTTCCACTATTACCCTCTTAGCGCTCCGAATGTCCACTTGCATTTTCTACAGAAAGAGTGTTCAGAACTGCGCAATCAAAAGTATGGTTTAACTCTGTTAGCTTAATGAACATATCAGAAATAAGTTTCACACAATGCTTCTGTGTAATTTTTATTTGAAGATATTATTTTTCCCAATATAGGCCTCTTAGCGCTCAGAATGTCCAATTGCAGTTTCTACAGAAAGAGTGTTTCAGAAAGGCTCAATCAAAAGTAAGGTTCAACTCTGTTAGTTGAATGCACAGAACAGAAAGAAGTTTCATACAATGATTCTGTGAAGTTTATATTTGAACATATTCTTTTTTCCACTATTACCCACTTAGCGCTACGAATGTCCAGTTGCATTTTCTACAGACAGAGTGTTTCAAAACTGCTCAATCAAAAGTATGGTTTAACTCTGTTAGCTGAATGCTCAGATCAGAAAGAAGTTTCACAGAATGCTTCTGTGTAGTTTATATTTGAATATATTCCTTTTTCCACTACTACTCTCTTAGCGCTCCAAATGTCCAGTTGCATTTTCTACAGAAAGAGAGTTCAGATCTGCTCAATCAAAAGTTTGGTTTAACTCTGTTAGCTGAATGCACAGATCAGAAAGAAGTTTCACAGAATGATTCTGTGTAGTTTATATTTGGAGACATTCCTTTTTCCACTATTACCCTCTTAGCGTTCCGAATCTCCACTTGCATTTTCTACAGAAAGAGTGTTTCAGAACGGCTCAATCAAAACTAAGGTTCAACTCTTTTAGTTGAACAAACAGAACAGAAAGAAGTTTCACACAATTCTTCTGTGTAGTTTTTATTTGTAGACATTTTTTTTCCCAATATAGGCCTCTTAGCGCGCAGAATGTCCAATTGCAGTTTCTACAGAAAGAGTGTTTCAGAACGGCTCAATCAAAAGTAAGGTTCAACTCTGTTAGTTGAATGCACAGAACAGAAAGAAGTTTCATACAATGCTTCTGTGTAGTTTATATTTGAACATATTCTTTTTTCCACTATTACCCACTTAGCGCTACGAATGTCCAGTTGCATTTTCTACAGACAGAGTGTTTCAAAACTGCTCAATCAAAAGTATGGTTTAACTCTGTTAGCTGAATTCTCAGATCAGAAAGAAGTTTCACAGAATGCTTCTGTGTAGTTTATATTTGAATATATTCCTTTTTCCACTACTACGCTCTTAGCGCTCCAAATGTCCAGTTGCATTTTCTACAGAAAGAGTGTTCAGATCTGCTCAATCAAAAGTATGGTTTAACTCTGTTAGCTGAATGCACAGATCAGAAAGCAGTTTCACCGAATGATTCTGTGTAGTTTATATTTGAAGACATTCCTTTTTCCACTATTACCCTCTTAGCGCTCCGAATCTCCACTTGCATTTTCTACAAAAAGAGTGTTTCATAACTGCTCAATCAAAAATATGTTTTCTCTCTGTTAACTGAATTTACAGATCAGAAATAAGTTTCACAGAATGCATCTGTGTAGTTTTTATTTGAAGATATTCTTTTTCCCAATGTAGGCCTCTTAGCGCTTAGCATGTCCAATTGCAGTTTCTACAGAAAGAGTGTTTCAGAACGGCTCAATCAAAAGTAAGGTTCAACTCTGTTAGTTGAATGCACAGAACAGAAAGAATTTTCACAGAATGCTACTGTGTAGTTTATATTTGAATATATTCCTTTTTCCACTATTACCCTCTTAGCGCTCCGAATGCCCACTTGCATTTTCTACAGAAAGAGTGTTCAGAACTGCGCAATCAAAAGTATGGTTTAACTCTGTTAGCTTAATGAACATATCAGAAATAAGTTTCACACAATGCTTCTGTGTAATTTTTATTTGAAGATATTATTTTTCCCAATAGAGGCCTCTTAGCGCTCAGAATGTCCAATTGCAGTTTCTACAGAAAGAGCGTTTCAGAAAGGCTCAATCAAATGTAAGGTTCAACTCTGTTATTTGAATGCACAGAACAGAAAGAAGTTTCATACAATGCTTCTGTGTAGTTTATATTTGAACATATTCTTTTTTCCACTATTACCCACTTAGCGCTACGAATGTCCAGTTGCATTTTCTACAGACAGAGTGTTTCAAAACTGCTGAATCAAAAGTATGGTTTAACTCTGTTAGCTGAATGCTCAGATCAGAAAGAAGTTTCACAGAATGCTTCTGTGTAGTTTATATTTGAATATATTCCTTTTTCCACTACTACTCTCTTAGCGCTCCAAATGTCCAGTTGCATTTTCTACAGAAAGAGAGTTCAGATCTGCTCAATCAAAAGTATGGTTTAACTCTGTTAGCTGAATGCACAGAGCAGAAAGAAGTTTCACCGCATGATTCTGTGTAGTTTATATTTGGAGACATTCCTTTTTCCACTATTACCCTCTTAGCGCTCCGAATCTCCACTTGCATTTTCTACAGAAAGAGTGTTTCAGAACGACTCAATCAAAACTAAGGTTCAACTCTTTTAGTTGAACAAACAGAACAGAAAGAAGTTTCACACAATTCTTCTGTGTAGTTTTTATTTGTAGACATTCTTTTTCCCCATATAGGCCTCTTAGCGCTCAGAATGTCCAATTGCAGTTTCTACAGAAAGAGTGTTTCAGAACGGCTCAATCAAAAGTAAGGTTCAACTCTGTTAGTTGAATGCACAGAACAGAAAGAAGTTTCATACAATGCTTCTGTGTAGTTTATATTTGAACATATTCTTTTTTCCACTATTACCCACTTAGCGCTACGAATGTCCAGTTGCATTTTCTACAGACAGAGTGTTTCAAAACTGCTCAATCAAAAGTATGGTTTAACTCTGTTAGCTGAATGCTCAGATCAGAAAGAAGTTTCACAGAATGCTTCTGTGTAGTTTATATTTGAATATATTCCTTTTTCCACTACTACGCTCTTAGCACTCCAAATGTCCAGTTGCATTCTCTACAGAAAGAGTGTTCAGATCTGCTCAATCAAAAGTATGGTTTAACTCTGTTATCAGAATGCACAGATCAGAAAGAAGTTTCACCGAATGATTCTGTGTAGTTTATATTTGAAGACATTCCTTTTTCCACTATTACCCTCTTAGCGCTCCGAATCTCCACTTGCATTTTCTAGAAAAAGAGTGTTTCATAACTGCTCAATCAAAAATATGTTTTATCTCTGTTAACTGAATTTACAGATCAGAAATAAGTTTCACAGAATGCATCTGTGTAGTTTTTATTTGAAGATATTCTTTTTCCCAATGTAGGCCTCTTAGCGCTTAGCATGTCCAATTGCAGTTTCTACAGAAAGAGTGTTTCAGAACGGCTCAATCAAAAGTAAGGTTCAACTCTGTTAGTTGAATGCACAGAACAGAAAGAATTTTCACAGAATGCTACTGTGTAGTTTATATTTGAATATATTCGTTTTTCCACTATTACCCTCTTAGCGCTCCGAATGCCCACTTGCATTTTCTACAGAAAGAATGTTCAGAACTGCGCAATCAAAAGTATGGTTTAACTCTGTTAGCTTAATGAACATATCAGAAATAAGTTTCACACAATGCTTCCGTGTAGTTTTTATTTGAAGATATTATTTTTGCCAATAGAGGCCTCTTAGCGCTCAGAATGTCCAATTGCAGTTTCTACAGAAAGAGTGTTTCAGAAAGGCTCAATCAAAAGTAAGGTTCAACTCTGTTAGTTGAATGCACAGAACAGAAAGAAGTTTCATACAATGCTTCTGTGTAGTTTATATTTGAACATATTATTTTTTCCACTATTACCCACTTAGCGCTACGAATGTCCAGTTGCATTTTCTACAGACAGAGTGTTTCAAAACTGCTCAATCAAAAGTATGGTTTAACTCTGTTAGCTGAATGCTCAGATCAGAAAGAAGTTTCACAGAATGCTTCTGTGTAGTTTATATTTGAATATATTCCTTTTTCCACTACTACTCTCTTAGCGCTCCAAATGTCCAGTTGCATTTTCTACAGAAAGAGAGTTCAGATCTGCTCAATCAAAAGTATGGTTTAACTCTGTTAGCTGAATGCACAGAGCAGAAAGAAGTTTCACAGAATGATTCTGTGTAGTTTATATTTGGAGACATTCCTTTTTCCACTATTACCCTCTTAGCGCTCCGAATCTCCACTTGCATTTTCTACAGAAAGAGTGTTTCAGAACGGCTCAATCAAAACTAAGGTTCAACTCTTTTAGTTGAACAAACAGAACAGAAAGAAGTTTCACACAATTCTTCTGTGTAGTTTTTATTTGTAGACATTCTTTTTCCCAATATAGGCCTCTTAGCGCTCAGAATGTCCAATTGCAGTTTCTACAGAAAGAGTGTTTCAGAACGGCTCAATCAAAAGTAAGGTTCAACTCTGTTAGTTGAATGCACAGAACAGAAAGAAGTTTCATACAATGCTTCTGTGTAGTTTATATTTGAACATATTCTTTTTTCCACTATTACCCACTTAGCGCTACGAATGTAAAGTTGCATTTCCTACAGACAGAGTGTTTCAAAACTGCTCAATCAAAAGTATGGTTTAACTCTGTTAGCTGAATGCTCAGATCAGAAAGAAGTTTCACAGAATGCTTCTGTGTAGTTTATATTTGAATATATTCCTTTTTCCACTACTACGCTCTTAGCGCTCCAAATGTCCAGTTGCATTTTCTACAGAAAGAGTGTTCAGATCTGCTCAATAAAAAGTATGGTTTAACTCTGTTAGCTGAATGCTCAGATCAGAAAGAAGTTTCACAGAATGATTCTGTGTAGTTTATATTTGAAGACATTCCTTTTTCCACTATTACCCTCTTAGCGCTCCGAATCTCCACTTGCATTTTCTACAAAAAGAGTGTTTCATAACTGCTCAATCAAAATATGTTTTATCTCTGTTAACTGAATTTACGGATCAGAAATAAGTTTCACAGAATGCATCTGGGTAGTTTTTATTTGAAGATATTCTTTTTCCCAATGTAGGCCTCTTAGCGCTTAGCATGTCCAATTGCAGTTTCTACAGAAAGAGTGTTTCAGAACGGCTCAATCAAAAGTAAGGTTCAACTCTGTTAGTTGAATGCACAGAACAGAAAGAATTTTCACAGAATGCTACTGTGTAGTTTATATTTGAATATATTCCTTTTTCCACTATTACCCTCTTAGCGCTCCGAATGCCCACTTGCATTTTCTACAGAAAGAGTGTTCAGAACTGCGCAATCAAAAGTATGGTTTAACTCTGTTAGCTTAATGAACATATCAGAAATAAGTTTCACACAATGCTTCTGTGTAGTTTTTATTTGAAGATATTATTTTTCCCAATAGAGGCCTCTTAGCGCTCAGAATGTCCAATTGCAGTTTCTACAGAAAGAGTGTTTCAGAACGGCTCAATCAAAAGTAAGGTTCAACTCTGTTAGTTGAATGCACAGAACAGAAAGAAGTTTCATACAATGCTTCTGTGTAGTTTATATTTGAACATATTCTTTTTTCCACTATTACCCACTTAGCGCTACGAATGTCCAGTTGCATTTTCTACAGAGTGTTTCAAAACTGCTCAATCAAAAGTATGGTTTAACTCTGTTAGCTGAATGCTCAGATCAGATAGAAGTTTCACAGAATGCTTCTGTGTAGTTTATATTTGAATATATTCCTTTTTCCACTACTACGCTCTTAGCACTCCAAATGTCCAGTTGCATTCTCTACAGAAAGAGTGTTCAGATCTGCTCAATCAAAAGTATGGTTTAAATCTGTTAGCTGAATGCACAGATCAGAAAGAAGTTTCACCGAATGATTCTGTGTAGTTTATATTTGAAGACATTCCTTTTTCCACTATTACCCTCTTAGCGCTCCGAATCTCCACTTGCATTTTCTACAAAAAGAGTGTTTCATAACTGCTCAATCAAAAATATGTTTTATCTCTGTTAACTGAATTTACGGATCAGAAATAAGTTTCACAGAATGCATCTGGGTAGTTTTTATTTGAAGATATTCTTTTTCCCAATGTAGGCCTCTTAGCGCTTAGCATGTCCATTTGCAGTTTCTACAGAAAGAGTGTTTCAGAACGGCTCAATCAAAAGTAAGGTTCAACTCTGATAGTTGAATGCACAGAACAGAAAGAATTTTCACAGAATGCTACTGTGTAGTTTATATTTGAATATATTCCTTTTTCCACTATTACCCTCTTAGCGCTCCGAATGCCCACTTGCATTTTCTACAGAAAGAGTGTTCAGAACTGCGCAATCAAAAGTATGGTTTAACTCTGTTAGCTTAATGAACATATCAGAAATAAGTTTCACACAATGCTTCTGTGTAGTTTTTATTTGAAGATATTATTTTTCCCAATAGAGGCCTCTTAGCGCTCAGAATGTCCAATTGCAGTTTCTACAGAAAGAGTGTTTCAGAAAGGCTCAATCAAAAGTAAGGTTCAACTCTGTTATTTGAATGCACAGAACAGAAAGAAGTTTCATACAATGCTTCTGTGTAGTTTATATTTGAACATATTCTTTTTTCCACTATTACCCACTTAGCGCTACGAATGTCCAGTTGCATTATCTACAGACAGAGTGTTTCAAAACTGCTCAATCAAAAGTATGGTTTAACTCTGTTAGCTGAATGCTCAGATCAGAAAGAAGTTTCACAGAATGCTTCTGTGTAGTTTATATTTGAATATATTCCTTTTTCCACTACTACTCTCTTAGCGCTCCAAATGTCCTGTTGCATTTTCTACAGAAAGAGAGTTCAGATCTGCTCAATCAAAAGTATGGTTTAACTCTGTTAGCTGAATGCACAGAGCAGAAAGAAGTTTCACAGAATGATTCTGTGTAGTTTATATTTGGAGACATTCCTTTTTCCACTATTACCCTCTTAGCGCTCCGTATCTCCACTTGCATTTTCTACAGAAAGAGTGTTTCAGAACGGCTCAATCAAAACTAAGGTTCAACTCTTTTAGTTGAACAAACAGAACAGAAAGAAGTTTCACACAATTCTTCTGTGTAGTTTTTATTTGTAGACATTCTTTTTCCCAATATAGGCCTCTTAGCGCTCAGAATGTCCAATTGCTGTTTCTACAGAAAGAGTGTTTCAGAACGGCTCAATCAAAAGTAAGGTTCAACTCTGTTAGTTGAATGCACAGAACAGAAAGATGTTTCATACAATGCTTCTGTGTAGTTTATATTTGAACATATTCTTTTTTCCACTATTACCCACTTAGCGCTACGAATGTCCAGTTGCATTTTCTACAGACAGAGTGTTTCAAAACTGCTCAATCAAAAGTATGGTTTAACTCTGTTAGCTGAATGCTCAGATCAGAAAGAAGTTTCACAGAATGCTTCTGTGTAGTTTATATTTGAATATATTCCTTTTTCCACTACTACGCTCTTAGCGCTCCAAATGTCCAGTTGCATTTTCTACAGAAAGAGTGTTCAGATCTGCTCAATCAAAAGTATGGTTTAACTCTGTTAGCTGAATGCACAGATCAGAAAGAAGTTTCACCGAATGATTCTGTGTAGTTTATATTTGAAGACATTCCTTTTTCCACTATTACCCTCTTAGCGCTCCGAATCTCCACTTGCATTTTCTACAAAAAGAGGGTTTCATAACTGCTCAATCAAAAATATGTTTTATCTCTGTTAACTGAATTTACAGATCAGAAATAAGTTTCACAGAATGCATCTGTGTAGTTTTTATTTGAAGATATTCTTTTTCCCAATGTAGGCCTCTTAGCGCTTAGCATGTCCAATTGCAGTTTCTACAGAAAGAGTGTTTCAGAACGGCTCAATCAAAAGTAAGGTTCAACTCTGTTAGTTGAATGCACAGAACAGAAAGAATTTTCACAGAATGCTACTGTGTAGTTTATATTTGAATATATTCCTTTTTCCACTATTACCCTCTTAGCGCTCCGAATGTCCACTTGCATTTTCTACAGAAAGAGTGTTCAGAACTGCGCAATCAAAAGTATGGTTTAACTCTGTTAGCTTAATGAACATATCAGAAATAAGTTTCACACAATGCTTCTGTGTAGTTTTTATTTGAAGATATTATTTTTCCCAATAGAGGCCTCTTAGCGCTCAGAATGTCCAATTGCAGTTTCTACAAAAAGAGTGTTTCAGAAAGGCTCAATCAAAAGTAAGGTTCAACTCTGTTATTTGAATGCACAGAACAGAAAGAAGTTTCATACAATGCTTCTGTGTAGTTTATATTTGAACATATTCTTTTTTCCACTATTACCCACTTAGCGCTACGAATGTCCAGTTGCATTTCCTACAGACAGAGTGTTTCAAAACTGCTCAATCAAAAGTATGGTTTAATTCTGTTAGCTGAATGCTCAGATCAGAAAGAAGTTTCACAGAATGCTTCTGTGTAGTTTATATTTGAATATATTCCTTTTTCCACTACTACTCTCTTAGCGCTCCAAATGTCCAGTTGCATTTTCTACAGAAAGAGAGTTCAGATCTGCTCAATCAAAAGTATGGTTTAACTCTGTTAGCTGAATGCACAGAGCAGAAAGAAGTTTCACAGAATGATTCTGTGTAGTTTATATTTGGAGACATTCCTTTTTCCACTATTACCCTCTTAGCGCTCCGAATCTCCACTTGCATTTTCTACAGAAAGAGTGTTTCAGAACGGCTCAATCAAAACTAAGGTTCAACTCTTTTAGTTGAACAAACAGAACAGAAAGATGTTTCACACAATTCTTCTGTGTAGTTTTTATTTGTAGACATTCTTTTTCCCAATATAGGCCTCTTAGCGCTCAGAATGTCCAATTGCAGTTTCTACAGAAAGAGTGTTTCAGAACGGCTCAATCAAAAGTAAGGTTCAACTCTGTTAGTTGAATGCACAGAACAGAAAGAAGTTTCATACAATGCTTCTGTGTAGTTTATATTTGAACATATTCTTTTTTCCACTATTACCCACTTAGCGCTACGAATGTCCAGTTGCATTTTCTACAGAGTGTTTCAAAACTGCTCAATCAAAAGTATGGTTTAACTCTGTTAGCTGAATGCTCAGATCAGATAGAAGTTTCACAGAATGCTTCTGTGTAGTTTATATTTGAATATATTCCTTTTTCCACTACTACGCTCTTAGCACTCCAAATGTCCAGTTGCATTCTCTACAGAAAGAGTGTTCAGATCTGCTCAATCAAAAGTATGGTTTAAATCTGTTAGCTGAATGCACAGATCAGAAAGAAGTTTCACCGAATGATTCTGTGTAGTTTATATTTGAAGACATTCCTTTTTCCACTATTACCCTCTTAGCGCTCCGAATCTCCACTTGCATTTTCTACAAAAAGAGTGTTTCATAACTGCTCAATCAAAAATATGTTTTATCTCTGTTAACTGAATTTACGGATCAGAAATAAGTTTCACAGAATGCATCTGGGTAGTTTTTATTTGAAGATATTCTTTTTCCCAATGTAGGCCTCTTAGCGCTTAGCATGTCCATTTGCAGTTTCTACAGAAAGAGTGTTTCAGAACGGCTCAATCAAAAGTAAGGTTCAACTCTGATAGTTGAATGCACAGAACAGAAAGAATTTTCACAGAATGCTACTGTGTAGTTTATATTTGAATATATTCCTTTTTCCACTATTACCCTCTTAGCGCTCCGAATGCCCACTTGCATTTTCTACAGAAAGAGTGTTCAGAACTGCGCAATCAAAAGTATGGTTTAACTCTGTTAGCTTAATGAACATATCAGAAATAAGTTTCACACAATGCTTCTGTGTAGTTTTTATTTGAAGATATTATTTTTCCCAATAGAGGCCTCTTAGCGCTCAGAATGTCCAATTGCAGTTTCTACAGAAAGAGTGTTTCAGAAAGGCTCAATCAAAAGTAAGGTTCAACTCTGTTATTTGAATGCACAGAACAGAAAGAAGTTTCATACAATGCTTCTGTGTAGTTTATATTTGAACATATTCTTTTTTCCACTATTACCCACTTAGCGCTACGAATGTCCAGTTGCATTATCTACAGACAGAGTGTTTCAAAACTGCTCAATCAAAAGTATGGTTTAACTCTGTTAGCTGAATGCTCAGATCAGAAAGAAGTTTCACAGAATGCTTCTGTGTAGTTTATATTTGAATATATTCCTTTTTCCACTACTACTCTCTTAGCGCTCCAAATGTCCTGTTGCATTTTCTACAGAAAGAGAGTTCAGATCTGCTCAATCAAAAGTATGGTTTAACTCTGTTAGCTGAATGCACAGAGCAGAAAGAAGTTTCACAGAATGATTCTGTGTAGTTTATATTTGGAGACATTCCTTTTTCCACTATTACCCTCTTAGCGCTCCGTATCTCCACTTGCATTTTCTACAGAAAGAGTGTTTCAGAACGGCTCAATCAAAACTAAGGTTCAACTCTTTTAGTTGAACAAACAGAACAGAAAGAAGTTTCACACAATTCTTCTGTGTAGTTTTTATTTGTAGACATTCTTTTTCCCAATATAGGCCTCTTAGCGCTCAGAATGTCCAATTGCTGTTTCTACAGAAAGAGTGTTTCAGAACGGCTCAATCAAAAGTAAGGTTCAACTCTGTTAGTTGAATGCACAGAACAGAAAGATGTTTCATACAATGCTTCTGTGTAGTTTATATTTGAACATATTCTTTTTTCCACTATTACCCACTTAGCGCTACGAATGTCCAGTTGCATTTTCTACAGACAGAGTGTTTCAAAACTGCTCAATCAAAAGTATGGTTTAACTCTGTTAGCTGAATGCTCAGATCAGAAAGAAGTTTCACAGAATGCTTCTGTGTAGTTTATATTTGAATATATTCCTTTTTCCACTACTACGCTCTTAGCGCTCCAAATGTCCAGTTGCATTTTCTACAGAAAGAGTGTTCAGATCTGCTCAATCAAAAGTATGGTTTAACTCTGTTAGCTGAATGCACAGATCAGAAAGAAGTTTCACCGAATGATTCTGTGTAGTTTATATTTGAAGACATTCCTTTTTCCACTATTACCCTCTTAGCGCTCCGAATCTCCACTTGCATTTTCTACAAAAAGAGGGTTTCATAACTGCTCAATCAAAAATATGTTTTATCTCTGTTAACTGAATTTACAGATCAGAAATAAGTTTCACAGAATGCATCTGTGTAGTTTTTATTTGAAGATATTCTTTTTCCCAATGTAGGCCTCTTAGCGCTTAGCATGTCCAATTGCAGTTTCTACAGAAAGAGTGTTTCAGAACGGCTCAATCAAAAGTAAGGTTCAACTCTGTTAGTTGAATGCACAGAACAGAAAGAATTTTCACAGAATGCTACTGTGTAGTTTATATTTGAATATATTCCTTTTTCCACTATTACCCTCTTAGCGCTCCGAATGTCCACTTGCATTTTCTACAGAAAGAGTGTTCAGAACTGCGCAATCAAAAGTATGGTTTAACTCTGTTAGCTTAATGAACATATCAGAAATAAGTTTCACACAATGCTTCTGTGTAGTTTTTATTTGAAGATATTATTTTTCCCAATAGAGGCCTCTTAGCGCTCAGAATGTCCAATTGCAGTTTCTACAAAAAGAGTGTTTCAGAAAGGCTCAATCAAAAGTAAGGTTCAACTCTGTTATTTGAATGCACAGAACAGAAAGAAGTTTCATACAATGCTTCTGTGTAGTTTATATTTGAACATATTCTTTTTTCCACTATTACCCACTTAGCGCTACGAATGTCCAGTTGCATTTCCTACAGACAGAGTGTTTCAAAACTGCTCAATCAAAAGTATGGTTTAATTCTGTTAGCTGAATGCTCAGATCAGAAAGAAGTTTCACAGAATGCTTCTGTGTAGTTTATATTTGAATATATTCCTTTTTCCACTACTACTCTCTTAGCGCTCCAAATGTCCAGTTGCATTTTCTACAGAAAGAGAGTTCAGATCTGCTCAATCAAAAGTATGGTTTAACTCTGTTAGCTGAATGCACAGAGCAGAAAGAAGTTTCACAGAATGATTCTGTGTAGTTTATATTTGGAGACATTCCTTTTTCCACTATTACCCTCTTAGCGCTCCGAATCTCCACTTGCATTTTCTACAGAAAGAGTGTTTCAGAACGGCTCAATCAAAACTAAGGTTCAACTCTTTTAGTTGAACAAACAGAACAGAAAGATGTTTCACACAATTCTTCTGTGTAGTTTTTATTTGTAGACATTCTTTTTCCCAATATAGGCCTCTTAGCGCTCAGAATGTCCAATTGCAGTTTCTACAGAAAGAGTGTTTCAGAACGGCTCAATCAAAAGTAAGGTTCAACTCTGTTAGTTGAATGCACAGAACAGAAAGAAGTTTCATACAATGCTTCTGTGTAGTTTATATTTGAACATATTCTTTTTTCCACTATTACCCACTTAGCGCTACGAATGTCCAGTTGCATTTTCTACAGAGTGTTTCAAAACTGCTCAATCAAAAGTATGGTTTAACTCTGTTAGCTGAATGCTCAGATCAGATAGAAGTTTCACAGAATGCTTCTGTGTAGTTTATATTTGAATATATTCCTTTTTCCACTACTACGCTCTTAGCACTCCAAATGTCCAGTTGCATTCTCTACAGAAAGAGTGTTCAGATCTGCTCAATCAAAAGTATGGTTTAAATCTGTTAGCTGAATGCACAGATCAGAAAGAAGTTTCACCGAATGATTCTGTGTAGTTTATATTTGAAGACATTCCTTTTTCCACTATTACCCTCTTAGCGCTCCGAATCTCCACTTGCATTTTCTACAAAAAGAGTGTTTCATAACTGCTCAATCAAAAATATGTTTTATCTCTGTTAACTGAATTTACGGATCAGAAATAAGTTTCACAGAATGCATCTGGGTAGTTTTTATTTGAAGATATTCTTTTTCCCAATGTAGGCCTCTTAGCGCTTAGCATGTCCATTTGCAGTTTCTACAGAAAGAGTGTTTCAGAACGGCTCAATCAAAAGTAAGGTTCAACTCTGATAGTTGAATGCACAGAACAGAAAGAATTTTCACAGAATGCTACTGTGTAGTTTATATTTGAATATATTCCTTTTTCCACTATTACCCTCTTAGCGCTCCGAATGCCCACTTGCATTTTCTACAGAAAGAGTGTTCAGAACTGCGCAATCAAAAGTATGGTTTAACTCTGTTAGCTTAATGAACATATCAGAAATAAGTTTCACACAATGCTTCTGTGTAGTTTTTATTTGAAGATATTATTTTTCCCAATAGAGGCCTCTTAGCGCTCAGAATGTCCAATTGCAGTTTCTACAGAAAGAGTGTTTCAGAAAGGCTCAATCAAAAGTAAGGTTCAACTCTGTTATTTGAATGCACAGAACAGAAAGAAGTTTCATACAATGCTTCTGTGTAGTTTATATTTGAACATATTCTTTTTTCCACTATTACCCACTTAGCGCTACGAATGTCCAGTTGCATTATCTACAGACAGAGTGTTTCAAAACTGCTCAATCAAAAGTATGGTTTAACTCTGTTAGCTGAATGCTCAGATCAGAAAGAAGTTTCACAGAATGCTTCTGTGTAGTTTATATTTGAATATATTCCTTTTTCCACTACTACTCTCTTAGCGCTCCAAATGTCCTGTTGCATTTTCTACAGAAAGAGAGTTCAGATCTGCTCAATCAAAAGTATGGTTTAACTCTGTTAGCTGAATGCACAGAGCAGAAAGAAGTTTCACAGAATGATTCTGTGTAGTTTATATTTGGAGACATTCCTTTTTCCACTATTACCCTCTTAGCGCTCCGTATCTCCACTTGCATTTTCTACAGAAAGAGTGTTTCAGAACGGCTCAATCAAAACTAAGGTTCAACTCTTTTAGTTGAACAAACAGAACAGAAAGAAGTTTCACACAATTCTTCTGTGTAGTTTTTATTTGTAGACATTCTTTTTCCCAATATAGGCCTCTTAGCGCTCAGAATGTCCAATTGCTGTTTCTACAGAAAGAGTGTTTCAGAACGGCTCAATCAAAAGTAAGGTTCAACTCTGTTAGTTGAATGCACAGAACAGAAAGATGTTTCATACAATGCTTCTGTGTAGTTTATATTTGAACATATTCTTTTTTCCACTATTACCCACTTAGCGCTACGAATGTCCAGTTGCATTTTCTACAGACAGAGTGTTTCAAAACTGCTCAATCAAAAGTATGGTTTAACTCTGTTAGCTGAATGCTCAGATCAGAAAGAAGTTTCACAGAATGCTTCTGTGTAGTTTATATTTGAATATATTCCTTTTTCCACTACTACGCTCTTAGCGCTCCAAATGTCCAGTTGCATTTTCTACAGAAAGAGTGTTCAGATCTGCTCAATCAAAAGTATGGTTTAACTCTGTTAGCTGAATGCACAGATCAGAAAGAAGTTTCACCGAATGATTCTGTGTAGTTTATATTTGAAGACATTCCTTTTTCCACTATTACCCTCTTAGCGCTCCGAATCTCCACTTGCATTTTCTACAAAAAGAGGGTTTCATAACTGCTCAATCAAAAATATGTTTTATCTCTGTTAACTGAATTTACAGATCAGAAATAAGTTTCACAGAATGCATCTGTGTAGTTTTTATTTGAAGATATTCTTTTTCCCAATGTAGGCCTCTTAGCGCTTAGCATGTCCAATTGCAGTTTCTACAGAAAGAGTGTTTCAGAACGGCTCAATCAAAAGTAAGGTTCAACTCTGTTAGTTGAATGCACAGAACAGAAAGAATTTTCACAGAATGCTACTGTGTAGTTTATATTTGAATATATTCCTTTTTCCACTATTACCCTCTTAGCGCTCCGAATGTCCACTTGCATTTTCTACAGAAAGAGTGTTCAGAACTGCGCAATCAAAAGTATGGTTTAACTCTGTTAGCTTAATGAACATATCAGAAATAAGTTTCACACAATGCTTCTGTGTAGTTTTTATTTGAAGATATTATTTTTCCCAATATAGGCCTCTTAGCGCTCAGAATGTCCAATTGCAGTTTCTACAGAAAGAGTGTTTCAGAAAGGCTCAATCAAAAGTAAGGTTCAACTCTGTTAGTTGAATGCACAGAACAGAAAGAAGTTTCATACAATGATTCTGTGAAGTTTATATTTGAACATATTCTTTTTTCCACTATTACCCACTTAACGCTACGAATGTCCAGTTGCATTTTCTACAGACAGAGTGTTTCAAAACTGCTCAATCAAAAGTATGGTTTAACTCTGTTAGCTGAATGCTCAGATCAGAAAGAAGTTTCACAGAATGCTTCTGTGTAGTTTATATTTGAATATATTCCTTTTTCCACTACTACTCTCTTAGCGCTCCAAAAGTCCAGTTGCATTTTCTACAGAAAGAGAGTTCAGATCTGCTCAATCAAAAGTATGGTTTAACTCTGTTAGCTGAATGCACAGATCAGAAAGAAGTTTCACAGAATGATTCTGTGTAGTTTAAATTTGGAGACATTCCTTTTTCCACTGTTACCCTCTTAGCGCTCCGAATCTCCACTTGCATTTTCTACAGAAAGAGTGTTTCAGAACGGCTCAATCAAAACTAAGGTTCAACTCTTTTAGTTGAACAAACAGAACAGAAAGAAGTTTCACACAATTCTTCTGTGTAGTTTTTATTTGTAGACATTCTTTTTCCCAATATAGGCCTCTTAGCGCGCAGAATGTCCAATTGCAGTTTCTACAGAAAGAGTGTTTCAGAACGGCTCAATCAAAAGTAAGGTTCAACTCTGTTAGTTGAATGCACAGAACAGAAAGAAGTTTCATACAATGCTTCTGGGTAGTTTATATTTGAACATATTCTTTTTTCCACTATTACCCACTTAGCGCTACGAATGTCCAGTTGCATTTTCTACAGACAGAGTGTTTCAAAACTGCTCAATCAAAAGTATGGTTTAACTCTGTTAGCTGAATGCTCAGATCAGAAAGAAGTTTCAGAGAATGCTTCTGTGTAGTTTATATTTGAATATATTCCTTTTTCCACTACTACGCTCTTAGCGCTCCAAATGTCCAGTTGCATTTTCTACAGAAAGAGTGTTCAGATCTGCTCAATCAAAAGTATGGTTTAACTCTGTTAGCTGAATGCACAGATCAGAAAGAAGCTTCACCGAATGATTCTGTGTAGTTTATATTTGAAGACATTCCTTTTTCCACTATTACCCTCTTAGCGCTCCGAATCTCCACTTGCATTTTCTACAAAAAGAGTGTTTCATAACTGCTCAATCAAAAATATGTTTTATCTCTGTTAACTGAATTTACAGATCAGAAATAAGTTTCACAGAATGCATCTGTGTAGTTTTTATTTGAAGATATTCTTTTTCCCAATGTAGGCCTCTTAGCGCTTAGCATGTCCAATTGCAGTTTCTACAGAAAGAGTGTTTCAGAACGGCTCAATCAAAAGTAAGGTTCAACTCTGTTAGTTGAATGCACAGAACAGAAAGAATTTTCACAGAATGCTACTGTGTAGTTTATATTTGAATATATTCCTTTTTCCACTATTACCCTCTTAGCGCTCCGAATGTCCACTTGCATTTTCTACAGAAAGAGTGTTCAGAACTGCGCAATCAAAAGTATGGTTTAACTCTGTTAGCTTAATGAACATATCAGAAATAAGTTTCACACAATGCTTCTGTGTAGTTTTTATTTGAAGATATTATTTTTCCCAATATAGGCCTCTTAGCGCTCAGAATGTCCAATTGCAGTTTCTACAGAAAGAGTGTTTCAGAAAGGCTCAATCAAAAGTGAGGTTCAACTCTGTTAGTTGAATGCACAGAACAGAAAGTAGTTTCATACAATGATTCTGTGAAGTTTATATTTGAAAATATTCTTTTTTCCACTATTACCCACTTAACGCTACAAATGTCCAGTTGCATTTTCTACAGACAGAGTGTTTCAAAACTGCTCAATCAAAAGTATGGTTTAACTCTGTTAGCTGAATGCTCAGATCAGAAAGAAGTTTCACAGAATGCTTCTGTGTAGTTTATATTTGAATATATTCCTTTTTCCACTACTACTCTCTTAGCGCTCCAAATGTCCAGTTGCATTTTCTACAGAAAGAGAGTTCAGATCTGCTCAATCAAAAGTATGGTTTAACTCTGTTAGCTGAATGCACAGATCAGAAAGAAGTTTCACAGAATGATTCTGTGTAGTTTAAATTTCGAGGCATTCCTTTTTCCACTATTACCCTCTTAGCGCTCCGAATCTCCACTTGCATTTTCTACAGAAAGAGTGTTTCAGAACGGCTCAATCAAAACTAAGGTTCAACCCTTTTAGTTGAACAAACAGAACAGAAAGAAGTTTCACACAATTCTTCTGTGTAGTTTTTATTTGTAGACATTCTTTTTCCCAATATAGGCCTCTTAGCGCGCAGAATGTCCAATTGCAGTTTCTACAGAAAGAGTTTTTCAGAACGGCTCAATCAAAAGTAAGGTTCAACTCTGTTAGTTGAATGCACAGAACAGAAAGAAGTTTCATACAATGCTTCTGTGCAGTTTATATTTGAACATATTCTTTTTTCCACTATTACCCTCTTAGCGCTACGAATGTCCAGTTGCATTTTCTACAGACAGAGTGTTTCAAAACTGCTCAATCAAAAGTATGGTTTAACTCTGTTAGCTGAATGCTCAGATCAGAAAGAAGTTTCACAGAATGCTTCTGTGTAGTTTATGTTTGAATATATTCCTTTTTCCACTACTACGCTCTTAGCGCTCCAAATGTCCAGTTGCATTTTCTACAGAAAGAGTGTTCAGATCTGCTCAATCAAAAGTATGGTTTAACTCTGTTAGCTGAATGCACAGATCAGAAAGAAGTTTCACCGAATGATTCTGTGTAGTTTATATTTGAAGACATTCCTTTTTCCACTATTACCCTCTTAGCGCTCCGAATCTCCACTTGCATTTTCTACAAAAAGAGTGTTTCATAACTGCTCAATCAAAAATATGTTTTATCTCTGTTAACTGAATTTACAGATCAGAAATAAGTTTCACAGAATGCATCTGTGTAGTTTTTATTTGAAGATATTCTTTTTCCCAATGTAGGCCTCTTAGCGCTTAGCATGTCCATTTGCAGTTTCTACAGAAAGAGTGTTTCAGAACGGCTCAATCAAAAGTTAGGTTCAACTCTGTTAGTTGAATGCACAGAACAGAAAGAATTTTCACAGAATGCTACTGTGTAGTTTATATTTGAATATATTCCTTTTTCCACTATTACCCTCTTAGCGCTCCGAATGTCCACTTGCATTTTCTACAGAAAGAGTGGTCAGAACTGCGCAATCAATAGTATGGTTTAACTCTGTTAGCTTAATGAACATATCAGAAATAAGTTTCACGCAATGCTTCTGTGTAGTTTTTATTTGAATATATTATTTTTCCCAATATAGGCCTCTTAGCGCTCAGAATGTCCAATTGCAGTTTCTACAGAAAGAGTGTTTCAGAACGGCTCAATCAAAAGTAAGGTTCAACTCTGTGAGTTGAATGCACAGAACAGAAAGAAGTTTCATACAATGATTCTGTGAAGTTTATATTTGAACATATTCTTTTTTCCACTATTACCCACTTAACGCTACGAATGTCCAGTTGCATTTTCTACAGACAGAGTGTTTCAAAACTGCTCAATCAAAAGTATGGTTTAACTCTGTTAGCTGAATGCTCGGATCAGAAAGAAGTTTCACAGAATGCTTCTTTGTAGTTTATATTTGAATATATTAATTTTTCCACTACTACTCTCTTAGCGCTCCAAATGTCCAGTTGCATTTTCTACAGAAAGAGAGTTCAGATCTGCTCAATCAAAAGTATGGTTTAACTCTGTTAGCTGAATGCACAGATCAGAAAGAAGTTTCACAGAATGATTCTGTGTAGTTTAAATTTGGAGACATTCCTTTTTCCACTGTTACCCTCTTAGCGCTCCGAATCTCCACTTGCATTTTCTACAGAAAGAGTGTTTCAGAACGGCTCAATCAAAACTAAGGTTCAACTCTTTTAGTTGAACAAACAGAACAGAAAGAAGTTTCACACAATTCTTCTGTGTAGTTTTTATTTGTAGACATTATTTTTCCCAATATAGGCCTCTTAGCGCTCAGAATGTCCAATTGCAGTTTCTACAGAAAGAGTGTTTCAGAACGGCTCAATCAAATGTAAGGTTCAACTTTCTTAGTT
This sequence comes from Symphalangus syndactylus, assembly GCF_028878055.3. Taxonomy (NCBI): domain Eukaryota; kingdom Metazoa; phylum Chordata; class Mammalia; order Primates; family Hylobatidae; genus Symphalangus; species Symphalangus syndactylus. The sequence continues at coordinate 17,763,216 of NC_072441.2, forward strand.
GAATGCACAGAACAGAAAGAAGTTTCACAGAATGCTTCTGTGTAGTATTTAGTTGAAGATACTCCTTTTTGGACTATTACCCACTTAGCGCTCAGAATATCCACTGGCATTTTCTACACAAAGAGTGTTTCAGAACTGCTCCTTCAAAAGTAAGGCTCAACTCTGTTAGTTGAATGCGGTGAACAGAAAGGGGTTTCAGAGAATGCTTCTGTGTAGTTTTTAATTGGAGATATTCCTTTTTCCTCTATTACAATCTTAGCGCTCCGAATGTCCACTTGCATTTTCCACAAAAAGAGTGTTTCATAACTGCTCAATCAAAAATATGGTTTAGCTCTGTTAACTGAATTTACAGATCAGAAATAAGTTTCACAGAATGCATCTGTGTAGTTTTTATTTGAAGATATTCTTTTTCCCAATGTAGGCCTCTTAGCGCTTAGAATGTCCAATTGCAGTTTCTACAGAAAGAGTGTTTCAGAACGGCTCAATCAAAAGTAAGGTTCAACTCTGTTAGCTGAATGCACAGAACAGAAAGAAGTTTCACAGAATGCTACTGTGTAGTTTATATTTGAATATATTCCTTTTTCCACTATTACCCTCTTAGCGCTCCGAATGTCCACTTGCATTTTCTACAGAAAGAGTGTTCGGAACTGCGCAATCAAAAGTATGGTTTAACTCTGTTAGCTGAATGCACATATCAGAAATAAGTTTCACACAATGCTTCTGTGTAGTTTTTATTTGAAGATATTATTTTTCCCAATATAGGCCTCTTAGCACTCAGAATGTCCAATTGCAGTTTCTACAGAAAGAGTGTTTCAGAACGGCTCAATCAAAAGTAAGGTTCAACTCTGTTAGTTGAATGCACAGAACAGAATGTAGTTTCACAGATTGCTTCTGTGTAGTTTGTATTTGAAGATATTCCTTTTTCCACTGTTACCCTTTTTAGAGCTCAGAATGTCCACTTGCCTTTTCTACAGAAAGTGTGTTCAGAACTGCTCTATCAAAAGTATGTTTTAACCCTTTAGGTGAATGCACAGATCAGAAATAAGTTTCACAGAATTTTTCTGTGTAGTTTATATTTGAAGATATTCCATTTTCCACTATTACCCACTTAGCGCTCTGAATGTCCAGTTGCATTTTCTACAGAAAGAGTGTTCTGAACGGCTCAATCAAAAGTATGGTTTTACTCTGTTATTTGAATGCACATATCAGAAATAAGTTTCACAGAATCCTTCCGTGTAGTATTTTGTTGTAAATATTCCTTTTTCGACTACTATCCTCTTAGCTCTCCGAATGTCCAATTTTAGTTTCTAAACAAAGAGTGTTTCAGAACTGCTCCTTCAAAAGTAGGGCTCAACTCTGTTAGTTGAATGCAGAGAACAGAAAGGAGTTTCACAAAATGCCCCTGTGTAGTTTATATTTGAATATATTCCCTTTTTCAGTATTACCCTCTTAGCGCTCCGAATGTCCACTTGCATTTTCTACAGAAAGAGTGTTCAGAACTGCTCAATCCAAAGTATGGTTTAACTCTGTTAGCTGAATGCACAGATCAGAAAGAATTTTCACAGAATGCTTCTGTGTACTTTTTATTTGAAGATATTCCTTTCTCCAATATAGGAGTCTTAGCGCTCAGAATGTCCAATTGCAGTTTCTACAGAAAGAGTGTTTCAGAAAGGCTCAATCAAAAGTAAGGTTCAACTCTGTTAGTTGAATGCACAGAACAGAAAGTAGTTTCACAGAATGCTTCTGTGTAGTTTATATTTGAATATATTACTTTTTCCACTACTACCCTCTTAGCGCTCCAAATGTCCAGTTGCATTTTCTACAGAAAGAGTGTTCAGAACTGCTCAATCAAATGTATGATTTAACTCTCTTAGCTGAATGCACAGATTAGAAAGAAGTTGCACAGAATGCTTCTGTGTAGTTTTTATTTGAAGATATACTTTTTCCCAATATAGGCCTCTTAGTGCTCAGATTGTCCAATTGCAGTTTCTACAGAAAGAGTGTTTCAGAATGGCTCTTTCAAAAGTAAGGTTCAACTCTGCTATTTCAATGCACAGAACAGAAAGTAGTTTCACAGAATGCTTCTCTGTAGTTCATATTTGATGGTATTACTTTTTCCACTATTACCCTCTTAGAGCTCGGAATGTCCACTTGCATTTTCTACAGAAAGAGTGTTCAGAACTGCTCCATCAAAAATATGGTTTAACTCTGTTAGTTGAATGCACAGATCAGAAAGAAGTTTCACAGAATTCTTATGTGTAGTTTTTATTTGAAGATATTACTTTTTCCAATATAGGTCTCTTAGCGCTCAGAATGTCCAATTGCAGTATCTACAGAAAGAGAGTTTCAGAACTGCTCAATCAAAAGTAAGGTTCAATACTGTTAGTTGAATGCACGGAACAGAAAGAAGTTTCAGAGAATGCTTCTGTGTAGTTTATATTTGAAGATATTCCTTTTTCCACTATTACCCTCTTAGCGCTCCGAATCACCACTTGCATTTTCTACAGAAAGAGTGTTTCAGAACGGCTCAATCAAAAGTAAGGTTGAACTCTTTTAGTTGAATGCACAGAACAGAAAGAAGTTTCACAGAATGCTTCTGTGTAGTATTTAGTTATAGATATTCCTTTTTCGACTATTACCCTCTTAGCATTCCGAATGTCCACTGGCAGTTTCTACACAAAGATTGTTTCAGAACAGCTCCTTCAAAGTAAAGCTCAAATCAGTTAGTTGAATGCAGAGAACAGAAAGGAGTTTCAGAGAATGCTTCTGTGTAGTTTTAATTTGGGGATATTCCTTTTTCCACTAATACAATTTTAGCGCTCCGAATGTCCACTTGCGTTTTCTACAGAAAGAGTGTCTCATAACTTCTCAATCAAAAGTATGGTTTAACTCTGTTAGCTGAATGCACAGATCAGAAATAAGTTTCACAGAATGCTTCTGAGTAGTTTTTATTTGGAGATATTCTTTTTCCCAATATAGGCCACTTAGCGCTCAGAATGTCCAATTGCCGTTTCTACAGAATGAGTGTTTCAGAAGGCTCAATCAAAAGTAAGGTTCAACTCTGTTAGTTGAATGCACAGAACAGAAAGAAGTTTCACAGAATGCTTCTGTGTAGTTTATATTTGAATGTATTCCTTTTTCCACTATTACCATCTTAGCGCTCCGAATGTCCACTTGCATTTTCTACAGAAAGAGAGTTTCAGAAAGGCTCAATCAAAAGTAAGGTTCAACTCTGTTACTTAAATGCACAGAACAGCAAGAAGTTTCAAAGAATGCTTCTGTGGAGTTTATATTTGAATATATTCATTTTTCCAGTATTACCCTCTTAGTGCTCCGAATGTCCACTTGCATTTTCTACAGAAAGAGTTTTCTGAACGGCTCAATCAAAAGTATGGTTTTACTCTGTTATTTGAATGCACATATCAGAAATAAGTTTCACAGAATCCTTCCGTGTAGTATTTTGTTGAAGATATTCCTTTTTCGACTATTATCCTCTTAGCTTTCCGAATGTCCAATTTCAGTTTCTAAACAAAGAGTGTTTCAGAACTGCTCCTTCAAAAGTAGGGCTCAACTCTGTTAGTTGAATGCAGAGAACAGAAAGGAGTTTCACAGAATGCCTCTGTGTAGTTTATATTTGAATATATTCCCTTTTTCAGTATTACCCTCTTAGCGCTCCGAATGTCCACTTGCATTTTCTACAGAAAGAGTGTTCAGAACTGCTCAATCCAAAGTATGGTTTAACTCTGTTAGCTGAATGCACAGATCAGAAAGAATTTTCACAGAATGCTTCTGTGTACTTTTTATTTGAAGATATTCCTTTCTCCAATATAGGAGTATTAGCGCTCAGAATGTCCAATTGCAGTTTCTACAGAAAGAGTGTTTCAGAAAGGCTCAATCAAAAGTAAGGTTCAACTCTGTTAGTTGAATGCACAGAACAGAAAGTAGTTTCACAGAATGCTTCTGTGTAGTTTATATTTGAATATATTACTTTTTCCACTACTACCTTCTTAGCGCTCCAAATGTCCAGTTGCATTTTCTACAGAAAGAGTGTTCAGAACTGCTCAATCAAATGTATGATTTAACTCTGTTAGCTGAATGCACAGATCAGAAAGAAGTTTCACAGAATGATTCAGTGTAGTTTATATTTGAAGACATTCCTTTTTCCACTATTACCCTCTTAGCGCTCCAAATCTCCACTTGCATTTTCTACAGAAAGAGTGTTTCAGAACGTCTCAATCAAAACTAAGGTTCAAATCTCTTAGTTGAATGCGCAGAACAGAATGTAGTTTCACAGATTGCTTCTGTGTAGTTTGTATTTGAAGATATTCCTTTTTCCACTGTTACCCTCTTAGAGCTCAGAATGTCCACTTGCATTTTCTACAGAAAGTGTGTTCAGAACTGCTCTATCAAAAGTATGTTTTAACTCTTTAGGTGAATGCACAGATCAGAAATAAGTTTCACAGAATTTTTCTGTGTAGTTTATATTTGAAGATATTCCATTTTCCACTATTACCCCCTTAGCGCTCTGAATGTCCAGTTGCATTTTCTACAGAAAGAGTGTTTCAGAACGGCTCAATCAAAACTAAGGTTCAACTCTTTTAGTTGAATGAAGAGAACATAAAGAAGTTTCACAGAATGCTTCTGTGTAGTATTTAGTTGAAGATACTCCTTTTTGGACTATTACCCACTTAGCGCTCCGAATATCCACTGGCAGTTTCTACACAAAGAGTGTTTCAGAACTGCTCCTTCAAATGTAAGGCTCAACTCTGTAAGTTGAATGCGGAGAACAGAAAGGGGTTTCAGAGAATGCTTCTGTGTAGTTTTTAATTGGAGATATTCCTTTTTCCTCTATTACAATTTAGCGCTCCGAATGTCCACTTGCATTTTCTACAAAAAGAGTGTTTCATAACTGCTCAATCAAAAATACGGTTTAGCTCTGTTAACTGAATTTACAGATCAGAAATAAGTTTCACAGAATGCATCTGTGTAGTTTTTATTTGAAGATATTCTTTTTCCCAATATAGGCCTCTTAGCGCTTAGAATGTCCAATTGCAGTTTCTACAGAAAGAGTGTTTCAGAACGGCTCAATCAAAAGTAAGGTTCAACTCTGTTAGCTGAATGCACAGAACAGAAAGAAGTTTCACAGAATGCTACTGTGTAGTTTATATTTGAATATATTCCTTTTTCCACTATTACCCTCTTAGCGCTCCGAATGTCCACTTGCATTTTCTACAGAAAGAGTGTTCGGAACTGCGCAATCAAAAGTATGGTTTAACTCTGTTAGCTGAATGCACATATCAGAAATAAGTTTCACACAATGCTTCTGTGTAGTTTTTATTTGAAGATATTATATTTCCCAATATAGGCCTCTTAGCACTCAGAATGTCCAATTGTAGTTTCTACAGAAAGAGTGTTTCAGAACGGCTCAATCAAAAGTAAGGTTCAACTCTGTTAGTTGAATGCACAGAACAGAAAGAAGTTTCATACAATGCTTCTGTGTAGTTTATATTTGAACATATTCTTTTTTCCACTATTACCCACTTAGCGCTACGAATGTCCAGTTGCATTTTCTACAGACAGAGTGTTTCAAAACTGCTCAATCAAAAGTATGGTTTAACTCTGTTAGCTGAATGCTCAGATCAGAAAAAGTTTCACAGAATGCTTCTGTTTATTTTATATTTGAATATATTCCTTTTTCCACTACTACCCTCTTAGCGCTCCAAATGTCCAGCTGCATTTTCTACAGAAAGAGTGTTCAGATCTGCTCAATCAAAAGTATGGTTTAACTCTGTTAGCTGAATGCACAGGTCAGAAAGAAGTTTCACAGAATGATTCAGTGTAGTTTATATTTGAAGACATTCCTTTTTCCACTATTACCCTCTTAGCGCTCCAAATCTCCACTTGCATTTTCTACAGAAAGAGTGTTTCAGAACGTCTCAATCAAAACTAAGGTTCAAATCTCTTAGTTGAATGCACAGAACAGAATGTAGTTTCACAGATTGCTTCTGTGTAGTTTGTATTTGAAGATATTCCTTTTTCCACTGTTACCCTCTTAGAGCTCAGAATGTCCACTTGCATTTTCTACAGAAAGTGTGTTCAGAACTGCTCTATCAAAAGTATGTTTTAGCTCTTTAGCTGAATGCACAGATCAGTACGAAGTTTCACAGAATGCTGCTGTGTAGTGTTTATATGAAGTTATTCTTTTTACCAATATAGGCCTCTTAGCGCACAGAATGTCCAATTGCAGTTTCTACAGAGAGAGTGTTTCAGAAAGGCTCAATCAAAAGTAAGGTTCAACTCTTTTAGTTGAATGAACAGAACAGGAAGAAGTTTCAGAGAATGATTCTGTGTAGTTTATATTTGAAGATATTCCTTTTTCCACTATTACCTTCTAAGCTCTCCGAATGTCCACTTGCATTTTCTACAGAAAGAGTGTTTCCGAACTGCTCAATCAAAAGTATGGTTTAACTCTGTTAGCTGAATGCACAGATCAGTACGAAGTTTCACAGAATGTTTCTGTGTAGTTTTTATTTGAAGATAGTCCTTTCCCAAATATAGGCCTCTTAGCGCTCCGAATATCCAATTTCAGTTTCTACAGAAAAAGTGTTTCAGAACGCCTCAATGAAAAGTAGGGTTCAACTCTTTTAGTTGAATTCACAGAACGGAAAGAAGTTTCACAGAATGCTTCTGTGTAGTATTTATTTGAAGGTATTCCTTTTTCCACCAGTAACCTCTTAGCGCTCCCAATGTCCAGTTGCATTTTCTACAGAAGGAGTGTTCAGAACTGCTCAATCATAAGTGTGCTTTAACCCTGTTAGGTGAATGCACAGATCAGAAAGAAGTTTCACAGAATTCTTCAGTGTAGTTTATATTTGAAGATATTCCATTTTCCACTATTACCCACTTAGCGCTCTGAATCTCCAGTTGCATTTTCTACAGAAAGAGTGTTTCAGAACTGCTCAGTCAAAAGAATGGTTTAACTCTGTTAGCTGAATGCACAGAACAGAAAGAAGTTTCACAGAATGCTGCGGTGTAATGTTTATATGAAGATATTCTTTTTACCAATATAGGCCTCTTAGCGCTCAGAATGTCCAATTGCAGTTTCTACAGAAAGAGTGTTTCAGAAAGGCTCAATCAAAAGTAAGGTTCAACCCTGTTAGTTGAATGCACAGAAAAGAAAGTAGTTTCACAGAATGCTTCTGTGTAGTTTATATTTGAATATATTACTTTTTCCACTACTACCCTCTTAGCGCTCCAAATGTCCAGTTGCATTTTCTACAGAAAGAGTGTTCAGAACTGCTCAATCAAATGTATGATTTAACTCTCTTAGCTGAATGCACAGATTAGAAAGAAGTTGCACAGAATGCTTCTGTGTAGTTTTTATTTGAAGATATACTTTTTCCCAATATAAGCCTCTTAGTGCTCAGATTGTCCAATTGCAGTTTCTACAGAAAGAGTGTTTCAGAATGGCTCTTTCAATAGTAAGGTTCAACTCTGCTATTTCAATGCACAGAACAGAAAGTAGTTTCACAGAATGCTTCTCTGTAGTTCATATTTGACGATATTACTTTTTCCACTATTACCCTCTTAGAGCTCGGAATGTCCACTTGCATTTTCTACAGAAAGAGTGTTCAGAACTGCTCCATCAAAAGTATGGTTTTATTCTGTTAGTTGAATGCACAGATCAGAAAGAAGTTTCACAGAATTCTTCTGTGTAGTTTTTATTTGAAGATATTCCTTTTTCCAATATAGGTCTCTTAGCGCTCAGAATGTCCAATTGCAGTATCTACAGAAAGAGAGTTTCAGAACTGCTCAATCAAAAGTAAGGTTCAATACTGTTAGTTGAATGCACGGAACAGAAAGAAGTTTCAGAGAATGCTTCTGTGTAGTTTATATTTGAAGATATTCCTTTTTCGACTATTACCCTCTTAGCGTTCCGAATGTCCACTGGCAGTTTCTACACAAAGAGTGTTTCAGAACAGATCCTTCAAAGTAAGGCTCAAATCTGTTAGTTGAATGCAGAGAACAGAAAGGAGTTTCAGAGAATGCTTCTGTGTAGTTTTAATTTGGGGATATTCCTTTTTCCACTAATACAATTTTAGCGCTCCGAATGTCCACTTGCGTTTTCTACAGAAAGAGTGTCTCATAACTTCTCAATCAAAAGTATGGTTTAACTCTCTTAGCTGAATGCACAGATCAGAAATAAGTTTCACAGAATGCTTCTGATTAGTTTTTATTTGGAGATATTCTTTTTCCCAATATAGGCCACTTAGCGCTCAGAATGTCCAATTGCCATTTCTACAAAATGAGTGTTTCAGAAGGCTCAATCAAAAGTAAGGTTCAACTCTGTTAGTTGAATGCACAGAACAGAAAGAAGTTTCACAGAATGCTTCTGTTTAGTTTATATTTGAATGTATTCCTTTTTCCACTATTACCATCTTAGCGCTCCGAATGTCCACTTGCATTTTCTACAGAAAGAGAGTTTCAGAAAGGCTCAATCAAAAGTAAGGTTCAACTCTGTTACTTGAATGCACAGAACAGCAAGAAGTTTCACAGAATGCTTCTGTGTAGTTTATATTTGAATATATTCCTTTTTCCAGTATTACTCTCTTAGTGCTCCGAATGTCCACTTGCATTTTCTACAGAAAGAGTGTTCTGAACGGCTCAATCAAAAGTATGGTTTTACTCTGTTATTTGAATGCACATATCAGAAATAAGTTTCACAGAATCCTTCCGTGTAGTATTTTGTTGAAGATATTCCTTTTTCGACTATTATCCTCTTAGCTCTCCGAATGTCCAATTTCAGTTTCTAAACAAAGAGTGTTTCAGAACTGCTCCTTCAAAAGTAGGGCTCAACTCTGTTAGTTGAATGCAGAGAACAGAAAGGAGTTTCACAGAATGCCTCTGTGTAGTTTATATTTGAATATATTCCCTTTTTCAGTATTACCCTCTTAGCGCTCTGAATGTCCACTTGCATTTTCTACAGAAAGAGCCTTCAGAACTGCTCAATCCAAAGTATGGTTTAACTCTGTTAGCTGAATGCACAGATCAGAAAGAATTTTCACAGAATGCTTCTGTGTACTTTTTATTTGAAGATATTCCTTTCTCCAATATAGGAGTCTTAGCGCTCAGAATGTCCAATTGCAGTATCTACAGAAAGAGTGTTTCTGAACTGCTTAATCAAATGTAAGGTTCAACTCTGTTAGTTGAATGAACGGAACAGAAAGAAGTTTCATAGAATGCTTCTGTGTAGTTTATATTTGAAGATGTTCCTTTTTCCACTATTACCTTCTAAGCGCTCCGAATGTCCACTTGCATTTTCTACAGAATGAGTGTTTCCGAACTGCTCAATCAAAAGTATGGTTTAATTCTGTTAGCTGAATGCACAGATCAGTACGAAGTTTCACGGAATGCTTCTGTGTAGTTTTTATTTGAAGATAGTCCTTTTTCCAATATAGGCCTCTTTGCGCTCCGAATATCCAATTGCAGTTTCTACAGAAAGAGTGTTTCAGAATGGCTCAATCAAAAGTAGGGTTCAACTCATTTAGTTGAATGCACAGAACAGAGAGTAGTTTCACAGAATGCTTCTGTGTAGTATTTATTTGAAGATATTCCTTTTTCCACTATTACCCTCTTAGCGCTCCGAATGTCCACTTGCAGTTTCTACAGAAAGAGTGTTTCAGGACTGCTCCTTCAAAAATAAGGCTCAACCCTGTTAGTTGAAAGCAGAGAACAGAAACAAGTTTCAGAGAATGCCTCTTTGTAGTTTTTATTTGAAGATATTCCTTTTTCCACAATTACCATCTTAGCGCACCGAATGACCACTTGCATTTTCTACAGAAAGAGTGTTTCAGAACTGCTAAATCAAAAGTATCGTTTAACTCTGTTAGCTGAATGCACAGATAAGAAAGAAGTTTCACAGAATGCATCTGTGTAGTTTTTATTTGAGGATATTCTTTATCCCAATATAGGCATCATAGCGCTCAGTATGTTAAAATGCAGTTTCTACAGAAAGAGTGTTTCAGAACGGCTGAATCAAAAGTAAGGTTCAACTCTGTTAGTTGAATGCACAGAACAAAAAGAAGTTTCACAGAATGCTTCTCAGTAGTTTATATTTGAATATATTCCTTTTTGCACTATTACCCTCTTAGCGCTCCGAATGTCCACTTGCATTTTCTACATAAAGAGTGTTCAGAACGGCTCAATCAAAAATATGGTTTCACTCTGTTAGTTATATGCACATATCAGAAATAAGTTTCAGAGAAGGCTTCTGTGTAGTATTTAGTTGAAGATATTCCTTTTTCGAATATTACCCTCTTAGCGCTCCGAATGTCCACTGGCAGTTTCTACACAAAGTGTTTTTCAGAACTGCTCCTTCAAAAGTAATGCTCAACACTGTAAGTTGAATGCAGAGAACAGAAAGAAGCTTCACAGAATGCTTCTGTGTAGTTTATATTTGAATATATTCCTTTTTTCAGTATTACCCTCTTAGCGCTCCGAATCTCCACCTGCATTTTCTACAAAAAGATTGTTCAGAACTGCTCAATCAAAAGTTGGTTTATCTCTGTTAGCTGAATGCACATATCAGTACGAAGTTTCACAGAATGCTTCTGTGTAGTTTTTATTTGAAGATAGTCCTTTTTCAAATATAGGCCTCTTAGCACTCCAAATATCCAATTGCAGTTTCTACAGAAAGAGTGTTTCAGAACGGCAAAATGAAAAGTAGGGTTCAACACTTTTAGTTGAATTCACAGAACAGAAAGTAGTTTCACAGATTGCTTCTGTGTAGTATTTATTTGAAGGTATTCCTTTTTCCACTATTACCCTAGTAGCGCTCGGAATGTCCACTTGCAGTTTCTACAGAAAGTGTGTTTCAGGGCTGCTCCTTCAAAAATAAGGCTCAACTCTGTTAGTTGAATGCAGAGAACAGAAAGAAGTTTCAGAGAATGCCTCTGTGTAGTTTTTATTTGAAGATATTCCTTTTTCCACAATTACCAACTTAGCACACCGAATGTCCACTTGCATTTTCTACAGAAAGAGTGTTTCAGAACTGCTAAATCAAATGTATCGTTTAATTCAGTTAGCTGAATGCACAGAACAGAAAGAAGTTTCAGAGAATGCATCTCTGAAGTTTTTATTTGAAGATATTATTTTTCTCAATATAGGCCTCTTAGCGTTCAGAAATCCAATTACAGTTTCTACAGAAAGAGTGTTTCAGAACTGCTCAATCAAAATTAAGGTTCAACTCTGTTAGTTGAATGCACAGAACAGAATGTAGTTTCACAGATTGCTTCTGTGTAGTTTATATTTGAAGATATTCCTTTTTCAACTGTTACCCTCTTAGATCTCCGAATGTCCACTTGCATTTTCTACAGAAAGTGTGTTCAGAACTGCTCTATCAAAAGTATGGTTTAACTCTGTTAGGTGAATGCACAGATCAGAAATAAGTTTCACAGAATTCTTCTGTGTAGTTTATATTTGAAGATATTCCATTTTCCACTATTACCCACTTAGCGCTCTGAATGTCCAGTTGCATTTTCTACAGAAAGAGTGTTTCAGAACTGCTCAATCAAAAGTATGGTTTAACTCTGTTAGCTGAATGCACAGATCAGAAAGAAGTTTCACAAAATGCTGCTGTGTAGTGTTTATATGAAGATATTCTTTTTACCAATATAGGCCTCTTAGCGCTCAGAATGTCCAATTGCAGTTTCTACAGAAAGAGTGTTTCAGAAAGGCTCAATCAAAAGTAAGGTTCAACTATGTTAGTTGAATGCACAGAACAGAAAGAAGTTTCACAGAATGCTTCTGTGTAGTTTATATTGGAATATATTCCTTTTTGCACTACTACCCTCTTAGTGCTCCAAATGTCCAGTTGCATTTTCTACAGAAAGAGTGTTCAGAACTGATCAATCAAATGTATGATTTAACTCTGTTAGCTGAATGCACAGATCAGAAAAAGTTTCACAGAATGCTTCTGTGTAGTTTTTATTTGAAGATATTCTTTTTCCCAATATAGGCCTCTTATCGCTCAGATTGTCCAATTGAATTTTCTACAGAAAGAGTGTTTCAGAATGGCTCTATCATAAGTAAGGTTCAACTCTGTTATTTGAATGCACAGAACAGAAAGTAGTTTCACAGAATGCCTGTCTGTAATTCTTATTTGACGATATTACTTTTTCCACTATTACCCTCTTAGAGCTCCGAATGTCCACTTGCATTTTCTACAGAAAGAGTGTTCAGAACTGCTCAATCAAAAGTATGGTTTAACTCTTTTAGTTGAATGCACAGATCAGAAAGAAGTTTCACAGAATTCTTCTGTGTAGTTTTTATTTGAACATATTCCTTTTTCCAATATAGGATGCTTAGCGCTCAGAATTTCCAATTGCAGTATCTACAGAAAGAGAGTTTCAGAACTGGTCAATCAAAAGTAAGGTTCAATATTGTTAGTTGAATGCAAGGAACAGAAAGAAGTTTTACAGAATGCTTCTGTGTAGTTTATATTTGAAGATACTCCTTTTTCCACTATTACCCTCTTAGCGCTCCGAATCACCACTTGCATTTTCTACAGAAAGAGTGTTTCAGAACGGCTCAATCAAAAGTAAGGTTCAACTCTTTTAGTTGAATGCACAGAACAGAAAGTAGTTTCACAGAATGCTTCTGTTTAGTATTTAGTTGAAGATATTCCTTTTTCGACTATTACCCTCTTAGCGTTCCGCATATCCACTGGCAGTTTCTACACAAAGAGTGTTTCAGAACAGCACCTTCAAAAGTAAGGCTCAACTCTGTTAGTTTAATGCAGAGAACTGAAAGGAGTTTCAGAGAATGCTTCTGTGTAGTTTTTATTTGGGGATATTCCTTTTTCCACTATTACAATCTTAGCGCTCCTAATGTCCACTTGCATTTCCTACAGAAACAGTGTTTAATAACTGCTCAATCAAAAGTGTGGTTTAACTCTGTTAGCTGAATGCACAGATCAGAAATAAGTTTCACAGAATTCTTCTGAGTAGTTTTTATTTGGAGATATTCTTTTTCCCAATATAGGCCACTTAGCGCTCAGAATGTCCAATTGCAGTTTCTACAGAATGAGTGTTTCAGGACGGCTCAATCAAAAGTAAGGTTCAACTCTGTTAGTTGAATGCACAGAACAGAAAGTAGTTTCACAGAATGCCTGTCTGTAGTTCTTATTTGACGATATTTCTTTTTCCACTATTACCCTCTTAGAGCTCCGAATGTCCACTTGCATTTTCTACAGAAAGAGTGTTCAGAACTGCTCAATCAAAAGTATGGTTTAACTCTGTTAGTTGAATGCACAGATCAGAAAGAAGTTTCACAGAATTCTTCTGTGTAGTTTTTATTTGAACATATTCCTTTTTCCAATATAGGACTCTTAGCGCTTAGAATTTCCAATTGCAGTATCTACAGAAAGAGAGTTTCAGAACTGGTCAATCAAAAGTAAGGTTCAATATTGTTAGTTGAATGCAAGGAACAGAAAGAAGTTTTACAGAATGCTTCTGTGTAGTTTATATTTGAAGATACTCCTTTTTCCACTATTACCCTCTTAGCGCTCCGAATCACCACTTGCATTTTCTACAGAAAGAGTGTTTCAGAACGGCTCAATCAAAAGTAAGGTTCAACTCTTTTAGTTGAATGCACAGAACAGAAAGAAGTTTCACAGAATGCTTCTGTTTAGTATTTAGTTGAAGATATTCCTTTTTCGACTATTACCCTCTTAGCGTTCCGCATATCCACTGGCAGTTTCTACACAAAGAGTGTTTCAGAACAGCACCTTCAAAAGTAAGGCTCAACTCTGTTAGTTTAATGCAGAGAACAGAAAGGAGTTTCAGAGAATGCTTCTGTGTAGTTTTAATTTGGGGATATTCCTTTTTCCACTATTACAATCTTAGCGCTCCTAATGTCCACTTGCATTTCCTACAGAAACAGTGTTTAATAACTGCTCAATCAAAAGTGTGGTTTAACTCTGTTAGCTGAATGCACAGATCAGAAATAAGTTTCACAGAATTCTTCTGAGTAGTTTTTATTTGGAGATATTCTTTTTCCCAATATAGGCCACTTAGCGCTCAGAATGTCCAATTGCAGTTTCTACAGAATGAGTGTTTCAGGACGGCTCAATCAAAAGTAAGGTTCAACTCTGTTAGTTGAATGCACAGAACAGAAAGAAGTTTCACAGAATTCTTCTGTGTAGTTTATATTTGAATATATTCCTTTTTCCAGTATTACCTTCTTAGTGCTCCGAATGTCCACTTGCATTTTCTTCAGAAAGAGTGTTCATAACGGCTCAATCAAAAGTATGGTTTTACTCTGTTAGTTGAATTCACATATCAGAAATAAGTTTCACAGAATGCTTCTGTGTAGTATTTAGCTGAAGATATTCCTTTTTCGACTATTATCCTCTTAGCTCTCCGAATGTCCAATTTCAGTTTCTACACAAAGAGTGTTTCAGAACTGCTCCTTCAAAAGTAAGGCTCAACTCTGTTAGTTGAATGCAGAGAACAGAAAGAAGTTGCAGAGAACAGAAAGAAATTTCACAGAATGCTTCTGTGTACTTTATATTTGAATATATTCCTTTTTCCACTACTACCCTCTTAGCGCTCCAAATGTCCAGTTGCATTTTCTACAGAAAGAGTGTTCAGAACTGCTCAATCAAATGTACGGTTTAACTCTGTTAGCTGAATGCACAGATCAGAAAGAAGTTTCACAGAATGATTCTGTGTAGTTTATATTTGAAGATATTCCTTTCTGTTCTCTGCATTAAAATCAATCAAAAAATTATATTGAAATTGAAATACTGAATTTTATACTAAAGACAAGGCATCCAACTGAAAATGAAATTTTCCAGGTGAAAATTTCCAAATCATAAATATGTAGGGACAAAAAACTTTATTTATAAAGAAAAAGATAATTCTAATTAATTGATGATTCAAAGGTTTACAACTTTAAAAGTAAATATTATCTTTGAAGTAAAGTCCATTTAAATTATTTATGCCGCCAAAATTTTAGTAATTGTATATGTATATCATGTAAACTTTTTCGAGAATGATGGAATTGGAAATGTTAGGGTATTATGCGGAAAAAATCACCTAAAGAAAAAAATTATCTCCTCATGAAGGATTACTTTAGCCACTTTGACAGGTGTAGGTAAAAGAACACTTAATGCACATCAATATGATTAGGAGATGCGCGCTTAGATATACGTTATCATTGAAAAGAGAATTGTATTATCAGGTTTGCAGGGGCCCTTCTTATCCTTCATATTTATGTACCTTTGTCATCTATAGAAAGATTATAGGAATTTTAAAAATAGCTGATATTTAAGAAACATCACCATAACACTGTGCTGAATGCATAATAAAACATTTCCCTTCTCTCTAAAAGCCTTTTAAAATTATGTACCATAATCAGTATGGCCAGCAGAGGGTCATTTCCATGTTCAAGTTCCTCTGTTTCTCGAGGGTGAGAATCCTTCTATAGTCTTCTGAGGGTGACACTGTAGTGTTTTCTTAGCCTGATTATTTTTATCTATTTTTTCCGATGCTTTCCTTTGTATATTTACATTTTACATATTGAAAGTTATTTTTTCAAATATTTTATATGCAAGTTTACAAAGTACAACGACTGTACATTAAAATAACTTATTTATGCCATATGGAAGATTAAATATAATTTTACAATATCTAATATTGATTGTTTAGTTTCTAATCATTGATACTTGACATGATTTTTCCCAGCATACCTCAAAATATTCTTCAAAATCCTGCGAATTAATTCCTGTAACACTTCTGAGGTGTATTAATAAGCTAGAGATGTAAAGAAGATTTGCAGAGAAAATTAGGTTCCCAAATTAGAAATTTTGTCCCACTATCGACTAGAAACCTCTTGAAATGATCAAAAACAATAATAATGCATGTCATAGAGGAAAACCAATAAGGCTGCTGCAGCATGACTACCTCTGTGACCTCAGACAAGTTACGTGTGGGTCCCTACTTCTGTGACCTCAGACAAGTTACGTGTGGGTCCGCACTTATTTTCTTCATCTCTAATAAATATTCGACAAATCTCATTTTCAAAAGTCTTTTAAGGCCTATCCACCTTTCTTTTTCTGATGGAGTTTTGCTCTCATTGCCCAGGCTGCAGTGCAATGTCATGGTCTCGGCTCACACAACCTCCGACTCCCGGGTTCATGTGATTCTCCTGCCTCCACCTCCTGAGTAGCTGGGATTACAGGTGCGCAACACAACGCCCAGCTAATTTTTTGTATTTTTAGTAGAGATGGGGTTTCACCATGTTGGTCAGGCTGGTCTTGAACTCCCGACCTCAGGTGATCTGCACGCCTCGGCCTCTCAAAGTGCTGGGATTACAGTCATGAGCAACCGCGGCCTGTGAGGGCTTTCTACTTTTAAGATGTCAGGACGTATAGCCTGGGAGGTAAATGGTAGTATATATATACATATATATATGTATATATATATACACACACACACACTGTATATATATACATATATACGGTATATTATACTATATATACATATATACTGAATATTATACTCTATATATACATATCTACTGTATATTATATATATATATACACATACACACATACACACATACACACATGAGACAGAGAGAAGAGATAGACAATTTCATGTGAAAATATAAACTGTTAACATAATATTTTGCTTCTCTGAGGAATATTTAGCATTGTTCTCAATCTTCTCTGCAGAATTTAAGCATTTTTCTCAGAACTCACCAGATAGAATGAGGGAGGGGCCATATGATACGAGCCAGAGATGAAGGGAGAACAATAGAGAGGGTGCTTTGGGAAAAATAGTACAGTAAGGCTAGGGAATACTTCTCTCCAACAAAAAGACCAAGGTCACAGCTGTATCTCTTCAGAAGCCAAACTTTCTTTTAAAATGTCAATTTCCATCTATTTCTTGCTTCACAGACATTCCATTCATTGCTGGATTTCAAATAAAGCCTTTCCATGTGCAACCTTTCTATAGAAAAAGAGAAATATGGGGGACAGTACAGTCTAAGAAGTGATTAAGAATATCTAGTGGACTTTCCCAGACTGTAAATCTTTACATATATCTGAGCCTAATGAGGTGATTTATTGTGCTATAATGCACAGTGAACTATACAGATGCTTCTTTTTGATCATGCTGCAGAATGGAACTAAATACTAAATACCAAATAGCACTCCCATGATTCTTATACATGTCATTCATATGGCATATTTATGCTTTTTTATATAGCAATTCTTATTCTTAGCTCTTAGGCAACTACAGAATCTATTTGTCATTTTAATAGTCATGCTCCATTTGAGTTATGCAAGGTAGAAATTCTAAGTAGAAAATCTTGTTTTTATTGAAAGTTTTTAGTAAACATTTTGGAAAAAGTCTGTTTTTTGATGCTACTTCTGCACGCTTTCTCAACATGATATTACTTGGTATTGTCCTTATTAACCATAGTACACCATATTCTGCAAATGTTAGAGAGGGTTAAAAATCAGTCATGTATAAGTAAAGCTAATGAAATAGAAAGGAAACCATATTTAGGAAATGGAAGGCAGAAGCAAATGTATTAACCGTGAGTTAGAAACGGTTTAGTCTTTGGAATGAAGCAGCAAGAGTTTAAAAATCTGGTTTGTGATTCACTAGCTTTGTGACCTTGGAGAATTACCTCAGATTTCTGAGTATCAGTTTAGTAGGTGATATCAATTGCAACTTCGCAGAAATATCACAAGTATTAAATAAAGGACTTAGTATCTGGGAGAGCATAGAAAATTACTAATAGTTACATTTTTGTTAATATTACCGTTATTATTATCATACGTATAGTATTTTCTTTCACTGACAATGCATTTAGGACATAAGGAGAACTATAGAACAGTGCTTCTCCAACTTAAATGCAGAGCATGAATCACCTGGAGTTTTGTCAAAATGCGAATTCTGACTCAGTAGCCCTGCAAACTAAGGAAATCTTGGTAATGCTGGTGCTGCTAGTTCACCAACAGACCACACGTTTTGCAACAGCTATATAGAATGTCCTGTTTCTTTTTTTAATCACAAAACATGGCAAGCTCTAAAATAAAGCAGAATAACAGATTTAAATGTTAATACTCATGTCCTCAATTTATAATTTCTCCCTCCCTAACAATGGTATAATTCTGATTAAAAATTAGCAAAGAAAAAAATGGAAATTAATCTTCCTATGTTTATTCTTTTAACAAATTCTGTGTGATTACTACTGGGTTACTTGCTGTAGGAAATAGAAAAATTGCTTTGACATAGATCCTCAAGAATCTGTCCCACTACAAGCTTATTTTTGTAGGAAGCTAAAAGATTTATATAAATAACCGTAATTAAAGAGACAAATGAAGAAGTGCAATGAAAGACGTAGGGAAAGTGCTAGAGGAGTTCGGGGTGGAGGAAAATTATCCTATAATAATATCTATGCGTAACATTATGCTATCTTCCCTAACCAGCGCTTGACCAGATTGTCACAGTGAACTTTGGTCCTTTCTTATATCTTAGTTTTGGTTCCCACATCCTTCTGTTTGGGGAAGTTCTTGTTTTCCTCATGTAATGACAACAACACTTAAACAATGTATACTAGATAAAAGGAACTATATTGCTTTATTTACATAGTTAATTTAATTTGTACAATGAACTATGAAGTAATCAGCATTATTTCCTTCATTTTACATATGAGAAAATGGAGAATCAGCGACATTGAATCATCTCAAGTTTCTAAAATATCCACTCTCACCAGGCTGTTTACCCTGTTTTTGTCTGTATGCTGCTATAACAAAATGCCACAGATTGAGTAATTCATAAAAAACAGAAATGTATTTCTCACAGTTCTGGGGCTGAGAAGTCCGAAATCAAGGCAGTGGAGATTTGGCAGTTGGTCCCGAGGTGGCACCTTCTTGCTTCGTCTTCACGTGACAAAAGTGGGCAAAAACGGACAATGTAAGGACATGGCAGAAGAGACTGAGGAGCCCGGCATTCCTCTAAAGCATCTTTTACGAGGACGTTTATCTCATTCATGAGGGTGGATCCTTCTTCACTTAATCACTTAACCAAAACCCCATCTCTTGATGTCATTGTCCTGGGATTTTAGTTTCAACATACAAACTTTGGATGGGCACATAGGTTCAAATCATAGCACCCTCCAAATTATAATGCCTCTCTCATGCCTGTTCTCCTTGAAGTACCCTCTGGTTTTGCTCTCTTCATTCTTGCCATCACAGTTAACCCTTCAGTTCCATTTCTTTAAGTAATCTCTAAATTTGTAAGATGGTTCCATCTTTTTTTTTTTGTATATGGCAGTCTCTCAAACATATTTGTCATATGAACTAAGCAGGTAAATATGTAAATGCCAGCTAAATTTTAGTGAATGATATAATGGCCTAAAGTTGTATCTACCCTTCAGCCAAGTATATTTACTTTTAGTAGCAATCTCCTGTCATATACAAAGTCACGACTCTAGGGGTAAGCATTTTAGCCTGTGGGTAAGATGTAAAGCAGTGGTATGTTATAGTGACAACTCACTGTCATAGCACTGGGACATGCTCCTCTATCTGCTACAAATTGAATCAACAAAATATATATGATTTTGTCAGATTTAAATGTATGCTCCTGTTAGTAAAATAAAAGTATGGGAAAACTTTACGGAGTAGATTTAATAGAAATGTTTTCCTGAGTTATCTGCCTTCTTTATTTTTATGTTATGCTTTAAGTCTATGGTCAATGTATAGAGCTATGATTGATGTGCTTTTCCAATTCTGTTCAGATCAGACAGGTTAATTTTCTTCTTTTAAATCTTCTTGAATTTTGTCTAACACTTTTTGTTCCAATTTCTTACTAGATTATACTCCCTTCCCTAACTGCTTCATGATTACTTATACACAAACAATATTATGATATTGACACATTGAATTCATTTTAGGTGATGATTTTGGTCATAAACATGAGCAGGTTGTGAAGTGTTTCAGCCATCCCAGGGCATGGCTGTGAGTCCCTTGTCTAATGTTTCAAAAAAATCTTGAATTTGTGATGATGCTGTGATGGTCCCTCAGATATTCTTACACACATCTTTGCCCCTTGTTCCCTCTAACTTTCCTCTTCTGATAAAAAAGCAAACACTGCCAAGCTCAAATGGAATTACATTTGGATGCAAGTGTCACTATGCAATGGTTGCCAATAAAAGTACACAAGGAATTTCATTATGGTGAATTAAAGGCAAACAGACTTCAGAGAAATGAGCACGAACATGAAAATGGCGCATGGTACGCGGATCTCACTGGAAAGTCATTCGGTACACAATGTTTTCACTAGAAAAATCCATTAGCTTTAGCTAGAAATTGAAATTACTTTGTAGGAAATCAGAATAAAATATGTGAAAACATTATATTCTGTGCAAGATTAATACCACGCCTGGTGTTGAAAGGTTTGTGGTCTTGCTTCGACGATGCTAAAAGGTCAGAAAGCACAAAGATGCATATGTGTTGTCGTTTGCACAGTTACTAATTTTTCTCATTATTTCCATAATGCGATGTGCTGTTTCAACAGAGAAACCCTCTGGAGAGTGGCTTGCACTGTTTTCAGGCAGCTCTTTTGCTTTCATGTTTTGGCCTTGGCCAGGGAATTCAGACAGACTTTTCAGTTATTTTCGACAAGAATGTATTCATTTATTGTTTTAAATAATAATAAATAGATTTTAAAATTACTGTACATTACTGCACTTTAAACGCCATGAGGTCAAGGACTCTAAAGTCTGGACATCATTGTATACCCTACATCTTGCACAAGGTTTAGAAAAAATGGCATGGACACCTATTTTTTGAATCAATAAATGAATACATAAAAGAATTCCAAACTCTAGTCCAAGGTTTTAGATTAATAATGTATTAAAATGCGTAAAATTTATAGACAAAACTCTTCTTATTTAGAAGTTTATTCTTTAGTTGGAGAGATAAAATATATGCACATAAAAGCTTAAGGAAAAATAATAAGGGTTTTGAAGTACTTACTATGTGAAAAATTTAGCATAAATCTTACATCCATTTATTTAACACATTTTATACGTTGCATTATTTATATATAGTGCTGATTGGTAGAATTCATATGTGAACGGAACTATAAAAATTTTGAGGATAAGCACTAGAAACACAGAATAAATAGAGTGTTAACATGCAAAACACAGAAATACTTCAATTGACTAGGTGAAAGAAAAGATTTCTGGTTCCATGTACACTGATTATTGAGGGATGAGTATGACATTATTATGCCAGAATCAATAAATATTTTAAATAGGGAGAAAACTATAATTATATATCTTTGTGTTCAACAGGAGTAGCAGTACTGATAAAGTAGAAGTTTGTTATACCTTTTTTATAGTCTTTTAAAGTTGTTTATAAATAAAATCTACTCTTAGTTAATTAATGGTTGATGTTCATTGAAGTGTTTTCAAATTTTTGACCTCTGAATTGCCTTGTACATATGGAGAAATAAAGCTTGCCTAGCATAATTTCTTGAGTGGAGAATGAATGATCTGGATAGATTTGTTGACAATATGTCTGTACTTATTTTATTAATTCTTTAATCTTCATGAAGAAAAATATAAAAGTCATATTCTAGTGTTTTATACCATGGAAAAAATGTCTTATCCTTTTCCTAAGGAAAAATACATCATGACACAAAAGTAAAGTTAATTAAATTACTTACTTTATTAATTAACTGTCTATTATTTCTATGGGTTGAAGTAAATTTGATACTCAATGCTATTTAATCTAATTCTAAAAGCTTGAATGAGTAATGATTTTTTCATGTAAGGTTAGTTGAAATAAATTATCACTGATTTTCAGATTTAATATTAATTAGCTATTGCATATTCTTAATGGGATATAAGTGTTTAAAAAGCCCTTTTTGGTTGTGAAAAGACCACGCCCATTGTAGACTTCTTAGAATACATCACATCTGGCCTCCTTTTTAGAGTGGGGAATTCAACTCATAAGTGGCTGGACATTGATTCTGAACATTTTGAACATTATTTGCCTGTCTTCACTCATACTGGTTGCTGTTCTTTTATAAGTAATCACCATGTTTAGCATGCACTTGAACTATTGTTACTTAGGGTGCTTGACTATTTACAAGTCTCACTAGGATTCTAGGTATTCATTAGTCTCGTGGTGTGTATTTGCTGATGGTCCTATTATCTTTGTTGGTTCAGTTACACAGTACCATCCAAGATGCTGCAACACATTATACACAGGGTATGGGTTGTGGGAGCTACAGATATCAGTTATTATTTAGGCTCAGAAACTTAGAATCTCTGCAAGGTTGGACATGATCCTTAGTCTTGTTTTAAGACAGTCTTGTTTTAAAAGTTAAACCCAAATTCTTAAAATATAGAATAGGGGTGCTAGTAGTGCTCACAGAATTGTAGTAAAGATCAGCTGGGAAAGAAGAGCCTATTAAACAGAGCCTGGTATTTAATAAGTATCAGCTGCCTTCAATTAGGAATCTGTGTTGTCATGATTAGAAGATTGCTGGTTTATTTTACAGATCTGTAAGTATAGCCAAAATATGTCAAAATAACCACCAGAAAGAATCATATACCGTCCCTTGAACATTTCATCCCTAGAATCTAGCCAGATTAGCATCTCTATACTGGCAATACTGTTAACACAGATTGTGCTCAAACCCCTCATTGACTTTTCAGCACCTGTAAATTACTGGAGATTTAGGAAGAAGTCTGGGGTTATGGCTTAGTTAAGCTGAGTGGCCAGAAAGTGTGAGATGCTGGATGCCTCCTCCAGTTCATTTCTCCAGCGGCCGCAGCAGGCGTATCCATAGCTCCGCTCCCGGGAGCTCGTCTCCGGCGTGGGGCGTGTGCGCACCCCTGGCCGGGCGGAGCCTGGAGCCTGCTCATTAGCAGCGCGGGCAGCTCGTGCGCCCGCAGGAGGGAGGCGGAAGCACAGCCCTGAGCCGCCAGCAGGAGGAGGGAGCGCGGCGGCTGCAGGCAGGGGAGGGAGAGGAAAGAACGGAGGGACGGTTCCCGGACAGAGCGGGAGGAATCGGGGAGCGGCCAGTCCAGGGGGAGCTGCTCCGCTGCGCTGCGCTCGTTATTCACAGGACGCGGCGGCGCTTCCCGGGGCCGCTTCCCGGTCCCCTGGGTGGAGGCTGCCATCTAAACCTGACTCCAGGTGAGTTCCCCAAAGAGGCGAAGCGAGGGGTCTCGAACCAGAGACTTGGAACTGGCGAGGCTGCTCGGCTCCCCAAGCGCTGCTGCCTTGACATTTCCCGATTCACGGGAGGTTTTGGGGGCGGCTGCACAGGCTGGAGGGGCGGATGGGCGGTTGCGATCCTCAGCCGGCGTGGGGGCGTTCGGGAGGAATTAGCTTCAGTGAACGGGGTTTTAGGAGATGTCCGCAAGGCACGCGCTATGTACGCGTTTCTAGACGAGCTTTTGAGACAGAAATTTGGCTTCCCGGATGCCCGTTTTGGCCTTCTGTCCTTCCTTTAGCTTGCCTCATGCCCAATTTTCCAAGCCGAGGAAAGGACTGGAAGGGCGTGGAAGTAGGAGGTCTGGGCACAGCATTCGGCAGGGCAGCCCTGGTCTCCAAGTTTGGGGGTGGGGGGTGGGACTCTTTTCCTTTCAGCCTAATTTACCAGGGGAAAACCCGCAGAGCACCTTGAGGTGCCTTTGCTCCGCACCCTCCATAAGCTTATTAGAGGGAACTTGAGGCTCGCTAGACAACCTGTGACAGGTGACGGCAATTTAGCTTAAAAGCCATGTTGGTTCACTTCGTCTCCTCTTTATCCTTTGTTGCAAAATTGATACCTTTTTGGATTTCTTTAACAGCACAAAGTTTAAGTGGCCGGCTGACAGGAAATATTTCTTTTGAAAATGCTATGAGAAAAGTGATGAGTTAACGTTGAGAGAAAGGCAACTTTATTTTCTCGGAAGAACTTTGGGGAAAGAGATTGATAGGGAAATTCTGGGCATGAAATTATGGACATTTCCCACAGAACTTCCTTCATTTATTTATTTTTTTACATTTCCTTCATTTTTTTTTTTAATCGTGTGTGTGTGTATCAGAGAGACAAAATTCGTTGGAGGTATTAGGACTTTATTTGGTTTAGAAGTTTCTTTCTTACTAATAGCACTAATTTGTGATCTTCATGATTATAAGAATTTACTAAGTGTTTTGCTTTTAGGTGTTTTGGGTCTGTTTTTTAAAAAAATTCAATACTTACTTTGTGGGCCTTGCTGAATACCTCTCAATAAAATCGGTGGGCATACAGTTAGTGACATGACCCCTGTGGATTTAATAGCAGGTAAGTATACAAATGATAAGTTTAGGAAATAAATGTCAGAATCAACATTTAGGTGTGAAATTGAAATATCTTTCAAATATTTACCAAACTCTCTTATAGGATCCAATGTCATTTTATGGTCAAGAGAGCTTAAAGGTTTCTCAGATTGAGATATATGTATCTACTTTGTTAATCCAAATGTAATGTTTTATTTTGTTCTTTAATGACTGTTTGAATTCAACAAATAAAACTTGCATATTTAATGTAAGGTTCTTTCACATATATTACTTCTCCAATTTTTAATATAAATTTAAGGAGAAAAGCAATATTCCATTTTGTAGATGAAGAGACTGTGTCACAGAAGTATTACTTTACCTAGATTTCTGTAATTATTATGTTATAAACTTAGAAATTACATATTATTCTGGAACATATAAAATATATGAATGTTATAAACCATAAGAATTCAGACCTATGCTATTTAACTTCAAGTTTAGTTCTTTACCCAAACAATTGCATGACTACATTGAGACTACTGAAGTAATTATATATGAACACGCTATACGAAAAAATACTTAAAACATTTCTTATTTTTGTCGTTTCTCTTTGATATAAAATATACTATAATTTAATGGAGTTATATTCCATATTTAGATGCTCCTAACTTCCAAATAACACCTAAACTCCTAAAAACTGACCTGTGTCCTTCTTAATAGAAGTGGCTTGACCGGGAGACCCAATTTTTACTAAGAATATTCTTGGGATAATTTATGTCTTATAATCAAGATAAAGACAGGCCACATTTAGTTGTATTTTTAAACCACTTAGTGTGAAGTTGCAACGCAGACATAACTTGCTTTCAGGCTACACTGCCAGCTTTGCAGTGAATAGTCTTTAAGATTCCGTGGAAACATTGGCAGATATAGCTAATGTCTATCTGATGTAGGATTTATGAGAAAAGGAGAGGTAGAAACTGAATGCTCTTATATTTCATATGTGACCACATTCATAAAACTTTATTGATAAGTACTTTGTTGTCTGACACGGGCTGATACAAATAGGCTTCTTCAAGAGTTGAGGAAGAAAACTAAATCCCTATAATACAGCCCTTTTCCTCCTTTTCTTTCTTAAGCGGTAATAGTTGATCCTAGCTTTTGTGTGTCTATGCATGCTCAATACAGTTAGGGGTATAAGGAGAAGTTAAGCAAGAATATTGAATGCTAGCTAGGAAAGTTTTTGGAGTCTCAAATACTTTGGAACGATTTTTCACATTATATACATAAAATTCCTAGTTACATTTGGGAACTAAGTATATTATACACAACTTTGCATCTGATTACAGGATTCCCTGTACATTTATAGCTCAGGTATTCTGGAAAGAGTCAAGATAATTAGTTTTATGGCTCTTGCCCGTGTGACCTGTTTCTTTCTGGTCCTGATATTAAAAGGATGACTTAAATTTTCTGGAATGTCAAAATTTTCTCTTCCCTTGGATCCTACAAAATACTTCAAGCAGTGTATGTGTGATACTCGCTGTCATTCCAACATTTCCAATCCTCCTGAGAATGCTAAACAATGCCCTAGATTTCTTCCTTTGTAATTCTTTCAGATAGAGGGTTAGCTGAGTTAGGAAGAAAGGAGAGAGGGAGAGAAGAAGAGAGATGACATTTTATCCCTCAGGAA
Source organism: Symphalangus syndactylus (assembly GCF_028878055.3). Lineage (NCBI taxonomy): Eukaryota > Metazoa > Chordata > Mammalia > Primates > Hylobatidae > Symphalangus > Symphalangus syndactylus. The sequence goes on from NC_072441.2 coordinate 17,789,243, forward strand.
AGAACAAGACCAATTGTATTCCTAATTTAGAAATATTATTCTACAAACATTCCTGAACAAGAGGGCTTTGCATATACATTAAAGCAGAATACCTAGTCAACTTCTAGTTATGCCATGTAGTGAAATGGAAGTAAGATGAGCAGGCCGAGATCATTTTTGTTGGAGAACTGAGACCACATGAAATAGGTAACAGAGTTACCCCAACTGGGGGGCAAGAGGACTTGAAAGTTTCCTCCATAAATTTGCAGTTAGTACAGGGCTGCTCCAGTGATCAGAGTCATGAATGCCCTAGAGTGTCTGTATAACCCTGTACACAGGCTGAGACAGCTCTAACGGCCCAGAAAAGCCTCTGGACAGAATCACTGCACCCTTGGACATTGTCCGACCGCATGTATGAGAATAGTGAGTGCTGAGGAGTTGTGGGTAGCTCGGTACAACTCTTGCTAAAGGAGTGTCATCAACATTCATTGCTGAAAGTGAATTTTTTCATTCACATATGTGATGCCTATTAGGTCATGATTTCTTGGATACCAATTTGTACAAGATATGAATTAATTTTTGAACATCCTTTCTTAAAAGTACCATGTTCATATAGTTGCTCATTTTAATATGAGTAGTTCAGATGGGACATAATAGAGTAAGGAAATGATTGAACATCCTAAGATCTAGTGTATATACCTTTGTTCATGATGAGATTCATCCCCTGTCCCCCTTTGTAGTGACACTGATGGCATAAGGAGTATTAGATGAAATTTAATGCAGAAAACAATGGGATATATGAATGGTAGATATGGTTGACAACCACCATTTTCACTGAAGTTGTTTCAAAGCAAAGAAATTTGGGATAAATTCATTTTATTTGCTCCTGAAGGGTAATTAGGAATAAGTAGGAATTGTGAAGAGGCTGTAGTGTTGACATTAAGAGAAGTTTTTGATTCTTAAAATAGGATATATTACACAAGAGTGAACAAACAGAAGATACTGAACAAATATTCTGTCATAAGTAAGTGATGGATTATTCGGACTTGTTGAACTATGTTTTTAAATGTATTATTTAAATATTTAAATATTATTAAAACCTTAAATAGTATTTAAATATTATAAAAGTTGTAGAAAATTATGTTTTCAATACAAATATACACTTATAAGCTATATTGTAGATATGGGAGTAAACAATGCAATTTTTTTTAACTGAGTGAAAAATTTAGTTTTTTAAAATTCCAAATGGAGCTAACAGCTTAGTGTGATACATATTTTGAATTTCAAAATTTGTAACCAAATAGGACAAATGTGTTGAACTGTACTTTTCTTGAAGAACCGTGATAAGAATGAGCGGTGAAAAAATTACAGCATACTTACCAGGGATCAAATACTTGCTTAGGGTTAATAAGAAAAATCTCAGCAAACGCTAGAAATGAGGTATACGATCTATCAGAGACCCATGATTAAAGTGGTATCTTGTTAGGTATATGAGCTTGAAAAGAAACGGCATAGCTTCACTTTACCCCAGTTGCTTCTTTTGTAAAACGGGGAGACTAAGAGTGTGGTAACTCAAAATCCTTTGTTAATGATTTTCTTCTTAGAACAGTGCCAGGTCCAATTAGGATTAGATTGCTATTTTTATTATTGATATTTGCCCTAGTTCTGCCTTTTATTGACTGTGTGACATTGGTGAAGATCCCTTTCTGAAGCTTTGTTTCTTACCTACAAGCTGGGAATAGAATACCTGCTATGAAGAGTGGTTGTTAGTACATTAGAAAGGCTGGATATTTGTTTATATAAGGGGCTCAGCGCATGGTAGAAATTTGATAGCATTTTTTGCTTGCCCTCCCATGTATTACTGTGAAGACATCCCACATATTATGTCCAAGTTTTTATTTTCCCCTCAAATGCAATGTCAAGCACAAAACATTCCCATCTCCCAATTCTCTTCTGATGTTCTACAACCATTAAAGTATAGAAAACTAGAATGAGTGTTTTTATAACTTTTGCTGTACTTAAGCATGTGGAGAGAAGAGCGCTAGATCACAGGACACACTTTGATAGGAAAAGGGAAATATTTACACTGCAAACAACTTTCTCCTCATGCTTAACAGTTTTATGCTGTCATTCTGTCAGCACCAAGTGAGATTTTTCTATTTAAATAGTTTTCTATTTGTGGTATGATAATTCATGTATGGACTTCATGTAACTAACATAAATATAATGGATGGTTGAGAAGTGGTTTATTTTTACCAAGAGGAAAAAATGTGTACACGATTTTTAAAAATATTGCTTTGAAAATATTTAAAATTAATTTTGATTCAGTTGGTGGAAGATAGCGTCACAAACTCACTGCTAGTGGTATTCTTGAGAAGTAATGTTTGAATTTTCTAGGTATTGTCCCCAGACTGCCTTAAAAGAATTTAATTTTAGATGTAAATTTTCTGCTTAACATGGAAGATTTTCCCTGAAAATATTAGCTTCATCAGATACATAGTTGCTTAGGGGTAGCTGCATGGAATTATGGGAAGAGTGAAATAGAAAAAAATTTTCATGTCTAAGTTATACATACTGGTGTAATCATATTGATTGGATGATAATGATAATTACAGCAATAATGTGATTGAAAGGGTAAGCAAGTAACATATACTACAGTTACTAATATAATCCTGTGATTGAGTTTACCACTTCGTTTCTCTTTCCTGGAAACCCTTAAGTTTGTCACTATTGCACTTTATTTCCTTTGCTTATTGTAGTGGTGTATTAGTTGTATTACTGCTGCTATAACAAATTACGACACATTTACATAACTTAACACATATTTATTGTCTTGCAGTTTCAAAGATCAGAAGTCCAAAATCACTTTAATTAGGCTAAGTCAATGTGTCTGCAGTGTGGGTTCCTTCTCGAGGTGCTGAGGGGAGAATCCATTCTCTTGCATTTTCTGCTTCTGGTGGCACCTGTCTCCATTGTCTTTTCCCCATTCCTCCATTTTCAAGGTGCGTTGCTTTTATTTCTGTTTCTGTCTCCGCGCTGTCTCCTCCTTTAACTTTGAGTCCTTCTCTCCACTTCATCTAAGGACTCCTGTGATTACTTTGGACTCACGTGGATGATCTGGGATAATCACCTTGTCTCCAGATCCTTAAATGAATCGTATCTACAAGTCCTTTGGCTGTGTAAGGCAGCACATTCCCAGGGCCGGGAGATTAGGTGAAGAACATCTTTTGGGACTATTATGCAGCCTATCACAAGTGGTAATATCACTTTTATGCCTTGAGACCCTGAAATTAATGTACTTGCTTACGCATGGAAAAACAATGTATCTGTGGGGGTAACAGTTTATTTTTGAACCATTAGAAGGTATTGATGGGGAAGTTTTCATCTGACAACAGATACTGATAAATTAAATACCCTTAGATTTGTCAAAACTAGCTTTAGTAAAATATAAGTAAAAGTATTTGCACTGCTAGGGTCAAAAATATTAATTAAACCCATTATTTATCAAGGCCAAGTCCTGGATTAGTTAGGTTTAAATTAACCTAGAACATTATCTTCCATAGTGCTTAATTGTGAAGCTTAGTTCTTGTTGACAAAAGCTCATCCATATAAGAAAGCATCGAAAGGTTGGTGTTTTTTTAACCTTTGCAGAATATAACTTTTCAAAGGGATGTTAGACAGTAGTTCCATCACAATTGATGCAGTTCACAGACATTCTTTGTGAATATTTTATCTCATGAGTTATATCTATGACACTAATCATAGACTTCTAGAAGAAATTTAGCAATGGTCATGTCAGCCTTTCAAATCTTTCTGTAACCTAGAAGAGGATCATTGCATAAGATAGATTCATTTTCCCCTTTATTCCATTGTTGCCAGAGAGAACTTGAAATGCCCTGTTCAAATTAATTTAATGCAAATGAATTCTTGCTGCCTCACAAGTAGTTTGTCCTTCATTTTTCTTAAAATTATATTGAAAATGGATGTGACCTGCTTTACTGGTTGTTGTGCAGGAAGCGTTGTCCTTCCTGAAAGCTCCCTCCGTTGTCAAAATGAAGCCATTAAGAGTAAAGTAAATTATATTATCTGATCATAGTATCACAATTGACCTTAAAACAATAAATTTTATAATCAGTGCAAATTGCTGAATAGTGTTTGCAGTTGTAGAAATTTCAAAGGAAACCCTGGTTGAGATACAAAGCTGCTATAATCATTTTTAAAATCTTTGTTTTTCTTTTACTTTGGAACAGTAGTGCAGTAAGTACTTTTGCCTTATTGTTCTCTCTGCCTTCCAGAAACCCTCATTCAAATATTCTAAGTTTTTAAGTCTTTTTCATTTCTTTTAATATTGTAACATTTAACAATGTCAAAGAAAGTATAATTTTTCTGGAAATCAAGCTAAAAATAAAGAGAAGCCGATGTAAATGAACATCAAATTAACAAGATTGATTAGGAAAAGTAATTTTTGAAAAGGGCCCAAAATCCCTTTGCACATAAATGCAAAAGAATTTAGTGAAAGAAGGTGAAACTGGAGTAAAGAACTCTACGGATGCGTAAGTAACTCTTAATAAGAATGAGTAACGTACATGCGTATCTTTAGCTCCCAGTCTCAGAGATACAGTAGTTGTACAACAAATGGTCCTTTCCTGCTCTTAAGGAAGCCTCTCCTCCTCCAGCCATGCCATTCCTCAGAGCAAGCTCTTCCACTGAGTTTTCAGCAACCATAAGTAAGAAGGATGGTACGATAGGCTGCGTGTACATATGGCCCTCATTAGCAGGCCAACTGTTCCTTTTGCCCACCCACATCACTGGGGACATATGGCGTTACTTTGACTGTTGAAACAAGTGTGTGTGGACATATCTTGGTATGAGTAAAAGACTGTTGATTGTCTTTCTCTTGTCGCTCGTGCAACCGTCTCCTTGTGGAGATCGTATTATCCATAACACTAGATTTGAGGATGATAAATGACGTTGTTATTATTAACTGAATTTGCCTCTCTAGTTTGATCACAAAACCAGCGAATGTTTGCTTATGGAACATGTAAAGCTTATAGAAGACGGAAAGCTTACAGAAAGAAATGATGGCTTTTCTAAGCATAAGAGTCAGGTCTTTTTCAATCAAAAACTAACTCATTCAAAAATTCAAGAGTTCTGTAAAACCAGAACAGCAGAGGTTTCAGACATGCTATTGAGATCATTTATTATAAAATAGCCATTAATGAAATGTAATAGTGAGTCTGTTGTTGTGACTATGTGGAGAAATGAATGAGAAAATATAAGATAGGCTGGAATGAAGAGAGTCATCGGATCCCAACATAATTCATTTTGTATAGTTCACAGTATTGTAGCTTTAAAAAAATTATGAATTTTTTCAGTACTGTGAATTCTGAATTTGCAATATGAGGCTTTTCAATCCTTGCAACAAGTGTGTATTTTTCAGTGGTTCTAGAATTATCGGGGCTTTCGAGCTGCTTCTGATAAGAAGGCAAGGCTAGAGGACTCGTGTTGAGGTGGCATTTGCACAGGACTTTAGATAACATACATCGATGATGTAGAGAGAAGAGCGGGTGATGTTGCTGTGGATTATAGTGGAAAGGCACCTTTTGCTCCCTCTGCTGACCTATTTGTGTATTCAGCTGTGTAGCATATTTCTTGTATAATTACATAGTAATTTCACACACTACATTAAGAAAATCTGAACAATTTTTACTAAACTCATGTTTTCTAAATATTAAGTAAATAAAACCAATATTTGGCTAGGTAACATTTATAAAAACAGGATTTCTAGATAGATGATGATAAATTTTCATCTATATCTATAGAGCTGATAAATTTTCAAAACCCTTTGAATATCACTTGTACTACAAAGTCTCGTTTCAGTTTCAGTGCCATGGCACATTGATTAATCACCACTAAAGCGGTACATGAAATATTTGGCAATATAGGTATTTGGTAATGGTGATTGATGCACAGAATACGGCACCGTTATTATGCACTGGCCTTGAGAACTTTAGTTTTCATCTTCGATCACCTGATAGAGAACAAACTAACAGCTTTTTTCTTTCACCTTGCTGGAGAATAAACTAACAACTTCAAATTATCTGATCCATCCAAAAACTTATTTCCGTGAAACTCACTGATTTATTTATTATTTCGTGGGGATCACTATTATTTGCTGTAGTAAAATATCAAATGATCGATGTTTTATACCAACATGGCAGCTCACATGGTAGGCAACAGAATGAAAACAAACAGGTTTACTACCAAGAATTATACTATATTGCTTTTATTGACAGAAAAAGCATACAGATAATTTTATTCAGAGATTTTATGTGAATTATTTTGATAAGTGTACACATATATTTATAACTGACCTTTCTTTGTCAAGTGTGTGCCCACACACGTATTCATACTAAATCAATCTTAGAGATCTTATCCAAAGATTGAATTTCTTAAAGTGACTGTTCCAAATATGTATAATTTATGGCAAAAAAGTCACAAAATGGCAATACAAGGAGGCATAAAACTGAAGATAAAGGGGGAGATGATGGTTAAAAACACCTGTAAATGAATAATTGATTTTGATTTAAATTCTTTTTAGTTCTTAGCTGATGAAATGAATATAAATGAAATTATTATGCAAAACACCTCTATTTGTTGTATATGCATGTACATATATGTGTTACAAATACAAAACTGATAGGATATTATTTAACATATATTCACACTCATAATGTGCATATATGTACATAATGAAAATGAGTGCTTGTTTTATATGTATGTATACACACACATACACATATTGCATACTTTCATTTTTTAAAATTTTACTTTAAGTTCTGGGATACATGTGCTGAACATGCAGGTTTGTTACATAGGTATACTTGTGCCATGGTAATTTGCTGCACCCATCAACCCGTCATCTAGGTTTTAAGCTCCACATGCATTAGCTATTTGTCCTAATGCTCTCCCTCCCCTTTCCCCACACCCACCTACAGACCCCAGTGTGTGATGTTCCTCTCCCTGTGTCAACATGTTCTCATTGTTCAGCACCCACTTATGAGTGAGAACATGCAGTGTTTGGTTTTCTGTTCCTGTGTTAGTTTGCTGAGGATGATGGTTTCCAGCTTCATCCATATCCCCGCAAAGGACGTGAACTCATCCTTTTTTATGGCTGTGTAGTATTCCATGGTGAATATGTGCCACATTTTCTTCATCCAGTCTATCATTGATGGGCATTATGTTGGTTCCAAGTCTTTGCTATTGTAAATAGTCCCATGATAAACATATATGTACATGTGTCTTTAGAGTAGAATGATGTATAATCCTTTGGTATATACCCAGTAATGGGATTGCTGGGTCAAATGGTATTTCTGGTTTTATATCCTTGAGGAATCACCACATTGTATTCCACAATGGTTGAACTATTTTACAAGCCCACCAACAGTGTAAAAGTGTTCCTATTTCTCTGCATCTTCTCCAGCATCTGTTTCCAGAATTTTTAATGATCACCATTCTAACTGGTGTGAGATGGTATGTCATTGTGGTTTTGATTTGCATTTCTCTAATGAACAGTGATAATGAGCTTTTTTCATATGTTTATTGGCCACATACATATCTTCTTTTGAGGAGTGTCTGTTCATATCCTTTGCCCACTTTTTGATGGGGTTGTTTGTTTTTTTTTTCTTGTAAATTTGTTTAAGTTCCTTCTAGATTCTGGATATTAGACCTTTGTCAGATGGATAGATTGCAAAAATTTTCTCATATTGTGTAGGTTGCCTGTTCACTCTTGTGATAGTTTATTTTACTGAGCAGAAGCTCTTTAGTTTGATTAGATTCCATCTGTCAATTTTGGCTGTTGTTTCAAGTGCTGTTGGTGATTTAGTCATGAAGTCTTTGCCCACACCTATGTCCTGAATCATATTGCCTAGGTTTTCTTCTAGGGTTTTTATAGTTTTAGGTTTTACATTTATGTTTTTAATCCACCTTGAGTTAATTCTTTTATAAGGTATAATGAAGGGGTCTAGTTTCTCTTTTCTGCATATGGCTACCCAGTTTTCCCAGCGCCATTTATTACATAGGGAATCCTTTCCCCATTGCTTGCTTTTGTCAGGTTTGTTGAAGATCAGATTGTTGTAGATGTGTGGTGTTATTTCTGAGGCCTCTATTCTGTTTCATTGGTCTATATATCTGTTTTGGTATTAGCACCATGCTGTTTTGGTTACTTTAGCTTTGTAATATAGTTTGAAGTCAGGCAGCGTCATGCCTCCAGCTTTGTTCTTTTTGCTTAGGTTAGCCTTGGCTCCACAGGCTCTTTTTTGCTTCCATATGAAATTTAACATAGTTTTTTTCTAGTTCTGTGAAGAAAGTCAATGGTAGCTTGATGGGAATAGCATTGAATCTATAAATTACTTTGGGCAATATGGCCATTTTCATGATATTGAGTCTTCCTATCCATAAGGATGGAGTGTTTCTCTATATGTTTGTGTCCTGTCATTTCCTTGAGCTCTGGTTTGTAGTTTTCTTTGAAGAGGTCCTTCACATCCCTTGTAGGTTGTATTCCTAGGTATTTTGTTTTCTTTTTAGCAATTGTGAATGGGAGTTTACTAATGATTTGGCTCTCTGCTTGTCTGTTATTGGTATATAAGAATGATTGTGATTTTTGCACATTAATTTTATATCCTGAGACTTTGCCAAAGTTGCTTATCAGGTTAAGGAATTTTTGGGCTGAGGTGGTGGCGTTTTGTAAATATACAATCATGTCATCTGCAGACAGAGACAATTTGATTTCCTCTCTTCCTATTTGCATGCTTTTATTTCTTTCTCTTACTCGATTGCCCTGGCCAGAACTTCCAATACTATCTTGATAAGAGTGGGGAGAGAGGGCATCCTACTCTTGGGCCAGTTTTCAAAGGTAATGCTTCCAGCTTTTGGCCATTTAGCATGATATTAGCTATGCATTTGTCATAAATAGCTCTTATTTTTGTGAGATATGTTCCATCAATACCTAGTTTATTGAGAGTTTTTAGTATGAGGGGTGTTGAATTTTATTGAAGGCCTTTTCTGCATCTATTGAGATAATCATGTGGTTTTTGTCATTGGTTCTGTTTATGTGATGGATTATGTTTATTGATTTGCATATGTTGAACCAGCCTTGCATGCCAGGCATGAAGCAAACTTGATCGTGGTGGATAAGTTTTTGATGTGCTGCTGGATTCTCTTGCCGGTATTTTATTCAGGATTTTCGCATCGATGTTCATCAGTGATATTGGCCTGAAATTTTCTTTTTCTATTGGGTCTCTGCCAGGTTTTGGAATCAGAGTGATGCTGGCTTCATAAAATGATTTAGGGAGGAGTCTTTCTTTTTCTATTGTTCAGAATAGTTTCAGAAGGAATGGTACCAGCTCCTCTTTGTACCTCTGGTAGAACTCGGCTGTGAAGACATCTGGTCCTGGGCTTTTTTTGGTTGGTAGGCCAGTAATTACTGAGTCAATTTCAGAACTTGTTATTGGTCTATTCAGGGATTTGACTTCTTCCTGCTTTAGTCTTGGGAGGGTGTATGTGTCCAGGACTTTATCCATTTCTTCTAGATTTTCTAGTTTATTTGTGTAGAGGTGTTTACAGTATTCTCTAATAATAGTTTGTATTTCTGTGGGATCAGTGGTGATATACCCTTTATCGTTTTTTAATGTGTCTATTTGATCTTTCTCTCTTTTCTTCCTTGTTAGTCTGGCTACCGGTCTATCTATTTTGTTAATCTTTTCAAAAAACCCACTCCTAGATTCATTGATTTTTTTTTGAAGGTTTTTTTGTGTTTCTCTCCCATTCGGTTCTGCTGTGATCTTAGTTATTTCTTGTTTTATACTAGGTTTTTAATGTGTTTTCCATTGCTTCTTTTGATTGTGATGTTAGGGTGTCTATTTTAGATCTTTCCCACTTTCTAATGTGGACATTTAATGCTGTAAATTTCCCTCTAAACACTGTTTTAACTGTATCCCAGAAATTCTGATATGTTGTGTCTTTGTTCTCATTGGTTTCAAAGAACTTATTTATTTCTGCCTTAATTTTGCTATTTACCCAGTAGTCATTCATAAGCAGGTTGTTCAGTTTCCATGTAGTTGTGCAGTTTTGAGTGAGCTTCTTAATTCTGAGTTCTAATTTGATTACACTGTGGTGTGAGAGATTGTTTGTTATGATTTTCATTCTTTTGCATTTGCTGAGGAGTGTTTTACTTCCAATTATGCGGTTGATTTCAGAATAAGTGCTATGTGGTGCTGAGAAGAATGTATATTCTGTTGATTTGGGGTGGAGGGTTCTGTAGGTATCTATTAGGTCCACTTGGACCAGAGCTGAGTTCAAGTCTGAATATCCTTGTTAATTTCCTTTCTTGTTGATCTGTCTAATATTGATAGTGGGTTGTTAAAGTTTCCCACTATTATTGTGTGGGAGTCTAAGTCTCCTTGTAGGTCTCTAGGAACTCGTTTTATGAATCCTGGTGCTCCTGTATTTGGCATATATATATATTTAGGATACTCAGCTCTTCTTGTTGCATTGATCCCTTTACTACTATGTAATGCCCTTCTTTGTCCTTTTTTATCCTTGTTGGTTTAAAGTCTGTTTTATTAGGGACTAGGATTGCAACTCCTGCTTTTTTTTCTTTCTTTCCATTTGCTTGGTAAATATTCCTCCATCCCTTTATTTTGAGCCTATGTGTGTCCTTGCAAGTGAGATGTGTCTCCTGAATACAGCACACCTGTGGGTATTGACTCTTTATCCAATTTGCCAGTGTATGTCTTTTAATTGGGGCATTTAGCTCATTTATATTTACCGTTAATATTGTTATGTGTGAATTTGGTCCTGTCATCATGATGTTAGCTGGTTATTCTGCACATTAGTTGAAGCAGTTTCTTCCTAGTTTCATTGGTTTATATATTTTGGTGTGTTTTTGCAGTGGCTGGTACTGGTTTTTCCTTTCCATGTTTAGTGCTTCCTTTAGGAGCTCTTGGAAGGCAGGTCTGATGGTGACTAAATCTGTCAGCATCTGCTTGTCTGTAAAGGATTTTATTTCTCATTCACTTATGAAGCTTAGTTTGGCTGGTTATGAAATTCCATATGTACATCATGGAAACGAGTGCATGTGATACACACACACACACACGCACACACATTGCATACTTTCATTTTTGTGTCCATTACTTTTCTGATTTTATCAGCAGCCAACTAAAGAAAATAGAAAAAAAAATTGGTAATTCGATCTTTCATGTTCTGCATCTTCCAGCTTCACAACTTATAGTTTTCTATTTTTATTGTTATTGTGATCAGAATGAAAATGTATACAATAGAATCAGAATCAGGTCAGAATCAACAAAAATACTATAATGTTTGTACATGCTTTCGATGCAGTTTGTCTCTGCAAAGGGTGTGTGTGTTTCTATGCACATGTGCATGTACACAAGTGTGTAAATAAGTGTTTTATTCATGATGGAGAAAGGCTGGTCAAAATGATTCTGAATGAGATAGCACCACTACAGCAGATAATTAGGTCTCTAGCAATAAAACAAGTCATTAAACATGTTTCTAAGCATCTACTCAGTATCTGGCACAATGTTAAGTAGTGTAAATATAATCATTAGCAAAATTCAGCTTCTACCCTCAATGGTATATGTGTAGAACAAATTGGTAAAGCTGGAGTACATTTCAGGACCAAAAACAGTTTCTGTGTAGTTCCCACTTCATCAAGACCATGTTGTATACCTCTCATACACTTAAGCCATAGGGAAGCAATTATTCCATCCATCCTTTTACAGGGTAGTGGTGGGGAAGAAGAGCTGACTGTCATGCTTGAATTCACATAATTTCATAATTAAATAATTTCATGTTACATAATCTCGATAAACCTAAAATCCAATATATGATAAAGATAGTGTTTCAAATCAGTGGATAAGTGATAAACAGTTCATAAAATGGTGTTCAGATAATTGGCTATATGTATTTTATAGTTGCACAAAGGTATAATATGTCATTAATAAATATTAATTCCATAGTGGATGTCAAATACACTTTTTCAAAATATAAAGAAAAAATACCATAGACAAATATCACTTGCAACATTACGGTTAAAATTAAATATCCAAACATAGCCCTAACCAATAACAGAAAATTTAAAAAAAAAATTATGGATTGGAATTTGTTAAAATATAAAACTTTTCTTTTTCAGAGGATACAATGAATATGTGTAAAAAGCAAATATCAAATCAGCAACAAGTGCTTGCAATTCACTTGACATATTTAAAATATGAGTAGTTCCAACAAATCATAAATAAATGATTAGTAGTCCAATAAAAAAAAGACAAAGTACATTGACAGGAAACTGTATGAAACTCATGAACACTAAATGTCTTAGATTCTCTATTGTTAAACAAAATGCAAAAACAATAGAGAACATTATGAATATGGAGTTAATATTTAACAAAATTATTTTATCCATGTTATAAGTAAATATTTACATCCAAAAACCCTTGTTTTCTCTGAAAGTTGTCACTTATGAGTCTATTTTGAAAATGTTTAAAGAATAGTAATTAATTAACTTTAATAAATAGGTACTCCTATTGAGGGAAAACAGACATTTCCATAATTTTTCTTCTGTTTCTAATCTAGTAGATGGTAGGAAAATAATGACAATTGCATGTTCATACCTGGAGAATATGCATTCCATTTCTTTTAAACTTTTGCATTCTCAAAACTATATTGATACCTCAAAGCATACCCTTTGCTGTTGAAAACAGCCTTTCAAGTATAAAGACACACACATCACTTTCCTTAAATCTTATATAAGGCAAGGGCCTAGATTCCTATCAGAAAATGTATTTCAAGAATGCTTTTTTAGTAGTTCCTGTGGCCTTATCTTATAGAGGAAGGTTTTTTTTTAAACATACACACAGTATTTGATGCACATTTTTATTGGAAAGAGCTTTTATTTCCTTAAATGTTTTGTTGTCTAAGTGTGAAAAGTATCCTGCAGTGGAATTCAGTGGCACAGATGCTTATTGTGATAGATGAGATGAACTTGCTTCCCTAAGCATGCATGGGCATGAAATGCATCTGGCTTCTGTACATAAAAGTCAGTTATGTTCCCAAATGTGTCTCTGCATTTACACAGACGTTTAGGGGCAGACACCCTACTGTTCCCTCAAAAGGCGGCTCTGCTTAATTATGAAGTTCAAGTTAGACCAGAAGTTGGAAAATACTAAATTCCACATTGCAGACAGAGCCTGAGCAGGTGATGTCACCACTGCATTCTAAGGTGGCAAGTCCTCAGAGAAGTAACTTATCACCTTACCATGGAGAAAAATAACCGTGTCCAGAACACAAGAGGATGCTTTAAGGTAGCGTACAATCAAGTGTGCAAACCTGTGCAATACATACCAGATGAAATCCAGTTCAGAGGCTCAGGAAAACAAACAAATGAGGATATGCTTTAAAAAATAGGACTTAATATAAACAGTCGTGAGAGTAAAACTATTGCTAAGCACATAGGAAACATAAACCAGGCTTTCAGGAAGGAGTTTGGCACATGTGTGCACTGGTAGGAGGTGTAATGTGCAGAAATCCGGCCTTTTGTGGCATAGCAACTAAAGTTCCTTTTCTATTGTCCAGACAACCTTAAATATTCCTTTATGCAGTACTATTTTAAAAAGGCCATCTACTGTGCACAATGTGTTAGCATCAAGGACATGAAATTTATCTGGAATATACCAAAACTTTAATCAATAGACTAGGACCAAAGCTTTTAAAAACAGGTTTTCGTAGATAAATCATTATAAGTTATTATTTCCTCGCCATAGGTAAGGCATGATAGATAACTTTACTTTTTCTCAGTCACTTAGTGTGTAGGTAGAATAATGACCCTTAGCAGGATGACCTTTTGAATGTGTTGTTAGGCAGCATGGAAGCATTATGGTTAGAGGTGGAATTAAGATTGCTAATCACCTCACCTTAAACTGGAGCGATTATCCTGAATTATCTAGGTGGGCCCACTGTAGTCACAAAGAACCTTCAGACAGGAAGGCGGAGAGACCAGAGTGAGCAGAAGAGCTTGGGGAAACTGGAGCCGAGGCTGAAGTGATGTGCTGTGTCCAAGATGTGCAGAGGCCAAGAGCTCAGGGATACATGTGACCCCTCAAACCTGGTGAATTCTCTCCTGGAATCTCTAGACAAAATATACACTTGATGATACCTTGATTTTAGCACACTAAGACCCATTTTGGACTTCTGACCCCCAGAAGTATAAAGAAAAAAAATGTGTTGTTTTAAGCCTCTGAGTTTATGTTAATTTACTGTAACAGCAGTAAGAAACTAACACAGTAAGACGGCTTTTATTTTTATGTGATGTATAGAATTAAATTGGATATGCTAGGAAATATTGGAAATTTATTGATTTATTTTTTTGTCTGAGCTGGAGTCTGGCTCTGTCGCCCAGGCTGGAGTGCAGTGGCGCGATCTCGGCTCACTGCATGCTCTGCCTCCCGGGTTCCCGCCATTCTCCTGCCTCAGCCTCCCGAGTAGCTGGGACTACAGGCGCCGCCACCACGCCAGCTAATTTTCTGTATTTTTAGTAGAGACGGGGTTTCACCGTGGTCTCGATCTCCTGACCTTGTGATCCGCCCGCCTCGGCCTCCCAAAGTGCTGGGATTACAAGTGTGAGCCACCGCGCCCGGCCAGGAATTTATTTTCTTAATATAGTTCTTCATATTAGAATAATGAGAACCATCGAGTAATGAAGTGTTCTATTTTGTGAAGGATGATTATATAAACAGTACGAAGGTTAAAAACCGGGCGGGACTGGCTGGGCACAATGGCTCGTTCATGTAATCCCAGCACTTTGGGAGGCCGGGGCAGGTGGATCTCTTGAGCCCAGGAGTCTCAGATCAACCTGGGCAACATGTGAAACCCCATCTCCACAAAAATACAAAAACCAGGCAGACGTGGTGGCGGCGCCTGTGGTCCCAGCCACTCAGGAGGCTGCGGTGGAAGGATCGGAGCCCGGCAGGTGCAGGCTGCGGTGGACCGTGATTATGCCACTGCGCTCCAGTCTGGGTGACAGAGTAAGACCCTGTCTCCATTAAATAAATAGATAAATAAATATATATATAAGTAAAAGAGGAGGGTGTCTTTTGAAGGCTATTAAAGTCGTCTAAGTGTCCTCTGATTATATGAGGCTGGAATGGTGCATGGAATGTTGTGTTGAATAACCTGATACAGTCTCTGAAACTATAGAAGCATTAGTAATTTTAGCCTGAGAGTGCTATAATCTGGGATAATTTGGTCCAATACTTCCAGAGAGGGTTGAAGTTTTGAGATAGCTGGAGTTATTTCAGTTGAAGACCTGAATATGAGGCAACTGCATACTCAATTACAATTCAATTTCTACTCTTTATATAAGGTAGAAATGGGTAACATGTGGGACACTGTGTTAAAAGTAATGCAGCCATAGTGTAGTGGTAAAAGCAGATGAAAAGTACTATAATAGTCGTATAGATGAGGTACTGGAAAGAAGCAGATTTGAAAAATTGGAGATAAATGTCAGTTTTCCGGAGCCATGGGATGAAAACCAAACCGGATTACAACAGATTCAATTCACTCAAGATGTCTAACTTGGTAATAGGTCAGAAAACTCAATTTGTCGTATTTTCTTAAAAGTACACAAAAATGTTCCTTTTGATAAAACACGTGTAGTGCACCTTCGGATTTGATTTTTCTTTATGCTCTGTAAACTGCTCACAGTAAAACAGAAAAAAAGTCTGACAAATATGATGGTCCTTAAATCTTGTAGGAGTATGATGCTTCTCCAAAGAATAGAGGTTTTCCTAGGAAGGCCCTAAGCAAGGAATCAAGTTTCCTTTTGCAAGAAATAAAATTCTCAAAAGTTCCCTGCACCTTGGAAAGGCTCTGGTTGAAATTAATAGCACAACGTTATTTATTTAAATTTTAACTTTTAAGTTCAGGGGTACAAGTGTAGGTTTGTTACAGAGGTAAGCTTATGCCATGGGATTGGTTGTACAGTTTATTTCATCACCCAGATATTAAGCCTAATATCCATTAGTTGTTTTTCCTGATCCTCATAGCAAATATTACCCCCATAAAGTTTTATGGTTACTTTTTTCTTATCTTCTGATTAATGCCATTAGATTCACCAATTGAAATTATTTTTCAGTAGTTTAATTCCCTCTAGAAGGTTTAAAAAATGTTTCCGAATTTCCTAAGTCTTCTTTCTTTGTTAGTCTTCTAAAAAGCTATATTCAATAGAATTCATGTGCTTAGGTACAGTTTCACTAAAAGCGTATCTTCAACATTTGATCTGTTTAAAAGTTCTTAAGGTGTTAAGGAACATTAGGTATCAGAGTTTATGGCATTTGATTAATCTGAATAAATCTTGGCATCAAATTGAATTCAGCAAAAGTAACAGTGATAAATCAGAGAGCAATATTTGAAATGTCTCCAGGAAACATTTTAAAACAATTTTTAAGTTCACTAATTTGAGTCATTACACTTGGCCCTAATATGGTAGATTTTAAGTGAAGCTCAGTCGAACCTGGCAGATATCATATACAAACTTTTAATAGTCCTAACAATTCCTGTACCTCATTTGGATAAAGATTATTTCCAGAGCATCAGTGCTTTGACCAGAAAGGCATTTATTATTCTGTAACACTTTTCTTGAGAAATTAGCATGATTCATCATTTGAGTACGCTCTCTCAGATAAGATTCTAATATTTGGGTGTGAATAAAACTTCAGGGCATTGAAAACAGCTGGAAGATAGACAATAGGGTGATCATCCTCTCTTGTCATTCTCTATCAAGGTCCTCTTTAATTATTGGCCTAAACAGCTATAACTTTATGGTGAAAACAAACCGCTCGGATATAGCGTTAAAGGTTGAAATAATGAATTATACATAAATCGATTTAGTTCAGTTATATTCTGTTGAATTGGGAGAACATCGAATTTTTAAATTTCTCTGCATTTCTTGAAGTTAGGAATAAAAGCTGGGGTGGGGTCTCCTGAAATAATGAGGTCTAGAATAATTTCTGTTAAATTTACTTTTTAGTAGGATAAGTCTACTAAAATCAATATGAATGGAACCTTCAATGTACCACTGAAGATAATTAATCTTTGAGAGGTTAAGTAACCATTACAAGGTAATTTACCTAATTAGCAACTAAACCAACCAAATTTTAGATTTCTTAACTTTAAGACTATTGCTCACATAGTCACGTAAAGTATATCTTCCACATAGTCACAGGCAATCACAAGCTAACACGAGCAGTTAGCACAAAATAGATGTTCCACATAGAATGCAGAACAAAAAAAGACACTTTAAAAATCCTTTTCCCTTTTCCAAATTCATATTTAAAAAGTTTCTTGTGGAATTTCCCAAATGCCAGCATGGCCACATATAATACAGATTGATACTCAGACCTCTAATGAGAAACAGTTAGAATTATGCTAAACAAGGAACATTCTATATTGATTTCACAAATTCTCCTCTTTCCACTTATAGTTTCTCATAAAATGTAACATGTTTGTCTTGTGTGGAGTCTGTATAGAAAAAGTGTGATAACTGAAGATATAGACACACAGGTGTATGTATGTCTGTGTGTTCCTGTGTATTATAGCCTTTCTTTAATGGTTTTCTCTTTATATATATATATACTTTAAGTTCTAGGACACATGTGCACAACGTGCAGGTTTGTTACATATGTATACATGTGCCATGTTGGTGTGCTGCACCCAGTAACTCATCATTTACATTAGGTATATCTCCAAATGCTGTCCCTCCCCCTCACCCCACCCCATGACAGGCCCCGGAGTGTGATGTTCCCCTTCCTGGGTCCATGTGTTCTCATTGTTCAATTCACACCTATGAGTGAGAACATGCAGCGTTTGGTTTTTTTTGTCCTTGTGATAGTTTGCTGAGAATTATGGTTTCCAGCTTCATCCATGTGTCTACAAAGGACATGAACTCATCCTTTTTTATGGCTGCATAGTATTCCATGGTGTATATGTGCCACATTTTCTTTTTTTTTTCTTTTTTTTATTATACTTTAGGTTTTAGGGTACATATGCACAATGTGCAGGTTTGTTACATATGTATCCAGCCACATTTTCTTAATCCAGTCTATCATCGTTGGACGTTTGGGTTGGTTCCAAGTCTTTGCTATTGTGAATAGTGCCACAATAAACATACGTGTGCATGTGTCTTTATAGCAGCATGACTTATAATCCTTTGGGTATATATACATATATATATAAAAAAACTATATATATATATTTTGGGGACGGAGTTTCTCTCTGTCACCCAGCTGGAGTGCAGTGGCGCGATCTCGGCTCACTGCAAGCTCCGCCTCCCGGGTTCACACCATTCTCCTGCCTCAGCCTCCAGAGTAGGTGGGACTACAGGTGCCCGCCACCATGCCCGGCTAATTTTTTGCATTTTTACTACAGACGGGGTTTCACCGTGTTAGCCAGGATGGTCTCGATCTCCTGACCTCATGATCCACCCTCCTCGGCCTCCCAAAGTGCTGGGATTACAGGCATGAACCACCGCGCCTGGTCTCTATTTAAGTTAGCTCTGTCCAGGGCAAACCAGCATTTCAAAGATACAAACTGTTTTTGCAAAAAACAGGTATACACCTATCCATAGTGCAGACATTATGTCTACTTATTTCTCTCTAAATAGATCTTTCATTTTAACAAGTACTTCACCTTCACAAAATTTAGTTGAGTCAGTGAACTCTTATCCAGATGCTATATCTTGGCCAGATTATCAAGAATTAAGCCTCACAGATAGGCTGTTTCCATTTCCTTTAACAAAGTTTATCAGTCCTGAGTTACTTCTTGATTTCTTGCCAGTGGCATATAATGATGACTCAGCCAAGTCAGTTCCCAGAGTTGGACTCTTTTTTTTCTTATACACAGGAAACTTCTTTTCCAAGAATACTTGTTCCAGTTGCTCACAATCTTCATAGTTGATGATTATAGAATGATCTATGTACTTTCAATGTACCTTCAAAAATGAGATCTGCAGCTGGATAAGACGTGTGTGTGTGTGTGTGTGTGTGTGTCTTAGTAGACTTAAACCTTTCATTGAATAAGAAGCCTAGTTGATAGTGTAAGGTGAGAGTTAGAAGAACAGGGAATTATTTGGTTTAAGGAATTGTGAAGAAATGTGCTATGCCATTAAAATTTTTCTCTACTTTTGTGTTAAATCTTAATTTTGTGCAGAATTTACTAAGCTGCAGGAAACTGTCAAAATTGACTCTTGCTAAGTTCCATATTGGTTTGTAATTATCTTAAAACAAAAGTTGGTTGATACTAAAGTGCAGTTTTTCCTCTAGCTTTCATAAATTGAGACAGGTCTTTTTCTCACCCTCCACATACCTATGGCTGGAAGCCGAGGTGGTTGTTCTTGGTTCCCGTTACAACTTCTAGACTGTTAATTTCTCCGCTCCTTGCAAATTAGACTGTTCCTTTGAAACTCAAACCCCTTGGAAATATCAGCCATGCCCCTTTGGTATTACCATCATCAACAGACCTCCCTCCTGGGCACTCTGGTCTTATTTTTTTTTTTTTTTGAGATGGAGTCTTGCTCTGTCACCCATGCTGGAGTGTAATGGTGTGATCTCGGCTCACTGCAAACTCCTCCTCCCGGTTTCAAGTGATTCTCCTGCCTCAGGTTCCTGAGTAACTGGGATTACAGGTGCATACCACCACACCCAGCTAATTTTTGTATTTTTGGTAGAGACGGGGTTTCGCCATGTTGGCCAGGCTGGTCTCGAACTCCTGACCTCAGGTGATATGCCTGCCTCAGCCCCCCAAAGTGCTGGGATTACAGGCATGATCCACTGCACCTGGCCTCTTGCCATTTATTTAAGGCTTTAGATCTTTTGCTCAATATCATCTTCAGGCAAGTTCAGCCATCATTTTAGTGGCTCAGCTTTCACGTGAAAGGACCAGTACAAACCTCGGTTCCCCGTTTTTTGACATCTTTATTTCCATTACTTTTTTTCTTTCCTCCACTTTATTGTCATCAAATCTGAAACATTTTCTATAAGGGTATGTACCACCAGGATCTAGATGCAAATATTCTGCCTCCTGGACATCACTCCTTGCCAGCTCGTTGGCCCAGATGTCCTCATTCCTACAACCCTTCATTTTCACTGAGACTCTCCTTAGGACACAGATGCTGCTGCTCCCTCACGATCCATCCGTACTCTCTTGCTTTCAGTTTCCACGTTTTCCTCCTCAAATGCCATAGTTCATTTTTAGCATTCCCTTGCAACTACCCTGAGCTTCATTTTCCCACAATTTATTTGTTTCTCTTTCTCTTCCCAAATTTTAAATGTTGATGTTTCTAAGGGTTCTGTCCTAATTGCTCTTCTTTTCTCTCCACACACATACTCTCTCTAAGCTCTAAACACTACTAAACAGCTCATAATTTCCAGTCTTAGAGTTTGGTCCAGACCTTTATTCTGGGAGTTGATGATTTACGTGACAATAGCACTCGAATAATTCAGAGGTAACATGTCCTGGTTTCCCACATGATAGTAAGTGGCACTGCCAGCCATGCTAGATGCTTATAAGTCATTTTTGGCCCTTCCTCAATATTCTGACAATATCCAATTCAACATTCATTTAAAGAATATTTTGGTTCCAAATACATCTGTAATTTCCTCCACCTATTTTGATTTCCAATGTCCCCAGCCTAGCCAGAGCCACATATTTTCTTACCTACGCTTATTTTCTTAGGTCATCCTTAGTCAACTTACTTTAATTCTTATCTCCGACACCCTGTTAGCTACAGAGAAACCAAAGTGATCTCTTAACATGTCTTTCAGTTTCCAACTCTCCCACTTTTCTGGTGTACTTGGACTAAGATTTATGTTCCTCATCATTACTAATGAAGACCTGTACTGTTTCACATATCCTTCTCTTTCAGCCACGTCTCACATTACTCTTTCTCCCTTCTGTACTTCATCCAGATTCCTACTTTTCAGTTTTTCATTTCATCCAATTCACAGGTTTCTTCTACATGCCAAGATCTTGCTCATATATTAGGGTCCTTGAACACTGGGGGTTTTTCCTATAAGACGAATCTTTCTGTATTGTATGAAAAGCTAACTCTTTTTATTCTCAGGTCTTAGCTTAAATATTCTCACTTGAAAGAAGTGGTTAGAGTCTGTATAATCCAAATTAATATTTCTTTTTTTCTTTTTCTTTTGAGACAGGGTCTTGCTGTGTCACCCAGGCTGGAGTGCAGTGCCACAATCTTGGCTCATGGAAACCTCTGCCTCCTGGGTTCAAGCAGTTTTCCTTTCTCAGCCTCCTGAGTAGCTGGGACTACAAGCGCACACCACTACACCCGGCTAACTTTTTTATTTTTAGTAGAGATGGGGTTTTGCCATGTTGATCAGACTGGTCTCAAACTCCTGGACTCAAGTGATCCATCCGCCTTGGCCTCCCAAAATGCTGGCATTACAGGCATAAGCCACCACGCCCGGCCCAAATTAATATATCTATATATAAAAATTATATGTATGAATCTTATATAATGTGAATTAAGATTATATCTAATGTTCGCCCCAACACCCTTGTTGGATATTCAGTCCCTTGCTTCACTTTGCATGTGAACACATTTTGTAATAATCTCTTCACTTTGCTCAGTTGGATTTCTGTGCCTGTCTTCGTCTTCAGAATTGAAACCCTAGGAGTACAGGACTGTGGCTTTCTTATTCACCACTGCAGCTCCGTAACTAAGAGAGCATCTGATACATATGTGTGAAGGGAATTGGTTAAATATAGACCACTAGGTCCAGTGGAGTCCACAGCCTATTCACTTCATGTAGTTTCCAAGAAACAAATGCTTCTCAACATATATTAATGAATGAGATATGGGCCAGGGTATCTGGTCTGGCTGGAGATGGCTTAACTTTGAGTTCACTTGAGAGGGTATCAGTGTGAGCAGGAATGCTTTCACTCACTTCAAGAATTGCATGGTGTTGGCTGGGCGCGGTGGCTCTCGCTTGTAATCCCAGCACTTTGGGAGGCCGAGGCGGGCGGATCACGAGGGCAGAAGATCGAGACCACGGTGAAACCCCGTCTCCACTAAAAATACAAAAAAAATTAGCCAGTCGTGGTGTCGGGCGCCTGTAGTCCCAGCTACTTCGAGAGGCTGAGGCAGGAGAACGGCGTGAACACAGGAGGCGGAGCTTGCAGTGAGCCGAGATTGCACCACTGCACTCCAGCCTGGGTGACAGAGCGAGACTCCGTCTCAAAAAAAAAAAAAAGAAGAAGAATTGCATGGTGTTTAGGGGGAAGAATCACCCCGCTTCTCTGGGGAGACATGAGGGCTCTGTGGCTCCTGTGGGCTCTCAAACTGTTGGAAGATGATTGCTAAACCTGAGTTTTCAGGTCTCCTAGTTATATTCATTTAAGCTTATACATGATTTGTCACTATTTTAAGTTGTTTTTCACTGAAAAGTCAGTCTGAATATAGAGCCTTATTTCATTCAGATCAGAAAAACTGGGTTTTGGTAAAATCTGTTTATCTATAATTTTTAAGTAAGTACAATTTTATAAACCAGTTATTCCTAACTTGAGAGGCCTGGAGGATTTATTACAATGTGTATTTCAGGGCCACATCTGCAGAAGTTTTGATACAACATTTCCTTACTAATACCCCTGACAGCACATTTTAGCAGGCATCCTGTGTTATTCAGAAGCAGAACGTTTATGCACTACACTTTGGGAGAGAGAAGTGCATGTTATGTTACCATTTAAAGATGCCTGGTTCTTGTGGGGCAAATTGGCAAATGATTTATCTGAACTAATGGCAGAGTGGAATTTTAATACTTTAGGGTTTTCAGGAATCTTAGAGCTGTTTTCATTTGTCTCACACATACAGCCTGAACCTTGAAGACATTAATGAATTTGTCACAGAAATTAAATTGGGCCAAAATTTACATTTGCAACCCATGTCTGTGCTCTTCATTCTAAAGCACAATGGCCTAGAGTCATATTTTAACCTCTAAGTTTCATCTTATTAAAAAATAAAATAAAATAAATGTAAATACATGCATGTATTATACTATATATACAATTTATATACATTACAATATTAATTTGAATTACACATGACATCACTAGTAAAGGCCAGTTACAGTTTAGACTGAGATAAGCCCTGTGAGAATTTACTAAGGTCAAAAAGACTCCTTTTAATAGTGACTCAGTGGTACCTACTCTAAGGACAAAGGCTCCAGTATGTATCCTAATCTAAGTTATTACTGAATGTGAGTCCTGTGATAGCTTCTAATGAAAATTTTCCATTGAAAAAAATCAATGTTAATAACTGGAACTCGAGAGCTGTAATGGGTTCTGCTGTGTTTTTCGGGCTTAGACTGTGTGCTATAATATGCTAAGAAGAGGAGTTGATGACCTGTGAGCTCTGGTCACTTCCTGATCTCATTTGACTCTTTGGTCTTTAGTTTTAAAAGGGTGATCAGAGAGGTTGCTTTATAATGGAGAAGTTGAACAAAAGGACCATCAACCTGCAGGCTCACTGGCACAGCGCAAGTTTCACCGGATAAGCATTTCAGTAAAGAGGACTATTGCCAACAGCAATACTTGCAAGGAAGCTTTGTTACAGAGAGGATTTTTTTTTTTAAAGAAGCTGCTAGGAAAACTGACACTAGAAGCTAACTAGAGTCACTCTTTATAGATATCAATGAAATTGTAAGTCTGAAGACATTACTTACCTAGATACAGTAACGGACTTTATTTAAGAACCAACTTTATACATACCTAATATACCTAGGCTTGTTGATCAAGTTGGCTGGCTGGGGAAGAATAAAACCATCTAGAAGATCCACATGATGAGAGAAAGCATTCGGGGAGGGCAGACAGAGACATGATGCTGGCCACAGATAGAACCCAGAGACGCTCTGTGATTGAAGTAGTTCTAATACCTGGAAGCTTCGATTTGCTCTTATAACGTGTCTAAAGCCATTTAATTCAAGACTACCCTTCCTAGTTGGTACCTGTAGATGTAATGCATCTCCTAAGGTATTAGTCTAGGCTCCACCGGACAGAACAACTACCTGGAGGTAGGTGGTGGAGCCTCCGGACTCCGCGACACATTTCACAATGCTGTTTACTCCAAAACACTGGCCTTATTGAACTAATCTAGCTATTGGGTAAGACGAGAAGTAATACACGAACATTCTTAAAGTCTGTTCTCTTTTGCCTTGTGACCTTAAACATTTCAAAGACCAACATGAACACTATTGAATAGAATTGTGTTTCCATCGTCATAACTAATCTGAAAGCCTAAGTTATACCTCTTTCACTGCACATCCAATCTATTTTATGGGCAGAAGAGCACAATGGGCTCAGCTATGCAGGCTTTAGGAGTTATTTTAACCTTTAAAGAACAATAGACACAAGTAAAAGTACATACATAAAGTAGGCATTTTATATTTAATTTTTATTTTCATATGCATGAAAAGTGTGTTCCAAAAAAAGATTAGAGAAATCCATGGCATGTCTTTCTGGTTAATGTTACTTTATTTTTTGGTTCATCTACGCTACTACTTACAAGTTACTTGTTTTTTTTTTCATGGAAAATTTTTTTTAAATGAATTGATTTTGCTTTTCATCAGCACAGTTGTTGACTAATACCAAAGTTAGTTAGAAGGTTATGATTTTTACATTTATAGAATGTCAGGGCCAGCATTTAGACAATACATCATAGTAACTTGGCATTTATGAAATATTAGTTTTCCATAAACATGAACTCAGAGAGGAAGGTTACATTTTTTTAAATTATAATAACATTTTGAAAACCATCTGTCCTTTAAAATGTTACTAAAATATATATTGGAACTGGTGTTTTAGATGCCAGTCCTTCCTGAAGAGTGTTTTGAGATTTTTTTCAAATACTGCCTCAGTTCTATATAAAATAGAAAATATTCTGCCTTGTAAAATGACTACTGGATGTAGGTAAGAAGAAGTTAAGGAAATATTACATAAAAGTAGATTTGCAAAGGTAATTTGCTGAAGGATTATTTACACTTTGATGAGTGGATCTGGATATTTTGATACTAAGTGAAAGTGGTTCCACTGGAATTAGAAGGGAATAGAGATCTGAAAGCAGGAGTGAAAAGAATGTGTGTAAGCCGGGCACGGTGGCTCATGCCTGACCTCAGGTGAGCCGCCCACCTCAGCCTCCCAAAGTGCTGGGATGACACGCTTGTTAAGTGGTACTCTAATTAATCAGTAACTTAAACCTCAAAAGAGATTCATTATGTACACAAAATTAATCTTGTGTAATCAAGTGTATAAGTAAAATTAATTGAAGAAATCAAAAAACGCAAGGTGGCTGACACCTGTAATCTCAGTGCTTTCGGAAGTCTAGGTGGGAGGATCCCTTGACTTAAGGAGGCTGAGACCAGTCAAGCAACACGGTGGGACCCCATCTCTGTAAAACAATTAGCCGGGGATGGTGGTGCGTGCCTGTAGTCCGAGCTACTTGAGAGGCTGAGGCAAAAGTATCGCTTGAGCCTAGGACTTGGAGTCTGCAGTGAGCTATGATCACACCACTGACTCCAGCCAGAGCAACAGAGGGAGACAATGAGAACACGTGGACACAGGAAGGGGAACATCACACTCTGGGGACTGTTGTGGGGTGGGGGGAGGGGGCAGGGACAGCATTAGGAGATACACCTAATGCTAAATGACGAGTTAATGGGTGCATCACACCAACATGGCACATGGATACATATGTAAGAATCCTGCACGTTGTGCACATGTACCCCAAAACTCAAAGTATAATAATAAATAAATAATAAACCACAAAACACTTGTAATTCCAAATCCAGATATATAAACCACAGGAATACTTAGATAAACACACGTTATACACACATATAGTATATGTATGATAAAATATACTTGTATGTTCAACTTGGGAAAGGTTGATGATTTTAGAAACTAATAATTCTATTGCCTTGTGCTCTAATGATTTTCAATTTGAAGATTTATTTGGGATCAAATATATGAGGCTCCATATACAAGACATCTTTCTTTCCCCTCTTCTCAGCACCATTTTTTGGCTGATTATTGGACTACAACTGGGAGATCTAGAACTAAATTCCTGCTTAGAGTTTACTTGTTCAGAGCATAGGCTTTGAAATCGTCCTGTTTTGCCTCAGTCTCCACAGTGGTACCTACTAACCTCATGACTAGGGGATCGTGTAGCATTTCTCTAAGCCTTGTTTTCTTAGCTGTGAAGTGGTAAATTTTGGAAGTGCTTTGTTCATAGGATTTCTGTGGAAACTGAATTGGGTAAAGAATGTAAGGCATTTAGCACAGTAAAATAACCTGGATTACAGTAACTTTTCCAGGAGTGTTTATTAGTACTTAAACTGCCATTGTCATCAAAATTCTGTTTTTACATATGAACTTAGAAATGCCATTGTAACCTTCTCAACTCATTTGGTCATTTAAAATAGAGAGGTTGAGTTAGGTGTTTCTTAAATTTCTCTTTAGCTCTGATACTATGTGTCTGACGTTAAGTAATGCAAAGTTGGTAATTAAATCTTCCCCTTTCGTGATGTAGGAGAAAGGCATACAAAATTTCTGGGTGACTGGATTCCCTTGCAAGTTTATTAGAATTGTAATTACGTAGCATTTTGAATAAAGCGTTCATTCTGGAAATCATTAAGTTTATTTTTCTTAACTCCGTATTTTGTCAACTGTGGAAAAATTGGGATTTAGGAGTAACCTCTGATTTAAAATTCCACCTAGTAACCATCTAAATTGTAGTCTTGTAATTTCCTAACTTTGGTCTTGAAGGTGTTTATCATTCTTATGCGTTATCATACTGTATTATATATTTATGCAACATAAAATGTATAGTTTTAACTATTGCACATGTTTACATATGAAAGGTGTAGTTTTGAACTTATCATTATTAAATTTGCTAATTTTGCTTCACTATTCATTTTGGACACTTATCCATATTAGTACATGCAACTCAAGTTTATTCTTTTGAGCTACTGTATATCATTCAAATGTATGAATAAATAACCTTGCTTTGGTGGACATTTAAGTATTTTCATGTATCAGTATGAAAAACAGTTTCAAAATGAACATTCAAATATACATTGCATATATGTGTATAATATTTGTATATATGAAGGTTCCTGTGGGTCATATATCTGAAATCAAAATTACAAGTGTTTTGTACCTTCTATAATTAATTTTACTCTCAATTTTAAGTAAACAAGATTAGTTTTTGCACATGATGCATCTCTTTATTCAGTTAAAATTACTGACATAATTAGAATACCACTTAAAACTTGAGAATATTTTCAAGGGTATTTATGCAAAACTTACATAAATGTGTTGAAAAGTCCTTTTGTATATATGTAGAGATTACATGGTATGTTAAATTCATCAATTTGCCTAAATATCAAGTTATACTTAAGTAGTGTCCATACACCATGCTTTTGCTTGACTGAACTCCAATATGTATATCCGGAGTACTTTTTAACATTCATAGGTTAAGTGGCCTGTTTTGGAAAATGATATTAAAAATGTAATTCAGATGAATGCTTAAAGATTAAAAATGAATGAGCTTTCGTATTAATCATCAATATGACAACCCTAAAGGGAAGCATGATTTTCAAATATACCTCCTTGTAGGCAGGATAATTCAGAAATGCACAGTGCATATTAGATATGGGATTTGAGTCATAGTGTATTTCTCTAAGAATGTAATTTATTGTACTTTCACATCCACCCCACTGAATATGCAGAGTTTAAGATGCAATGGCCAGAAGACATGAGCGTGTCACTAGAAGGATGTGGACGTGGGCTCCGGGGCTGTTGATGATGACGGTGGTGTTTTGGGGTCATCTGGGGAATGGACAAGGCCAAGGTAAGTGCAAGGATTTTCTAATTCTTTGCGAGTTGGATGCGAATTTCACTTTGTGATGAAATTATGTTGAGTCTTTGGTTTGATGTTTAAGCAATTTTTTACAATCTTCCGTCAGGTTTTTGTTACAGGGTATTGTAATATCTCTGCACCAGTTAAATTGAAATAGAATTAGGTGTGAGTAAATGCATCAAAATTGAAGCCATCTTTCTGAAATTGGCTTTTCTCTGTTGTAATTGATGATATGTATATATATGTGAGGTTTTATGAAGCCATATATATGCGTGTGTCTCTGTTGTAGTTGGTGGTATGTATATATATGTGAGGTGTTACGAGGCCATAAATATGCGTGTGTGTGGGTTTTGGGTGGGTGGGTGTGCCTGTGAGTTTGTGTGTGTGGTATTTTACAAGAACACGTAGCATATAAAGTTGTCGTGATTTTGAAGAAAAGTTTTTGGACGTTTGTCTGTTTAGGGTTTTTATGTTTTTGGATGTTTGTCTCTTTAGGGTTTTTATGTTTTACATTTTAAAATTTCAAGAACCTATTCTTAAAGGATGCGATGTTCTTTAGAAATTAAATGAAAAATGTGACGTTTCTCATTCTTCTGCCAAGTGTATTTAGGGGAAATTAATGAGAGAGTGGAGCTGCAAGGTTGTGGCATCCTGAAATGTCTGTTGGAGCGTAGAAAAAGGCCATAGATTTTGTAATAAGGCTTTCAATACTGATTTCATCAATAGCTGTATGGAGTGGTTTGTGCCAAATCTAGTATCTGTGAATGTATTTTGTGATAAGTATTGTATTATTTTTGGAGGTGTGTTGCCTGCTCAGATACAAATTGCAATTCTGTATTTTATGTGATAAAACATCCTGACATCGCTGAAATTTTCTTTTCCTTTCCGGGCAAGTATATTCGGCATTGATTTCCTGCATTTTCAAGGCTTGAAATGAAATCTGTGAGCAGGAAGTTTACAGAGTTATTTCAAGGGATAGGTATATTTCTCCAGATAAAATTGAAAGTGTGCAGTGTTATTATATAATTGTGATGAAGTTGAGCTTTGCTAGTTTGAAGTATCTAATAAAGTTTAACACTTTTTAAAAGATCCTTCAAAAAAAGCAGTTTTCTTGCCATATGTAATATTGTTCAATGAAGTTTTGAAATGAAATAGATATTTTTCAAAACCACAAATGCATCTGTGCCTTTATATGAACAGTTGTATATACATGTAAGCAGATAATACATTTTGTTAATTAAGATCAGCTTTGATTTTAATTTTTCTTTCCTGTCATTCAGAATTTGTATTTGCATCTAATAGAATTCTCATTTTTCTTTTTTGTCATAAAACTAATGTAAAATATATTCAATACACATAGTAGTTTTTTTCACCAAAGGTCTAAAACAAGAATATGTAGACAGTAGCTACGTTGGATTTCTTTGGCTATAAGAGTTGTCTATTTCTCTGGTGATGTGTAGAATTACTAAAATGCAGCATGACAACTGTTTCTCTGTAATAGTGATCCAACATGACATGTAGTATTACACAGGGTTGCTAATACCTTCCTCTGACCATCATTTCCAGTAATTGTGGCTTGTTTTAGATGAGGAATAGGTTATTAGATATTTAAAATATTTGAGAAAAATAGGTATCTTCTCTCTTATTTACCCAAACCCTTTTATTTACTCAATATTGATGGCTCAAGTATTCTATCTTTCACTAGGGACCATCATTTATTAAAAAATGGCCTGAAATCAATTCCAAGTCTAGCTGTAGTGAAGCTTCTAGTGGGAAATGCAAATTAAGTAATTTGTTTTCTTTCTAAAAGGATAAATTAAAATAGACAATGATTCAAAGAACAAAACAACTTAATAGAAAACATAATGGAATGCTTTGATACTATGATTCAGGGAATTTTGCTTCCTTAGTGGTAGCTAGATTGAGTGAAGGAGATTGCTTAGGTATAATGAGCAAATCTTATAATTGCAAGTATAACCCAAGCTGCATATCATCATTTAGCTCAATAAGCCTCATTAAATATTAAATATTACCTTTTAACTTTTATGCAATTAAGCAGAATTTAAAAATAAAAGTTTTAAAAATTAAAGTTTTTATTACTAAGTATCTTTTAAAATACAAATCTCACAGCTCCTTATTGTCAAGAAAAGAACACATGAAAATTTATAAATAAGGTTTTCTCTCTATTAAATTTACAGTCTTGCATTAAATATTGGTTATTGGGACCCACCATGTCCATGATTATGATTAAGTATCAATGAAAGATGACTCTTGCAGCAAATATGCATGCAAATGTTTTAAGATTATTTTCACATTATTTCACATAATTTCTTAAGCATAATAGGATAAGTAAATTATACTTTCTACACAAGCTCTTCATATTTATGAATAGACCATGTTCTAAATTTTTCAATCATTGGGGAATCCCAATGTCATATTTATGAATGGACCATGTTCTAAATGTTTCAGTCATTGGGGAATCCCAATGTCATATTTATGAATGGACCATGTTCTAAAAGTTTCAGTCATTGGGGAATCCCAGTGTCGTATTTATGAATGGACCATGTTCTAAATGTTTCAGTCATTGGGGAATCCCAGTGTCGTATTTATGAGTGGACCATGTTCTAAATGTTTCAGTCATTGGGGAATCCCAGTGTCGTATTTATGAATGGACCATGTTCAAAATGTTTCAGTCACTGGGGAATCCCAGTGTCGTATTTATGAATCGACCATGTTCTAAATGTTTCAGTCATTGAGGAATCTTCCTAGAGAAACCGTGTGAGAAATTGTAGCTAAGCTCAAAAACGGAAGACAAAAATCGATTTAACGAGGAATGTAGATTAATGTCATAGTATTATCGCGACTGTGTGCAACCACTACTTATAAACAATGATATAAGAAATGCAATCTGAAATCTGAATTCTAAATAGGAATGTAGTGCCATTATCCCTCTGGGACCCTTAGGGTCAAAATAAGATAAAAGTGATGAATGGTGGGTTGGAAGTCAGTCAGTGATCCTTGTCAAATTTTTGTATCTGTCAAGAAAAGCATCTGCTTGAGGACATCCATTTTCCTACTTCTGAGTTACAGAATAATAGGTACTTATCCTGAATGTGACATTCCCTGACGTGGACTCTGTCTTTGCTGCTTAGGTGGTGTGTGCATGAGAAAGTGCTTAACATCTGAAAACGGAGACAATCCTTAGAGAAAGATATATATGAATTTTAAAAGGAAATATACCTACGATGGAAATAAAACAAATAGCATAAATATCTAGCTGTATTTGGTCTTTTTGGTAACTATTACAATATATACATTTTCAAACAACTAAGTTCAGCACTGACTTTGGGAGAATCTAGATAAAACTGAACTGACATATAATAAGCATTGGTGTAATTAATAGCACAGCGGGCAGAACCATGGGGGTATTTCCTGAGGAAGAGGGACTATAGAGAGGCAAAAGAAAACCCAGCTCATTCTGGGGAGTGCCAGGAGCAGTTATTATATTCAGAACTGAGAACTTATTTCTAACTCACCAACCCATAGTTCTGGCTGAAGTGCAGTGGTGCAGTCATAGCTCATTCTCAGCCCCAAACTCCTGGGTTCATATGGTCCTCTCATCTCAGCCTCCTGGTAGCTATGACCACAGGTGTGCACTACTTTGTCCAGCCAGTTTATTTTATATTTTATTTTCATTTCATTTGTAAAGACTGGGTCTTGCTATGTTGCCCAGGCAGGTCACAAACTCCTATCCTCAAGCAGTCCTCTAACCTAGGCCTCCCAAAGTACTGACATTACAGGCATGAGCCATTGCATCTGGCTCAAAAATATTTCTGTCCTAATGGCTTTAACAAAGAAGTGCCGTTTTGGGGATATATACAATGGTGTGCTGCTTGGGAGTGACACAAAAATAATTATAAGAAGAATGGAACGAATATGTCAGTATGTTTTCAAAAGCAAGTTAGCCCAAGTTTTTAAACAAGCATAATTTTAGGGTTTTTGTAACTAACTTAGGGTTTAAATGTAGCAAAAATTTTAAACATTATCATGAATACACAGAAAATTTTAATCAATTTGGTTTCCATGATGAATTTACATGCTTAAATTCCTAATTTCAATTTGCTGCTAGATATGAGAAAGTTTGAGATTTTGAAGAAGCAAGTGGTTCTTACAAATGTAGCAAACTTAAATTTTGAGGACAATTTAATTTAACTTCCATTTTTATGACCAGATTTTGGGTCAGCTGTTAAGCATTCAAAAAATAAAATCTGATAATATCTGGCAATTCCAATTTTCAGTTTTATTGATCTTCACCATGAAATAATATATAAGGTAAGGGGCAAAATTTTGGAAAAGCAGATCACTTTGTTGTCCTATTTAGCAAGTTCTCAAATTATGCCATCTTGGAATCATTACAAGTAATTATACGAAGACAGTATCTTGTGTTTTGTATTTCATTGTTACACATCCAATTGTTCTCTAGAGATATCAGAGAAAACCCACTCAAGAAGGGAAGGTTAGGTAAACAGCCCTCTCTCTCTCTCTCTCTGTCTTTGCCTCCATTTGGTTCCTTATGTTCATTTCTCAGTGCATTTCAGTTACTTTTATTGTTCCCTTCATTTTCTCTTTCATTCCAGAAGTTTAAGTGATTGCATAATTCTTTTGACAGCTGAAAGTAGTATCCGACTTTGAATGAAAGGTTTACAGCTACAGCTTTTCAATTAGAAAATCTCAGATCATGTGATCTATGAGTTTTAATATCTTAGGATCTCGACCAGTAAGGAATAATCACTTTGAAAAACCTTGATGCTACCTAGAGTTTGTGTTTTGTGAGGTTGCTTGGTAAATTATTCTCCTTTGATAATTGAATATTGCTTCAAGAGAGGTGAGCTCAGACGTTTGGCAATGAATATTGAATGTGTATTCCAAGAGACATGACCTTAAAATATCATCAAGCTAAGTAGTAGTGAAATTGAACTCTGCTGTATAATAGAAGTCAGTGTTTCTTACATCTTTGTGATATATAAATATTTTTACATTGTGGTAGATAATAATTTGTATGGGAACATTTAATTGAATTTAATTTATCCTATGGCAGAATTATGTTGCATAGGTCATTTTAGTTTTTGATTTAAGCATCTTAAAATTACAAATGCAAATATTCAACACGTAAAACCCACATGAATACACACTCCCAAACATTTGAAATCCTAACAGTCATTTCCAACAGCTTTTTCCTACAAAAGAAGTCAGCTCTTCTTAGAGAAGACATGCATTCCCATAGCTTGAGAGGTGCACACTATAAGGTAAACAGAGAAAGGATTACAGCAGTTTAAGTATACCAGCGGATTTACTTTATAGACAATAGACTTTTGAATTACTTGTCTTCAAAATTTGGTTTCTTGAGAAAATTATCTGTGTAGATTAATCATGCATTTCAGATACTTTCCAGACATCTGAATGTTGTTTTCTTAAAAGTAGCCAGCACGCCTTTTTATGCAGTCTGCATGGGAGATAGTAAGAGATGTGTATGCTGTATATCTACTAGTAGAGATTTGTTTATGAGTGCTTCCTTAAAAAATTATTTTTTCTGAAGAAAGGGATTTCTTTTTTATAATTTAGATTAGATGATTTTAAATGTTTTTAGGTTTTAACCTCTCTGATCATCAGGGTCATTGCCATGGAAAAAATGCAAGTTATAGCATATTTCATTTTTATAAGGAAAGAAGTTGATAATTTAGACTTTTTTCTTTTACTAAATTGAATTACATCACTCAATATTTGGATGGCATTAATTCACAACAGCAACAAAAAAATCTTACTATTCAACAAAATAAAGTATGATTTCCTTCACATTTAACTTAATTTGTTCTTTAAAACATCTCCTAACGAAGGTTTTCTCATCCTCTGAAGCTGAATTTATTTAGGAAAAAATATTTTAAACACCATCCCAAGTGATATAACTATTTTTATTGAGCTTTGATGTTCTATTTGAACATATTTGAAGACTGTACAAGCACTCAATTTAGAATTAAGATTTTATTTGGAGATTTTGGTTGTATTTGAAATCTGTTGTGGAATTAAACATGAAGAATACGTCAATTTACTAGATGTCATTGTCTATGACACATTTTAGTCTTATCTTTCTGCCTATATGTAAAGAGGAATAGAAATAATTGGTATAAACAGGAAAAAAGAAGTAAAGTGGTAGGATCAGATGTGAGAAATATATAAGCTAAGATACTCTTTTTTTGTTTGTTTTTTGTTTTTGTGAGACAGAGTCTTGCTCTGTTGCCCAGGCTGGAGTGCAGTGACACAATCTTGGCTCACTGCGGCCTCCACCTCCCAGGCTCAATGGTTCTCCTGCCTCAGCCTCCTGTGTAGCTGGGATTACAGGTACGCATCACCACACCCGGCTAATTTTTGGATTTTTAGTAGAGACTAGGTTTGACCATGTTGGCTAGGCTAGTCTCAAACTCCTGACTTCAGTTGATCCGCCCACTTCAGCCTCCCAAAATTCTGGGATTTCAAGTGTGAGCCACCAGGGCCAGCCTAAGCTAAGATATTCTAGAAGCTATTAATAGTAAAATATAATGTAAATTGTTTAAAATTAATCTGTATATGAAATTTTTTCTAGGACTTTCCTGCCAGAAAAGTAGGAATAGAATGGCAAAAGGAAGGAGGTTCCTTCTACAAGTAGGCACACATCCTATTTCACTTTATCCTGTGATCAGTCTCATAACCATCTCCTGGTGTGAAGTGCTAAAACTGTGCTTTAAGAATAACTTAAGTCCTTTATGTACAAACTAAAGTATGAGAGCCTGAACCTTGGAAACCAAGAGATTCCAAAAAGCCTTATGTGTGAGACTGGGTGCCACAGATCTTGGCAGAAATTACTGCTTATTCTTAATTCTTATTGTTCCTTTCTAGCACTTCAATTTATAATGCCAATATCTACCTCAGCCTAAAGACAAGCTCTAGAATCACTTGTGTTACTTATTACATTTCTTTTAAAAAGCTCATGAATTACACATGAATTTCAAAGTTGCCAACTGAGATTCCAAGGACTTAGAAAAGAAAAAACGTGGCACCTTTCCATTATAAAGGCTGTACGCAGTCTTCATAGTGTTTGTCTTTAAGGGACAACATGCCTCATCCATCAGCAACTTTTCTTCCTTAAATCATCATATCTTGCCTAAAAAGGTTTTCTGAAAACTAAGATTTGCAGATTGTTATATCACATCTTAATCTACGTATCAACTTTAGCATTATCAAAGCATGAACTGTTCTGGGTTTTCATAGTTAATTATGTTTGTGGTAATAACTGGGATGCAATTGTTTTTCTTCTGATGATTTTGTACTTGCTTTTCTTATGGTAACTTCTGATGCTTGTTTGTAAGATCTTCCTCTCTTTTCTCCATCTGGTTATCTTCTTACCTTCTGTCCTTTAACTCAGATGTCACCCACACTGTGTGTCTTTCTGGATTGCTTCTTATTTAACTGTTGCTTCTCATAGTTTACATACCTCCTCCTGTACCACACTATCAACATTTCTCAAGCTGCACTATATGCTGGGTTGTGTCTTTATTTATTTATAAGTTCCTTGATAATTCGGACTATATATTAGTATATTCAAAAAATACTTATGAAGTGTTTACTTTGGGTCAGGAATTATTGAGTGAAGGAAATTGACCAAAACTCTGCCATCATGAAGCTCGCATTCTAACTTAGGGAGACAGATAACAGACAATGAGCCACATAAATATGCAAAGTATCGTAAGTTAGATGGTGAAAAGTAATCCTGGATGGGGATCAGATAATTTTGATAGGATAATTTTTAACTGGGTAGTCAAGAAAGGCCGCACAGAGAAGATGGCAATTGGAAGAACAAGGTGGTGAGAACTGCTGAGTCTGGAGCAAACACACAATTTGGAGCAGTAGAAGATTCCAGAAGTAACAGTATAGAGGCGAAGAAGTGGGAATTGTGTGGAGTCTTTTACTTGCTGTTGTAATGACCTTGGCTATGCTTTGAAGTGAGGTGGAAAGTTGGCAGGGACCTTAGTTTTCTTTTTAATAATTCACTATGAATTTTGAACGGTCACTATTATAGACTCAATAATTTTGCTTTATTACTCTTGCAATTGACTACAAAAGAGCGTATTGAAGAAATGTTAAATTCTAATTTAAACTGATTGAAATAGGTTTTTATCTTTTTATGTTTCTCATCACTGAATATCTCATTTTTAATTAGTTTGAAAGCATTCTAAGATAGTGAGCCAATGCAATTTAGCATAATGCATAACTTATTATTCATCAGATTTAGGTATTTAACCGAGGATGCTAATTAGGAAAGTAACTTGTTCTGTTGGATGATTTTGATAAAGCTACTTTCAAATGATTATCACATCCATTGATGTCATATTAAGTTGTGTTTCTGGAAACCAAATTTAGGCAGTGGTAATGAGTTAATATCTCTAAGTGGATACCTTTTATCTCTACAGTCAAGGATACTTGAAAGTGGAAAAACATACTGGCTTCAAGTCTTGGGAACTAGGACTTACCGGAAATGTGTGTGTTTTTTTTGTTTCCTGGTGGAATTGTCTTCTCGGAAAGATGGTGTTTCCTTTTCAATAGGAAAAAATTGATCCTATGCTGCTTTACTTTAATGCTTTGCTTTTGTCAAAATAGTGTTTTCTTAGGAAAATTAACCTATCATAATATAATGAAAAGAGAAATGCTGAAGACACAAAATGATGTCCATGTTAATATTGAGTAGGAAGCATCAAGGGACATGAGAAGAGGGAAGCGAAGAGAGGGAGAAGAGAAATTTATAGTGTAACAACAATTAGTAAAAAGGATTAGCATATACATGTAGTCAATAAGTCAATAAATGGCTGTTTATAGAAAGCCTACCAGGCACTAGGGGATATAGCAGTGAAGAAGGCAAAGACACAATTGGCTATACTGTAGTGAGGAGGGAAAGAGGAGGAAGACATACAAATACCTCAACAAAGCAATGGTGTGAAGGGCTATAAAGTACACTACTACGAAGAAGATTACATGTGATAACATGGCTGAGTAAAACTGTCAAGGAGGAAGGCACTGATCTGGCTGTAGGTATTTCAGAGCATTTTTCTCTCTGAGGAGGTAATATTTCATTTGAGAGTTGAGTGAAGACAAAGAGGAAGGTACTTTGAAGATCTGGGGTGCTCTGAGCAGAAAGAAGGGCAGATATAAAGATTCTGTAATTTAAAAAGAGAGCTTGATAGTTTCTTACAAAGAAAAGAAGGCCGGTTTGGCTGGAATGTCCATGAAGGAAGAGCATGGAGAGAGATTACATGAGTGTTCTCAGGGACCAAATCTAGATCTTATATCAAAATGTGAATATAAATTAACTACATTGAAAAGTGTATGATGGATGTGTGATACGATGAGGTTAGCTCTTAGGAGGGTGTACTATTGTGGAAGGGTACACTAGTGAAGGAAGGGGGTTCATTTAGCTGACTATTGCACCTGTCCAGTTGAAGGATGATGGTAGTTGGGATTATGAGTGTAGCAATAAAGTTGGAGAAAATCAGTTGAGATTGGAAGTTGATTTGAAGATGATTGAATTTACTGAGCAAGAATTATATCAAGGTATTTGGATTTAGGGACATGGGGGATTATGGTCACTTTTAGTGATATGGCAAAGTCTTGATGACATGAGGCAGTTTGCAAGTGACAGAGGTGTGGGTAGGTGCGTATGTGTGATTGATTTTACATTTTTTAATCTTAAATTAAGACGCTAGTTAGAATCCAAGTGGAGACATCAAGTAGGCACTGACAAGTTGACTTGGCTAGAGATGTGAGTTAGATCATCGTAGCCTATAGAGCATGCCTAAAGTCATGAATCTAGGTGAGGGGTTGGAAAACTATTATAGCCCATGAGCCAGATCTGGTCTGCCACCTATTTTTGTATGGCTCATGAGTTATAAGTACGTGTGGCATTTATAAGTCTAAAATGTAAAATACAGGGAAATTTTTCAGCAGGGAAAGTTCCATAAATTTGCCTCTTGGCAACACAAAGCCTGCAATATTTACTATCTGGCTCTTTGTCAAAAATGTTACTGACTCCTGATCTGGATGAAACCCTGTGAGGAGAGAGTGTTGACAGAAGAGAGAGAAGCATCACAGTGGAAATTAAAATTATGTCAACTGAAGTGTGTAGGGTAGAGAATTTAAGCCTGAGTATAACAGTAAGAGATTAAAATAACAGTAAATTCATTATCAGCGTGATCAATGAAACCTTTGGGGGCAAAGAGGAACTATCTTCGTCACACCTTTCACTCACTCATAGAAAGATCTTAGGCAGGAAATATAACTTGTTTGAAGATCTGAGATAAGGCTAATGTAGTTTGGACAAAGAAAGCCAATGGGAGGATGACATTACATCTGGCCAAAGATTTAGGGAAGAGCCAAATACTTCAGGCTTTTTAAAGTGATCTTTAGATAAAGAGGAGGTCATCAAGGCATTCCGAATTTGGAGGATCAAATCACATCTGATGGAAAAAATCTGGCTGTATGTGCATCTAGGATGTAAGGAAGCCAACATGGATGTGAAGTTAAAATTGTCCATTGCAAATAATAAAATGAAGGCCCCAGGTAGCCTTGGCAAGGGCAGATTTGGTATAAAATCCTTATTGGAATGGGCTTAAGCAGTAACGGGAATACGGATCTAGCTGTTGTGTTTAGTGGAATTTTATCAGTCTTTTTGTTGTGTATGATATATAGATGGTCAAAATAAGGAACTTCTACATTTTCGGTTTTTGTTTTATTTTAATTGAGATTTGAATTAAAAATAAGAAACTTTTATTTTGAAACTTGGAGACTGTGTTTAAAAAGTATAGAGTAGGGCTAGAAAAAAACCTAAAACTCTCCTGATGAGGAGAGTGCTAATCGTGACTCTAATAATAATAAAATACTTTTCTGATAATTTTTTGTGTGTTTCATTATTTATATATGTATGGGAAGTTGTACCCTAGCCACATGCCAATTCACCTGGTGAACTTGCTCTTCAACGTGGCACAAATATTTCCTTCTATCTTTAGCCTTCCGGGGTTTCTCACATGGACTATTGGCTCTTCCTACATGAACCTGCTGGTAGTACCCTGTAGGAGACAGGCTACTCCATGACAACAGGCACCACGCTGTAGGGGAATTACCATACCTGTCAATCACTATCTCTAGAATGTGGCCTTTCATGAGCCCTGAGATTTCATACTGTTTCTCTGAGCTGTAACAATATTTATATTGAAAAAATAAACATGTTCTTCTATCTTTAATATTTTATATCTTATAATTTGAATATCCCATTTTCATTATACTACTTAGCTGCTAAGTTATGTTATAAAAACAAGTTTTAATTATCTGCAAACACCTTCAAATCTAATCCTTACCGGTGAAGACTGATGTCTGGTTAACATCTGTTAGGACATTTATTTCCATACAGTATTTATAGCGCCTTTTTGTTATTGATTGGTATGATAAATGTGTAACTCTTACACAAAGACAAAATTTTTAGATTTTTGTATTTAAAATACTGGTTATCAAAAGAAAAACCCAGATGTTATTTGTTTATGTTTCTGCTTGAGGTACTGAATCTATTTCAAGTCATATTTCTCAGTATTGATATACTTAATTTTGCTGAAATAATAACACACTAACTTTAGCTACTTTTTTTCTCAGTGTATCTCCTTGTCGCTCACCATTTCTGCCTCATTTCACTTCTCAACTTTATTTCTTTTTCTTTGGTCTTCTTTTACTTTAGGGATTCTTTCAATTTAGAAGTGTTCTTGTTTTCTGTTAATTACTATTCTTCTTGGATGTACACAGTTATCCTTTTCCATTTCATTTGTGAATTCATCTCAGAGGCATTTTGTATGTGCCTTTTACTCATAGCTTCTCAGAAGTCCCTTTCGAGGTTACCGATTTAACATGTCATGTACTATAAGGTTTGCATGGCATGGTGGCAGCTGACTTTGGTCTTTACAAGGATTGAAATGTTCACTCAACATGGATTGGTAGAATTTATTTTTTCCTTAAACATTTCATCGCCTTGTAAACAAACAAAAGCAAACCCAAGACTCAAAACTGACATTACTATTGGTGCCCCTGGAAATAGCTACCTTCTCACTAAAGTAGATTTTGTCATCCAACTTTATGTGTTGTTGAACACACATGGTGCTGTATGAGCACTCACTCACTAGTCTAGAAAACATTGCTGTGACCAGTTACCAGAAAAATAAATTCAGATTGCTCTTCACCTTCCACAGATGACCCTTCTGAAAGCCATTTGAATTCATTATAAATTATAGTTATATTAGTGTGACTTTAATTCACTTGTAATCTGAACTTTATGTGCAATGCATTTTTTCCCGTGTTTAATCATTTTTGAATGCTAAATCATTTGCAAACAAATGGCTTGTCCTTGAGAAAGAATTTAAGGCTGAAAGTTCATTAAGTGCCATCTGGGTATCTGTGTCAATGGTTTTGTCACTACAAATGTGTGTGTGTGTGCATATCACCTACTTTATCACATTTATTTGATAAAATTGATATGCAATCTCTAAATCATTGTGTCTCCAACTTGTGTTATGCCACAAATACAAATTTTTGTCCTAAAGTTGATGGTACCCTTTGTAAAACTAGAAGTTCTCATTTGTGCAAAGGAAGGAAAAATAAAACAAGAAACAAATTCAATAAAAAAATTAAAGGTCAGATTTCTTTTATAGCTGCTGAATTCCTTTCTTTCCTTTCCATCATCCTCACATTCCCAAATCTCAACAAAGTTAAGAAATTAAAACACACATCATGAGATCATATGTTCACCTTGTTCAGGAACTGAAGGATTACATATACAAGACTATACCTTAATAAGTAGAGGGAGAAATATGAAGATATGAATAGAATATGAAAATTTATTATAATGCAGTTGTATTCTAAAGTGTTTCCTAGGCAGGCTAAGAGTATGTTGCCAGGAAATTTTAAGAGACCCACTCCATTATATAGAAGAGGATGTGTGTAGATCTCTTAATTCTGAAATGTTTAGAACTGAGTACAACAGGTCTTTGAATAACGACGTTTCATTCAATGTCATTTCATTATGATGTTGATGAGAAAAAACAAATTGATTCCAATTGGGGTTCACTGTCTGTGTAGAGCTTATGTATTCTCCCCATGTCTGCATTGATATTCTCTGGATGCTCCAGTTTCCTCTCACTTCCCAAGGCTGTGCATGTGAGGTTGATTGACGTGTCTATGTGGTCCCAGTCTGAGTAACTGTGGGTATGTGTGAGTGCACCTGCAATGCGACGGCACCCTGTCCAGGGCTGGTTCCCACATTGCGTCCTGAGCTGACAGGATAGGCTGCGGTCAACTGCAACCCTAAACTGAAATAAGTAGGTAAATAATGATTTTACTAGCTTTTATTAATCTTAAACGTATGAATAGCTGAAATTTATTTCAGCATTTAATATTAGAAGTGTTTTGATCTTTATTTACAAGTTTGTTGACGTTTTAGTTACCAAAAGCCATAGAAGCTTAACTCTTTTGATGTCAACCTATGGTAAAATGGGTTTCGCTGACTGTATTTTTGTACCAATTAACCATCCCCAATTTATCCCTCCGTATGCGTGTATCAAAACATCACGTGACCATAAATATATATACCTATGACCAGTTTTCAAGCACCTGTCAATGATGTTAAGTGAAGACTTATTGTAGTCCTTTTTTGGCATAACGAAAATGTGTGTGTTTTGTTCAAGATTGGAAAAGTTCTTTGTGTAAAGAACTAGACAGTAAATATTATAGGCTTTGCTGGCCATATGTAGTCTCTGTCTCTCCTTCATCTACTCATTCTTCTTCTCCCCTTCCTTCTCCTTCTTTAAACACTTCCAAAATGCCAAAACAATTTTTAGCTCTCAGCCATATGAAGCAAGCCATTGATTAAATTTGGCTTGTAGGCCCATAAGGTGTGAATTCCTTTACATCATCAGAATGCCGCATATATATGAAATGTTATCTATGAGAAATTAATGGGGCTCCCAGCAGAGAGAAATTAGCCTAAGTTAAGTTTGGGCTTTGGAATTCAGGGGAATGCCATGCACAAAAATGCTCTGCTTTTAAAACTAGTTACTAACAGTCCATTTCTGATATCAGAAATACATGAAAACTACCAATTGAACGGACATTATTCACTACTTTAGTGCTGCTACTCCTGTGTGGTGGAAAAAGAATCCAGAAAGTTTTCCTTTCCATTTGAACATTCATGCAATAAAAATTTCCAAATCTTTTTTTGAACACATTTTTATCTGATAGCTCTCTTGTGTACTTTATAAGTACGTTTTGCTGCTTATTCTCAGTAACTGTATTGAAACAATCTGTTTTCCTTTATCAATCA
This sequence comes from Symphalangus syndactylus, assembly GCF_028878055.3. Taxonomy (NCBI): domain Eukaryota; kingdom Metazoa; phylum Chordata; class Mammalia; order Primates; family Hylobatidae; genus Symphalangus; species Symphalangus syndactylus. The sequence goes on from NC_072441.2 coordinate 17,831,665, forward strand.
AAATAAAATAAGAAATTTAGCTTAATACTAATATTAAGCTGAAGTGCAAGATATATGAAAAAGAGAGAAAAGAAGCAGGATAAACTGACCTTTTGATAACTGCAGAGGACAGCAGATCAAAGACTGGACTTTAACGTCTGACATTTTCAGAATCTATCACAGTAAGTCCACTGGGTCCAGAAATAGGTTTTAATCCTAGATTGAAATGACAATGCTGTCATGACATTGAGTTTGATGGAAAAAGTGAAGTTAAAGTTTTTCTCAATATTTTTTTAAAATCAATGATTGATTTAACTATAAAATGGACTGATTCTGAAGAACTCATTCTGACGTTGGAGGTGAAAATGCTTTTACTCTAATCATTAAAATCAATTTCTCTAGATATCTGACTTTATTCTGCTTTATAACATAAAGAATGAAACTATATTTATTAATGAAGTGTAATCTAGCAAAGTGGCATAAGCATAATTATGAGTCACTTACTAAAGTTGTGTGTTTTTTTCCATTGCATGAAAACCCTGCCTTGTTTTAATTTTTATTGACTCTTTAAAAGCAATTTTAGGTTTGTAGAAAGAAGTGAATAAGCATTCACACGTCATCCTCAGCCTCTACCCCAATTTCCCCGATTTTTAACATCTTGCAATAGTGTGGTACATTTGTTAGAGTTGATGAGTCAATATTGGTACATTACTATTGACTAAAGTATGTAGTTTGTATTAGAGTTTACTCCTTGTCTTATGAATTCTATAGGTTTTGTCAAATGTGTAATGACAAATAATCCTCATTACAGTGTCATACAGAATAATGGATTCACTCTCCTAAAATTCTTCCTTGCTCCATCCGTTCATCGTTTCCTCTACTAATTTATGTAGAAGATAAATTAGTAGATTGAGTTGATGGTTATAGCAGTTTAAAGCACAGATAGAAAACTAGATTGACCTGCCTACCCAGACTGTGCTTCTCACTCTCACTGTGCCCTTTCTTAACCTTTGGAAATGCTTTTATTCATATATAAAATAGGCTATAACTTCATATAGTTGTATTACAAAAAGTTAATGCACAGAAAAAGACTTGTGCTAGGTATATGGTTTCTTCTCAGTTAAATGGAAGCCATTGCGTGTGTTTGTCAATAGAATTCGTCATACTTTATCTCACATATCTTTACGTCATTGTTGGCACATGACATGTTTAGACTGCACAAATCTCCTCCAAATCCCTAATAGCCACTGATCTCTTTACTGTCTCCATAGTTTTGCTTTCTCCAGAAGGTCATGTAGTTGAATCATACGGTATGTAGACTTTTCAGACTGGCTTCTTTCACTTGGCAATATGCATTTAAAGGTTCCTGTGTGTCTTCTGTAGCTTGACAGAATACTATTCCATTGCCTGGATATACCACAGTTTATTTTTCCATTCACTTCCTGAAGGACATTTCGATTTTAGTGATCATGAATAAGGCTCCTGTAACATTCATGGGAAGAAGGCTTTTGTGTGCATGTAAGTTTTCAAATCCTTTAAGTAAATACCGGGAATGTAATTGCTGGGTTGTGTGGTAGGAGTATGTTTAGTTTTATAAGAAACTGCCAAACTGACTGCCAAAGTAGCTGTACTATTCTGCATTCTCACAAGCAATGAATAAAAGTTCCTGTTTCTCCTCACATTTGCCAGCTTTTGGTATCATCAGACTTTTGGATATTGGTCATTTTAATAGTCATGTAATAATATCTCACGGTTGCTGTGACTTGCAGTTCCCTAATGATACATGACTAGTAACTTCAAAATCCCCATTTGACAGCTGTATTTAGACCTTTGGACTATTTTTTAAATGAGTTGTTTTCTTTCTTATTTTCGAGTTCTCTGTATACTTTAAATACCAGTAATTTATCTGATATGTTTTGAAAATGTTTTGAATATGTTTTGAAAAAATTTTCTCCCAACCTGTGGCTTTTGTTTTCATTCTAAGCACAGTTTTAATAACAAAAGTCTTTAATTTTAATGATGCTCAATTTCTCAATTTTTTCTTTGTCTAACCCAATAAATCAGAAAGCTTTTTATCATTTCACATGACTTAATATTCAGGCAAGGTCTATATAGGCCCCTTTCAAACAGTCATAAAGTTTAGAAGCTCTGACCTAACAAACAATAACAACGACAACATAGAAACAAAAATGACAGCTTTTGATGTTGTCTCAGTAATTTCTCAATTCAAGAACAGATTACTGAGCTTTATAAGCAATACGTATAGATATCAATTTCACAATAAAATACCTTATGATATTTATCAAATCACCTTAGTTTTGGTCACTTATTACTATTAGACTAAAATGTAATTTGTCAGACATGAGAAATCCTTTGGAGTATTTTTTAGAGAACCAAGTATTTGTTTTAGCCTTTTCAGTTCTTCTCTTGCTGTTTCTCCAGTATAGTCATTCCAATTGTCTCTATAGATGTATTAATACCAGGTACATAGTAAACACAATTATCTGCCACGTGTACCCCAACCCCCTTCCCTGTTCATGCAGTGAACATAAAGGAAGCAGGTCAAAAGGAAGCAGGTCATGTACCCTGTGATGTGCTGGGTTGTAAGGAAAGGTACACAATTAATGTACCATGTCTGAGTTTTCTTCTTCTCTGTATTTGTTCCATTTAATGCATGTATGTTTTTTATTCCTTAGGCCTCTCCAGTCCTAACACACTCAGGGATACTTGATACAGCTATAAGGCTGTGTCTTTATCAGGTACCTTTGGGTTATCCCCGGCCAGGGGTGGGAAATAGAGGAAGTGAATGTCTGTATCCTCATTAAGTATCACACAGAGCAGAAACATAAAGAAGCCTGTGCCATGAATGGGTCTCTTCTTTCTCCAAAAACCACCTACCCCTTCAACTCCCACTGCTTAAAGGAAAATCTTGTATTAGTCTCCCCATTTGCTCCTCAAACTTGCTTTAGCAAAGCAGTTCCTAAACCTCTGTTAATGTATGTCCCCACCCCTAACTCAACACACAGTCTCATGTCACATCACAGAAAAGAAGTTCAAAACAAAACAAAACAAAGCCACAGTCTTATAAGAAAAATAGGTAAGTTTTACAAAAGTTGTGTACTGTATCTCTGCTTTGAATTTTGTCATTGGCCAAGGATAGTAAAACTCTTGGAAAACTATAAAACAGGAACTTACGTAACATGTTTTACCCAAGATTTTTCAAACATTTTTGGAAGGATACTTATTAACATCTTGCAGAGGTAATGTTACATGAAAAACTTAGCATAAGACCAATCAGGTATTCTATGCAATAATGCAGATATATGAAAAAATAATATAATGAAATAAATGACTTTTCAAAAGGTATTGATCCTAGATCCACATTCTTTTTTTGGTTCAGGTGAGGCAATTAGAATGTGAAAAAAAGAAGCATAGAACAACTGTCTAATGAGAGGGACGAATGCTCCTGGGTGGAAAGTTATTAGAAGATAAAGTAGTAGATTGACCCTTTTGTGTAGTTTATATTTGGAGACATTCCTTTTTCCACTATTACCCTCTTAGCGTTCCGAATCTCCACTTGCATTTTCTACAGAAAGTGTGTTTCAGAACGGCTCAATCAAAACTAAGGTTCAACACTTTTAGTTGAACAAACAGAACAGAAAGAAGTTTCACACAATTCTTCTGTGTAGTTTTTATTTGTAGACATTCTTTTTCCCAAAATAGGCCTCTTAGCGCTCAGAATGTCCAATTGCAGTTTCTACAGAAAGAGTGTTTCAGAACGGCTCAATCAAAAGTAAGGTTCAACTCTGTTAGTTGAATGCACAGAACAGAAAGAAGTTTCATACAATGCTTCTGTGTAGTTTATATTTGAACATATTCTTTTTTCCACTATTACCCACTTAGCGCTACGAATGTCCAGTTGCATTTTCTACAGACAGAGTGTTTCAAAACTGCTCAATCAAAAGTATGGTTTAACTCTGTTAGCTGAATGCTCAGATCAGAAAGAAGTTTCACAGAATGCTTCTGTGTAGTTTATATTTGAATATATTCCTTTTTCCACTACTACGCTCTTAGCGCTCCAAATGTCCAGTTGCATTTTCTACAGAAAGAGTGTTCAGATCTGCTCAATCAAAAGTATGGTTTAACTCTGTTAGCTGAATGCACAGATCAGAAAGAAGTTTCACCGAATGATTCTGTGTAGTTTATATTTGAAGACATTCCTTTTTCCACTATTACCCTCTTAGCGCTCCGAATCTCCACTTGCATTTTCTACAAAAAGAGTGTTTCATATCTGCTCAATCAAAAATATGTTTTAACTCTGTTAACTGAATTTACAGATCAGAAATAAGTTTCACAGAATGCATCTGTGTAGTTTTTATTTGAAGATATTCTTTTTCCCAATGTAGGCCTCTTAGCGCTTAGCATGTCCAATTGCAGTTTCTACAGAAAGAGTGTTTCAGAACGGCTCAATCAAAAGTAAGGTTCAACTCTGTTAGTTGAATGCACAGAACAGAAAGAATTTTCACAGAATGCTACTGTGTAGTTTATATTTGAATATATTCCTTTTTCCACTATTACCCTCTTAGCGCTCCGAATGTCCACTTGCATTTTCTACAGAAAGAGTTTTCAGAACTGCGCAATCAAAAGTATGGTTTAACTCTGTTAGCCTAATGAACATATCAGAAATAAGTTTCACACAATGCTTCTGTGTAGTTTTTATTTGAAGATATTATTTTTCCCAATAGAGGCCTCTTAGCGCTCAGAATGTCCAATTGCAGTTTCTACAGAAAGAGTGTTTCAGAAAGGCTCAATCAAAAGTAAGGTTCAACTCTGTTAGTTGAATGCACAGAACAGAAAGAAGTTTCATACAATGTTCTGTGTAGTTTATATTTGAACATATTCTTTTTTCCACTATTACCCACTTAGCGCTACGAATGTCCAGTTGCATTTTCTACAGACAGAGTGTTTCAAAACTGCTCAAAGAAAAGTATGGTTTAACTCTGTTAGCTGAATGCTCAGATCAGAAAGAAGTTTCACAGAATGCTTCTGTGTAGTTTATATTTGAATATATTCCTTTTTCCACTACTACTCTCTTAGCGCTCCAAATGTCCAGTTGCATTTTCTACAGAAAGAGTGTTCACATCTGCTCAATCAAAAGTATGGTTTAACTCTGTTAGATGAATGCACAGATCAGAAAGAAGTTTCACAGAATGATTCTGTGTAGTTTATATTTGGAGACATTCCTTTTTCCACTATTACCCTCTTAGCGCTCCGAATCTCCACTTGCATTTTCTACAGAAAGAGTGTTTCAGAATGGCTCAATCAAAACTAAGGTTCAACTCTTTTAGTTGAACAAACAGAACAGAAAGAAGTTTCACACAATTCTTCTGTGTAGTTTTTATTTGTAGACATTCTTTTTCCTAATATAGGCCTCTTAGCGCTCAGAATGTCCAATTGCAGTTTCTACAAAAGAGTGTTTCAGATCGGCTCAATCAAAAGTAAGGTTCAACTCTGTTAGTTGAATGCACAGAACAGAAAGAAGTTTCATACAATGCTTCTGTGTAGTTTATATTTGAACATATTCTTTTTTCCACTATTACCCACTTAGCGCTACGAATGTCCAGTTGCATTTTCTACAGACAGAGTGTTTCAAAACTGCTCAATCAAAAGTATGGTTTAACTCTGTTAGCTGAATGCTCAGATCAGAAAGAAGTTTCACAGAATGCTTCTGTGTAGTTTATATTTGAATATATTCCTTTTTCCACTACTACGCTCTTAGCGCTCCAAATGTCCAGTTGCATTTTCTACAGAAAGAGTGTTCAGATCTGCTCAATCAAAAGTATGGTTTAACTCTGTTAGCTGAATGCACAGATCAGAAAGAAGATTCACCGAATGATTCTGTGTAGTTTATATTTGAAGACATTCCTTTTTCCACTATTAACCTCTTAGCGCTCCGAATCTCCACTTGCATTTTCTACAAAAAGAGTGTTTCATAACTGCTCAATGAAAAATATGTTTTATCTCTGTTAACTGAATTTACAGATCAGAAATAAGTTTCACAGAATGCATCTGTGTAGTTTTTATTTGAAGATATTCTTTTTCCCAATGTAGGCCTCTTAGCGCTTAGCATGTCCAATTGCAGTTTCTACAGAAAGAGTGTTTCAGAACGGCTCAATCAAAAGTAAGGTTCAACTCTGTTACTTGAATGCACAGAACAGAAAGAATTTTCACAGAATGCTACTGTGTAGTTTATATATGAATATATTCCTTTTTCCACTATTACCCTCTTAGCGCTCCGAATGTCCACTTGCATTTTCTACAGAAAGAGTGTTCAGAACAGCGCAACAAAAGTATGGTTTAACTCTGTTAGCTTAATGAACATATCAGAAATAAGTTTCACACAATGCTTCTGTGTAGTTTTTATTTGAAGATATTATTTTTCCCAATATAGGCCTCTTAGCGCTCAGAATGTCCAATTGCAGTTTCTACAGAAAGAGTGTTTCAGAAAGGCTCAATCAAAAGTAAGGTTCAACTCTGTTAGTTGAATGCACAGAACAGAAAGAAGTTTCATACAATGCTTCTGTGTAGTTTATATTTGAACATATTCTTTTTTCCACTATTACCCACTTAGCGCTACGAATGTCCAGTTGCATTTTCTACAGACAGAGTGTTTCAAAACTGCTCAATCAAAAGTATGGTTTAACTCTGTTAGCTGAATGCTCAGATCAGAAAGAAGTTTCACAGAATGCTTCTGTGTAGTTTATATTTGAATATATTCCTTTTTCCACTAGTACTCTCTTAGCGCTCCAAATGACCAGTTGCATTTTCTACAGAAAGAGAGTTCAGATCTGCTCAATCAAAAGTGTGGTTTAACTCTGTTAGCTGAATGCACAGATCAGAAAGAAGTTTCACAGAATGATTCTGTGTAGTTTATATTTGGAGACATTCCTTTTTCCACTATTACCCTCTTAGCGCTCCGAATCTCCACTTGCATTTTCTACAGAAAGAGTGTTTCAGAACGGCTCAATCAAAACTAAGGTTCAACTCTTTTAGTTGAACAAACAGAACAGAAAGAAGTTTCACACAATTCTTCTGTGTAGTTTTTATTTGTAGACATTCTTTTTCCCAATATAGGCCTCTTAGCGCTGAGAATGTCCAATTGCAGTTTCTACAGAAAGAGTGTTTCAGAACGGCTCAATCAAAAGTAAGGTTCAACTCTGTTAGTTGAATGCACAGAACAGAAAGAAGTTTCATACAATGCTTCTGTGTAGTTTATATTTGAACATATTCTTTTTTCCACTATTACCCACTTAGCACTACGAATGTCCAGTTGCATTTTCTACAGACAGAGTGTTTCAAAACTGCTCAATCAAAAGTATGGTTTAACTCTGTTAGCTGAATGCTCAGATCAGAAAGAAGTTTCACAGAATGCTTCTGTGTAGTTTATATTTGAATATATTCCTTTTTCCACTACTACGCTGTTAGCGCTCAAAATGTCCAGTTGCATTTTCTACAGAAATAGTGTTCAGATCTGCTAAATCAAAAGTATGGTTTAATTCTGTTAGCTGAATGCACAGATCAGAAAGAAGTTTCACCGAATGATACTGTGTAGTTTATATTTGAAGACATTCCTTTTTCCACTATTACCCTATTAGCGCTCCGAATCTCCACTTGCATTTTATACAAAAAGAGTGTTTCATAACTGCTCAATCAAAAATATGTTTTATCTCTGTTAACTGAATTTACAGATCAGAAATAAGTTTCACAGAATGCATCTGTGTAGTTTTTATTTGAAGATATTCTTTTTCCCAAAGTAGGCCTCTTAGCGCTTAGCATGTCCAATTGCAGTTTCTACAGAAAGAGTGTTTCAGAACGGCTCAATCAAAAGTAAGGTTCAACTCTGTTAGTTGAATGCACAGAACAGAAAGAATTTTCACGGAATGCTACTGTGTAGTTTATATTTGAATATATTCCTTTTTCCACTATTACCCTCTTAGCGCTCCGAATGTCCACTTGCATTTTCTACAGAAAGAGTGTTCAGAACTGCGCAATCAAAAGTATGGTTTAACTCTGTTAGCTTAATGAACATATCAGAAATAATTTTCACACAATGCTTCTGTGTAGTTTTTATTTGAAGATATTATTTTTCCCAGTTTAGGCCTCTTAGCGCTCAGAATGTCCAATTGCAGTTTCTACAGAAAGAGTGTTTCAGAAAGGCTCAATCAAAAGTAAGGTTCAACTCTGTTAGTTGAATTCACAGAACAGAAAGAAGTTTCATACACTGCTTCTGTGTAGTTTATATTTGAACATATTCTTTTTTCCACAATTACCCACTTAGCGCTACGAATGTCCAGTTGCATTTTCTACAGACAGAGTGTTTCAAAACTGCTCAATCAAAAGTATGGTTTAACTCTGTTAGCTGAATGCTCAGATCAGAAAGAAGTTTCACAGAATGCTTCTGTGTAGTTTATATTTGAATATATTCCTTTTTCCACTACTACTCTCTTAGGGCTCCAAATGTCCAGTTGCATTTTCTACAGAAAGAGAGTTCAGATCTGCTCAATCAAAAGTATGGTTTAACTCTGTTAGCTGAATGCACAGATCAGAAAGAAGTTTCACCGAATGATTCTGTGTAGTTTATATTAGGAGACATTCCTTTTTCCACTATTACCCTCTTAGCGCTCCGAATCTCCACTTGCATTTTCTACAGAAAGAGTGTTTCAGAACGGCTCAATCAAAACTAAGGTTCAACTCTTTTAGTTGAACAAACAGAACAGAAAGAAGTTTCACACAATTCCTCTGTGTAGTTTTTATTTGTAGACATTCTTTTTTCCAATATAGGCCTGTTAGCGCTCAGAATGTCCAATTGCAGTTTCTACAGAAAGAGTGTTTCAGAAAGGCTCAATGAAAAGTAAGGTTCAACTCTGTTAGTTGAATGCACAGAACAGAAAGAAGTTTCATACAATGCTTCTGTGTAGTTTATATTTGAACATATTCTTTTTTCCACTATTACCCACTTAGCGCTACGAATGTCCAGTTGCATTTTCTACAGACAGAGTGTTTCAAAACTGCTCAATCAAAAGTATGGTTTAACTCTGTTAGCTGAATGCTCAGATCAGAAAGAAGTTTCACAGAATGCTTCTGTGTAGTTTATATTTGAATATATCCCTTTTTCCACTACTACGCTCTTAGCGCTCCAAATGTCCAGTTGCATTTTCTACAGAAAGAGTGTTCAGATCTGCTCAATCAAAAGTATGGTTTAACTCTGTTAGCTGAATGCACAGATCAGAAAGAAGTTTCACCGAATGATTCTGTGTAGTTTATATTTGAAGACATTCCTTTTTCCACTATTACCCTCTTAGCGCTCCGAATCTCCACTTGCATTTTCTACAAAAAGAGTGTTTCATAACTGCTCAATCAAAAATATGTTTTATCTCTGTTAACTGAATTTACAGATCAGAAATAAGTTTCACAGAATGCATCTGTGTAGTTTTTATTTGAAGATATTCTTTTTCCCAATGTAGGCCTCTTAGCGCTTAGCATGTCCAATTGCAGTTTCTACAGAAAGAGTGTTTCAGAACGGCTCAATCAAAAGTAAGGTTCAACTCTGTTAGTTGAATGCACAGAACAGAAAGAATTTTCACAGAATGCTACTGTGTAGTTTATATTTGAATATATTCCTTTTTCCACTATTACCCTCTTAGCGCTCCGAATGTCCACTTGCATTTTCTACAGAAAGAGTGTTCAGAACTGCGCAATCAAAAGTATGGTTTAACTCTGTTAGCTTAATGAACATATCAGAAATAAGTTTCACACAATGCTTCTGTGTAGTTTTTATTTGAAGATATTATTTTTCCCAATATAGGCCTCTTAGCGCTCAGAATGTCCAATTGCAGTTTCTACAGAAAGAGTGTTTCAGAAAGGCTCAATCAAAAGTAAGGTTCAACTCTGTTAGTTGAATGCACAGAACAGAAAGAAGTTTCATACAATGCTTCTGTGTAGTTTATATTTGAACATATTCTTTTTTCCACTATTACCCATTTAGCGCTACGAATGTCCAGTTGCATTTTCTACAGACAGAGTGTTTCAAAACTGCTCAATCAAAAGTATGGTTTAACTCTGTTAGCTGAATGCTCAGATCAGAAAGAAGTTTCACAGAATGCTTCTGTGTAGTTTATATTTGAATATATTCCTTTTTCCACTACTACTCTCTTAGCGCTCCAAATGTCCAGTTGCATTTTCTACAGAAAGAGTGTTCAGATCTGCTCAATCAAAAGTATGGTTTAACTCTGTTAGCTGAATGCACAGATCAGAAAGAAGTTTCACAGAATGATTCTGTGTAGTTTATATTTGGAGACATTCCTTTTTCCACTATTACCCTCTTAGCGCTCCGAATCTCCACTTGCATTTTCTACAGAAAGTGTGTTTCAGAACGGCTCAATCAAAACTAAGGTTCAACTCTTTTAGTTGAACAAACAGAACAGAAAAAAGCTTCACACAATTCTTCTGTGTAGTTTTTATTTGTAGACATTCTTTTTCCCAATATAGGCCTCTTAGCGCTCAGAATGTCCAATTGCAGTTTCTACAGAAAGAGTGTTTCAGAACGGCTCAATCAAAAGTAAGTTTCAACTCTGTTAGTTGAATGCACAGAACAGAAAGAAGTTTCATACAATGCTTCTGTGTAGTTTATATTTGAACATATTCTTTTTTCCACTATTACCCACTTAGCGCTACGAATGTCCAGTTGCCTTTTCTACAGACAGAGTGTTTCAAAACTGCTCAATCAAAAGTATGGTTTAACTCTGTTAGCTGAATGCTCAGATCAGAAAGAAGTTTCACAGAATGCCTCTGTGTAGTTTATATTTGAATATATTCCTTTTTCCACTACTACGCTCTTAGCGCTCAAAATGTGCAGTTGCATTTTCTACAGAAAGAGTGTTCAGATCTGCTCAATCAAAAGTATGGTTTAACTCTGTTAGCTGAATGCACGGATCAGAAAGAAGTTTCACCGAATGATTCTGTGTAGTTTATATTTGAAGACATTCCTTTTTCCACTATTACCCTCTTAGCGCTCCCAATCTCCACTTGCATTTTCTACAAAAAGAGTGTTTCATAACTGCTCAATCAAAAATATGTTTTATCTCTGTTAACTGAATTTACAGATCAGAAATAAGTTTCACAGAATGCATCTGTGTAGTTTTTATTTGAAGATATTCTTTTTCCCAATGTAGGCCTCTTAGCGCTTAGCATGTCCAATTGCAGTTTCTACAGAAAGAGTGTTTCAGAACGGCTCAATCAAAAGTAAGGTTCAACTCTGTTAGTTGAATGCACAGAACAGAAAGAATTTTCACAGAATGCTACTGTGTAGTTTATATTTGAATATATTCCTTTTTCCACTATTACCCTCTTAGCGCTCCGAATGTCCACTTGCATTTTCTACAGAAAGAGTGTTCAGAACTGCGCAATCAAAAGTATGGTTTAACTCTGTTAGCTTAATGAACATATCAGAAATAAGTTTCACACAATGCTTCTGTGTAGTTTTTATTTGAAGATATTATTTTTCCCAATATAGGCCTCTTAGCGCTCAGAATGTCCAATTGCAGTTTCTACAGAAAGAGTGTTTCAGAAAGGCTCAATCAAAAGTAAGGTTCAACTCTGTTAGTTGAATGCACAGAACAGAAAGAAGTTTCATACAATGCTTCTGTGTAGTTTATATTTGAACATATTCTTTTTTCCACTATTACCCACTTAGCGCTACGAATGTCCAGTTGCATTTTCTACAGACAGAGTGTTTCAAAACTGCTCAATCAAAAGTATGGTTTAACTCTGTTAGCTGAATGCTCAGATCAGAAAGAAGTTTCACAGAATGCCTCTGTGTAGTTTATATTTGAATATATTCCTTTTTCCACTACTACGCTCTTAGCGCTCCAAATGTCCAGTTGCATTTTCTACAGAAAGAGTGTTCAGATCTGCTCAATCAAAAGTATGGTTTAACTCTGTTAGCTGAATGCACGGATCAGAAAGAAGTTTCACCGAATGATTCTGTGTAGTTTATATTTGAAGACATTCCTTTTTCCACTATTACCCTCTTAGCGCTCCCAATCTCCACTTGCATTTTCTACAAAAAGAGTGTTTCATAACTGCTCAATCAAAAATATGTTTTATCTCTGTTAACTGAATTAACAGATCAGAAATAAGTTTCACAGAATGCATCTGTGTAGTTTTTATTTGAAGATATTCTTTTTCCCAATGTAGGCCTCTTAGCGCTTAGCATGTCCAATTGCAGTTTCTGCAGAAAGAGTGTTTCAGAACGGCTCAATCAAAAGTAAGGTTCAACTCTGTTAGTTGAATGCACAGAACAGAAAGAATTTTCACAGAATGCTACTGTGTAGTTTATATTTGAATATATTGCTTTTTCCACTATTACCCTCTTAGCGCTCCGAATGTCAACTTGCATTTTCTACAGAAAGAGTGTTCAGAACTGCGCAATCAAAAGTATGGTTTAACTCTGTTAGCTTAATGAACATATCAGAAATAAGTTTCACACAATGCTTCTGTGTAGTTTTTATTTGAAGATATTATTTTTCCCAATATAGGACTCTTAGCGCTCAGAATGTCCAATTGCAGTTTCTACAGAAAGAGTGTTTCAGAAAGGCTCAATCAAAAGTAAGGTTCAACTCTGTTACTTGAATGCACAGAACAGAAAGAAGTTTCATACAATGCTTCTGTGTAGTTTATATTTGAACATATTCTTTTTTCCACTATTACCCATTTAGCGCTACGAATGTCCAGTTGCATTTTCTACAGACAGAGTGTTTCAAAACTGCTCAATCAAAAGTATGGTTTAACTCTGTTAGCTGAATGCTCAGATCAGAAAGAAGTTTCACAGAATGCTTCTGTGTAGTTTATATTTGAATATATTCCTTTTTCCACTACTACTCTCTTAGCGCTCCAAATGTCCAGTTGCATTTTCTACAGAAAGAGTGTTCAGATCTGCTCAATCAAAAGTATGGTTTAACTCTGTTAGCTGAATGCACAGATCAGAAAGAAGTTTCACAGAATGATTCTGTGTAGTTTATATTTGGAGACATTCCTTTTTCCACTATTACCCTCTTAGCGCTCCGAATCTCCACTTGCATTTTCTACAGAAAGTGTGTTTCAGAACGGCTCAATCAAAACTAAGGTTCAACTCTTTTAGTTGAACAAACAGAACAGAAAGAAGTTTCACACAATTCTTCTGTGTAGTTTTTGTTTGTAGACATTCTTTTTCCCAATATAGGCCTCTTAGCGCTCAGAATGTCCAATTGCAGTTTCTATAGAAAGAGAGTTTCAGAACGGCTGAATCAAAAGTAAGGTTCAACTCTGTTAGTTGAATGCACAGAACAGAAAGAAGTTTCATACAATGCTTCTGTGTAGTTTATATTTGAACATATTCTTTTTTCCACTATTACCCACTTAGCGCTACGAATGTCCAGTTGCATTTTCTACAGACAGAGTGTTTCAAAACTACTCAATCAAAAGTATGGTTTAACTCTGTTAGCTGAATGCTCAGATCAGAAAGAAGTTTCACAGAATGCTTCTGTGTAGTTTATATTTGAATATATTCCTTTTTCCACTAGTACTCTCTTAGCGCTCCAAATGACCAGTTGCATTTTCTACAGAAAGAGAGTTCAGATCTGCTCAATCAAAAGTGTGGTTTAACTCTGTTAGCTGAATGCACAGATCAGAAAGAAGTTTCACAGAATGATTCTGTGTAGTTTATATTTGGAGACATTCCTTTTTCCACTATTACCCTCTTAGCGCTCCGAATCTCCACTTGCATTTTCTACAGAAAGAGTGTTTCAGAATGGCTCAATCAAAACTAAGGTTCAACTCTTTTAGTTGAACAAACAGAACAGAAAGAAGTTTCACACAATTCTTCTGTGTAGTTTTTATTTGTAGACATTCTTTTTCCCAATATAGGCCTCTTAGCGCTGAGAATGTCCAATTGCAGTTTCTACAGAAAGAGTGTTTCAGAACGGCTCAATCAAAAGTAAGGTTCAACTCTGTTAGTTGAATGCACAGAACAGAAAGAAGTTTCATACAATGCTTCTGTGTAGTTTATATTTGAACATATTCTTTTTTCCACTATTACCCACTTAGCACTACGAATGTCCAGTTGCATTTTCTACAGACAGAGTGTTTCAAAACTGCTCAATCAAAAGTATGGTTTAACTCTGTTAGCTGAATGCTCAGATCAGAAAGAAGTTTCACAGAATGCTTCTGTGTAGTTTATATTTGAATATATTCCTTTTTCCACTACTACGCTGTTAGCGCTCAAAATGTCCAGTTGCATTTTCTACAGAAATAGTGTTCAGATCTGCTAAATCAAAAGTATGGTTTAATTCTGTTAGCTGAATGCACAGATCAGAAAGAAGTTTCACCGAATGATACTGTGTAGTTTATATTTGAAGACATTCCTTTTTCCACTATTACCCTCTTAGCGCTCCGAATCTCCACTTGCATTTTATACAAAAAGAGTGTTTCATAACTGCTCAATCAAAAATATGTTTTATCTCTGTTAACTGAATTTACAGATCAGAAATAAGTTTCACAGAATGCATCTGTGTAGTTTTTATTTGAAGATATTCTTTTTCCCAAAGTAGGCCTCTTAGCGCTTAGCATGTCCAATTGCAGTTTCTACAGAAAGAGTGTTTCAGAACGGCTCAATCAAAAGTAAGGTTCAACTCTGTTAGTTGAATGCACAGAACAGAAAGAATTTTCACAGAATGCTACTGTGTAGTTTATATTTGAATATATTCCTTTTTCCACAATTACCCTCTTAGCGCTCCGAATGTCCACTTGCATTTTCTACAGAAAGAGTGTTCAGAACTGCGCAATCAAAAGTATGGTTTAACTCTGTTAGCTTAATGAACATATCAGAAATAATTTTCACACAATGCTTCTGTGTAGTTTTTATTTGAAGATATTATTTTTCCCAGTATAGGCCTCTTAGCGCTCAGAATGTCCAATTGCAGTTTCTACAGAAAGAGTGTTTCAGAAAGGCTCAATCAAAAGTAAGGTTCAACTCTGTTAGTTGAATTCACAGAACAGAAAGAAGTTTCATACACTGCTTCTGTGTAGTTTATATTTGAACATATTCTTTTTTCCACAATTACCCACTTAGCGCTACGAATGTCCAGTTGCATTTTCTACAGACAGAGTGTTTCAAAACTGCTCAATCAAAAGTATGGTTTAACTCTGTTAGCTGAATGCTCAGATCAGAAAGAAGTTTCACAGAATGCTTCTGTTTAGTTTATATTTGAATATATTCCTTTTTCCACTACTACTCTCTTAGCGCTCCAAATGTCCAGTTGCATTTTCTACAGAAAGAGAGTTCAGATCTGCTCAATCAAAAGTATGGTTTAACTCTGTTAGCTGAATGCACAGATCAGAAAGAAGTTTCACCGAATGATTCTGTGTAATTTATATTAGGAGACATTCCTTTTTCCACTATTACCCTCTTAGCGCTCCGAATCTCCACTTGCATTTTCTACAGAAAGAGTGTTTCAGAACGGCTCAATCAAAACTAAGGTTCAACTCTTTTAGTTGAACAAACAGAACAGAAAGAAGTTTCACACAATTCCTCTGTGTAGTTTTTATTTGTAGACATTCTTTTTTCCAATATAGGCCTGTTAGCGCTCAGAATGTCCAATTGCAGTTTCTACAGAAAGAGTGTTTCAGAAAGGCTCAATGAAAAGTAAGGTTCAACTCTGTTAGTTGAATGCACAGAACAGAAAGAAGTTTCATACAATGCTTCTGTGTAGTTTATATTTGAACATATTCTTTTTTCCACTATTACCCACTTAGCGCTACGAATGTCCAGTTGCATTTTCTACAGACAGAGTGTTTCAAAACTGCTCAATCAAAAGTATGGTTTAACTCTGTTAGCTGAATGCTCAGATCAGAAAGAAGTTTCACAGAATGCTTCTGTGTAGTTTATATTTGAATATATCCCTTTTTCCACTACTACGCTCTTAGCGCTCCAAATGTCCAGTTGCATTTTCTACAGAAAGAGTGTTCAGATCTGCTCAATCAAAAGTATGGTTTAACTCTGTTAGCTGAATGCACAGATCAGAAAGAAGTTTCACCGAATGATTCTGTGTAGTTTATATTTGAAGACATTCCTTTTTCCACTATTACCCTCTTAGCGCTCCGAATCTCCACTTGCATTTTCTACAAAAAGAGTGTTTCATAACTGCTCAATCAAAAATATGTTTTATCTCTGTTAACTGAATTTACAGATCAGAAATAAGTTTCACAGAATGCATCTGTGTAGTTTTTATTTGAAGATATTCTTTTTCCCAATGTAGGCCTCTTAGCGCTTAGCATGTCCAATTGCAGTTTCTACAGAAAGAGTGTTTCAGAACGGCTCAATCAAAAGTAAGGTTCAACTCTGTTAGTTGAATGCACAGAACAGAAAGAATTTTCACAGAATGCTACTGTGTAGTTTATATTTGAATATATTCCTTTTTCCACAATTACCCTCTTAGCGCTCCGAATGTCCACTTGCATTTTCTACAGAAAGAGTGTTCAGAACTGCGCAATCAAAAGTATGGTTTAACTCTGTTAGCTTAATGAACATATCAGAAATAAGTTTCACACAATGCTTCTGTGTAGTTTTTATTTGAAGATATTATTTTTCCCAATATAGGCCTCTTAGCGCTCAGAATGTCCAATTGCAGTTTCTACAGAAAGAGTGTTTCAGAAAGGCTCAATCAAAAGTAAGGTTCAACTCTGTTAGTTGAATGCACAGAACAGAAAGAAGTTTCATACAATGCTTCTGTGTAGTTTATATTTGAACATATTCTTTTTTCCACTATTACCCATTTAGCGCTACGAATGTCCAGTTGCATTTTCTACAGACAGAGTGTTTCAAAACTGCTCAATCAAAAGTATGGTTTAACTCTGTTAGCTGAATGCTCAGATCAGAAAGAAGTTTCACAGAATGCTTCTGTGTAGTTTATATTTGAATATATTCCTTTTTCCACTACTACTCTCTTAGCGCTCCAAATGTCCAGTTGCATTTTCTACAGAAAGAGTGTTCAGATCTGCTCAATCAAAAGTATGGTTTAACTCTGTTAGCTGAATGCACAGATCAGAAAGAAGTTTCACAGAATGATTCTGTGTAGTTTATATTTGGAGACATTCCTTTTTCCACTATTACCCTCTTAGCGCTCCGAATCTCCACTTGCATTTTCTACAGAAAGTGTGTTTCAGAACGGCTCAATCAAAACTAAGGTTCAACTCTTTTAGTTGAACAAACAGAACAGAAAAAAGCTTCACACAATTCTTCTGTGTAGTTTTTATTTGTAGACATTCTTTTTCCCAATATAGGCCTCTTAGCGCTCAGAATGTCCAATTGCAGTTTCTACAGAAAGAGTGTTTCAGAACGGCTCAATCAAAAGTAAGTTTCAACTCTGTTAGTTGAATGCACAGAACAGAAAGAAGTTTCATACAATGCTTCTGTGTAGTTTATATTTGAACATATTCTTTTTTCCACTATTACCCACTTAGCGCTACGAATGTCCAGTTGCATTTTCTACAGACAGAGTGTTTCAAAACTGCTCAATCAAAAGTATGGTTTAACTCTGTTAGCTGAATGCTCAGATCAGAAAGAAGTTTCACAGAATGCCTCTGTGTAGTTTATATTTGAATATATTCCTTTTTCCACTACTACGCTCTTTGCGCTCCAAATGTCCAGTTGCATTTTCTACAGAAAGAGTGTTCAGATCTGCTCAATCAAAAGTATGGTTTAACTCTGTTAGCTGAATGCACGGATCAGAAAGAAGTTTCACCGAATGATTCTGTGTAGTTTATATTTGAAGACATTCCTTTTTCCACTATTACCCTCTTAGCGCTCCCAATCTCCAATTGCATTTTCTACAAAAAGAGTGTTTCATAACTGCTCAATCAAAAATATGTTTTATCTCTGTTAACTGAATTTACGGATCAGAAATAAGTTTCACAGAATGCATCTGTGTAGTTTTTATTTGAAGATATTCTTTTTCCCAATGTAGGCCTCTTAGCGCTTAGCATGTCCAATTGCAGTTTCTACAGAAAGAGTGTTTCAGAACGGCTCAATCAAAAGTAAGGTTCAACTCTGTTAGTTGAATGCACAGAACAGAAAGAATTTTCACAGAATGCTACTGTGTAGTTTATATTTGAATATATTCCTTTTTCCACTATTACCCTCTTAGCGCTCCGAATGTCCACTTGCATTTTCTACAGAAAGATTGTTCAGAACTGCGCAATCAAAAGTATGGTTTAACTCTGTTAGCTTAATGAACATATCAGAAATAATTTTCACACACTGTTTCTGTGTAGTTTTTATTTGAAGATATTATTTTTCCCAATATAGGCCTCTTAGCGCTCAGAATGTCCAATTGCAGTTTCTACAGAAAGAGTGTTTCAGAAAGGCTCAATCAAAAGTAAGGTTCAACTCTGTTAGTTGAATGCACAGAACAGAAAGAAGTTTCATACAATGCTTCTGTGTAGTTTATATTTGAACATATTCTTTTTTCCATTATTACCCACTTAGCGCTACGAATGTCCAGTTGCATTTTCTACAGACAGAGTGTTTCAAAACTGCTCAATCAAAAGTATGGTTTAACTCTGTTAGCTGAATGCTCAGATCAGAAAGAAGATTCACAGAATGCCTCTGTGTAGTTTATATTTGAATATATTCCTTTTTCCACTACTACGCTCTTAGCGCTCCAAATGTCCAGTTGCATTTTCTACAGAAAGAGTGTTCAGATCTGCTCAATCAAAAGTATGTTTTAACTCTGTTAGCTGAATGCACGGATCAGAAAGAAGTTTCACCGAATGATTTTGTGTAGTTTATATTTGAAGACATTCCTTTTTCCACTATTACCCTCTTAGCGCTCCCAATCTCCACTTGCATTTTCTACAAAAAGAGTGTTTCATAACTGCTCAATCAAAAATATGTTTTATCTCTGTTAACTGAATTTACAGATCAGAAATAAGTTTCACAGAATACATCTGTGTAGTTTTTATTTGAAGATATTCTTTTTCCCAATGTAGGCCTCTTAGCGCTTAGCATGTCCAATTGCAGTTTCTACAGAAAGAGTGTTTCAGAACGGCTCAATCAAAAGTAAGGTTCAACTCTGTTAGTTGAATGCACAGAACAGAAAGTACTTTCACAGAATGCTACTGTGTAGTTTATATTTGAATATATTCCTTTTTCCACTATTACCCTCTTAGCGCTCCGAATGTCCACTTGCATTTTCTACAGAAAGAGTGTTCAGAACTGCGCAATCAAAAGTATGGTTTAACTCTGTTAGCTTAATGAACATATCACAAATAAGTTTCACACAATGCTTCTGTGTAGTTTTTATTTGAAGATATTATTTTTCCCAATAGAGGCCTCTTAGCGCTCAGAATGTCCAATTGCAGTTTCTACAGAAAGAGTGTTTCAGAACGGCTCAATCAAAAGTAAGGTTCAACTCTGTTAGTTGAATGCACAGAACAGAAAGAATTTTCACAGAATGCTACTGTGTAGTTTATATTTGAATATATTCCTTTTTCCACTATTACCCTCTTAGCGCTCCGAATGTCCACTTGCATTTTCTACAGAAAGAGTGTTCAGAACTGCGCAATCAAAAGTATGGTTTAACTCTGTTAGCTGAATGCACAGATCAGAAAGAAGTTTCACAGAATGATTCTGTGTAGTTTATATTTGGAGACATTCCTTTTTCCACTATTACCCTCTTAGCGCTCAGAATGTCCAATTGCAGTTTCTACAGAAAGAGTGTTTCAGAAAGGCTCAATCAAAACTAAGTTTCAACACTTTTAGTTGAACAAACAGAACAGAAAGAAGTTTCACACAATTCTTCTGTGTAGTTTTTATTTGTAGACATTCTTTTTCCCAATATAGGCCTCTTAGCGCTCAGAATGTCCAATTGCAGTTTCTACAGAAAGAGTGTTTCAGAACGGCTCAATGAAAAGTAAGGTTCAACTCTGTTAGTTGAATGCACAGAACAGAAAGAAGTTTCATACAATGCTTCTGTGTAGTTTATATTTGAACATATTCTTTTTTCCACTATTACCCACTTAGCGCTACGAATGTCCAGTTGCATTTTCTACAGACAGAGTGTTTCAAAACTGCTCAATCAAAAGTATGGTTTAACTCTGTTAGCTGAATGCTCAGATCAGAAAGAAGTTTCACAGAATGCCTCTGTGTAGTTTATATTTGAATATATTCCTTTTTCCACTACTACGCTCCTAGCGCTCCAAATGTCCAGTTGCATTTTCTACAGAAAGAGTGTTCAGATCTGCTCAATCAAAAGTATGGTTTAACTCTGTTAGCTGAATGCACGGATCAGAAAGAAGTTTCACCGAATGATTCTGTGTAGTTTATATTTGAAGACATTCCTTTTTCCACTATTACCCTCTTAGCGCTCCCAATCTCCACTTGCATTTTCTACAAAAAGAGTGTTTCATAACTGCTCAATCAAAAATATGTTTTATCTCTGTTAACTGAATTTACAGATCAGAAATAAGTTTCACAGAATGCATCTGTGTAGTTTTTATTTGAAGATATTCTTTTTCCGAATGTAGGCCTCTTAGCGCTTAGCATGTCCAATTGCAGTTTCTACAGCAAGAGTGTTTCAGAACGGCTCAATCAAAAGTAAGGTTCAACTCTGTTAGTTGAATGCACAGAACAGAAAGAATTTTCACAGAATGCTACTGTGTAGTTTATATTTGAATATATTCCTTTTTCCACTATTACCCTCTTAGCGCTCCGAATGTCCACTTGCATTTTCTACAGAAAGAGTGTTCAGAACTGCGCAATCAAAAGTATGGTTTAACTCTGTTAGCTTAATGAACATATCAGAAATAAGTTTCACACAATGCTTCTGTGTAGTTTTTATTTGAAGATATTATTTTTCCCAATATAGGCCTCTTAGCGCTCAGAATGTCCAATTGCAGTTTCTACAGAAAGAGTGTTTCAGAAAGGCTCAATCAAAAGTAAGGTTCAACTCTGTTAGTTGAATGCACAGAACAGAAAGAAGCTTCATACACTGCTTCTGTGTAGTTTATATTTGAACATATTCTTTTTTCCACAATTACCCACTTAGCGCTACGAATGTCCAGTTGCATTTTCTACAGACAGAGTGTTTCAAAACTGCTCAATCAAAAGTATGGTTTAACTCTGTTAGCTGAATGCTCAGATCAGAAAGAAGTTTCACAGAATGCTTCTATGTAGTTTATATTTGTATATATTCCTTTTTCCACTACTACTCTCTCAGCGCTCCAAATGTCCAGTTGCATTTTCTACAGAAAGAGAGTTCAGAGCTGCTCAATCAAAAGCATGGTTTAACTCTGTTAGCTGAATGCACAGATCAGAATAAAGTTTCACAGAATGATTCTGTGTAGTTTATATTTGGAGACATTCCTTTTTCCACTATTACCCTCTTAGCCCTCCGAATCTCCACTTGCATTTTCTACACAAAGAGTGTTTCAGAACGGCTCAATCAAAACTAAGGTTCAACTCTTTTAGTTGAACAAACAGAACAGAAAGAAGTTTCACACAATTCTTCTGTGTAGTTTTTATTTGTAGACATTCTTTTTCCCAATATAGGCCTCTTAGCGCTCAGAATGTCCAATTGCAGTTTCTACTGAAAGAGTGTTTCAGAACGGCACAATCAAAAGTAAGGTTCAACTCTGTTAGTTGAATGCACAGAACAGAAAGAAGTTTCATACAATGCTTCTGTGTAGTTTATATTTGAACATATTCTTTTTTCCACTATTACCCACTTAGCGCTACGGATGTCCAGTTGCATTTTCTACAGACAGAGTGTTTCAAAACTGCTCAATCAAAAGTATGGTTTAACTCTGTTAGCTGAATGCTCAGATCAGAAAATAGTTTCACAGAATGCTTCTGTGTAGTTTATATTTGAATATATTCCTTTTTCCACTACTACGCTCTTAGCGCTCCAAATGTCCAGTTGCATTTTCTACAGAAAGAGTGTTCAGATCTGCTCAATCAAAAGTATGGTTTAACTGTGTTAGCTGAATGCACAGATCAGAAAGAAGTTTCACCGAATGATTCTGTGTAGTTTATATTTGAAGACATTCCTTTTTCCACTATTACCCTCTTAGCGCTCCGAATCTCCACTTGCATTTTCTACAAAAAGACAGTTTCATAACTGCTCAATCAAAAATATGTTTTATCTCTGTTAACTGAATTTACAGATCAGAAATAAGTTTCACAGAATGCATCTGTGTAGTTTTTATTTGAAGATATTCTTTTTCCCAATGTAGGCCTCTTAGCGCTTAGCATGTCCAATTGCAGTTTCTACAGAAAGAGTGTTTCAGAACGGCTCAATGAAAAGTAAGGTTCAACTCTGTTAGTTGAATGCACAGAACAGAAAGAATTTTCACAGAATGCTACTGTGTAGTTTATATTTGAATATATTCCTTTTTCCACTATTACCCTCTTAGCGCTCCGAATGTCCACTTGCATTTTCTACAGAAAGAGGGTTCAGAACTGCGCAATCAAAAGTATGGTTTAACTCTGTTAGCTTAAAGAACATATCAGAAATAAGTTTCACACAATGCTTCTGTGTAGTTTTTATTTGAAGATATTATTTTTCCCAATATAGGCCTCTTAGCGCTCAGAATGTCCAATTGCAGTTTCTACAGAAAGAGTGTTTCAGAAAGGCTCAATCAAAAGTAAGGTTCAACTCTGTTAGTTGAATTCACAGAACAGAAAGTAGTTTCATACACTTCTTCTGTTTAGTTTATAATTGAACATATTTTTTTTCCACAATTACCCACTTAGCGCTACGAATGTCCAGTTGCATTTTCTACAGACAGAGTGTTTCAAAACTGCTCAATCAAAAGTATGGTTTAACTCTGTTAGCTGAATGCTCAGATCAGAAAGAAGTTTCACAGAATGCTTCTGTGTAGTTTATATTTGAATATATTCCTTTTTCCACTAGTACTCTCTTAGCGCTCCAAATGTACAGTTGCATTTTCTACAGAAAGAGAGTTCAGATCTGCTCAATCAAAAGTATGGTTTAACTCTGTTAGCTGAATGCACAGATCAGAAAGAAGTTTCACATAATGATTCTGTGTAGTTTATATTTGGAGACATTCCTTTTTCCACTATTACCCTCTTAGCGCTCCGAATCTCCACTTGCATTTTCTACAGAAAGAGTGTTTCAGAACGGCTCAATCAAATCTAAGGTTCAACTCTTTTAGTTGAACAAACAGAACAGAAAGAAGTTTCACACAATTCTTCTGTGTAGTTTTTATTTGTAGACATTCTTTTTCCCAATATAGGCCTCTTAGCGCTCAGAATGTCCAATTGCAGTTTCTACAGAAAGAGTGTTTCAGAACGGCTCAATCAAAAGTAAGGTTCAACTCTGTTAGTTGAATGCACAGAACAGAAAGAAGTTTCATACAATGCTTCTGTGTAGTTTATATTTGAACATATTCTTTTTTCCACTATTACCCACTTAGCGCTACGAATGTCCAGTTGCATTTTCTACAGACAGAGTGTTTCAAAACTGCTCAATCAAAAGTATGGTTTAACTCTGTTAGCTGAATGCTCAGATCAGAAAGAAGTTTCACAGAATGCTTCTGTGTAGTTTATATTTGAATATATTCCTTTTTCCACTACTACGCTCTTAGCGCTCCAAATGTCCAGTTGCATTTTCTACAGAAAGAGTGTTCAGATCTGCTCAATCAAAAGTATGGTTTAACTCTGTTAGCTGAATGCACAGATCAGAAAGAAGTTTCACCGAATGATTCTGTGTAGTTTATATTTGAAGACATTCCTTTTTCCACTATTACCCTCTTAGCGCTCCGAATCTCCACTTGCATTTTCTACAAAAAGAGTGTTTCATAACTGCTCAATCAAAAATATGTTTTATCTCTGTTAACTGAATTTACAGATCAGAAATAAGTTTCACAGAATGCATCTGTGTAGTTTTTATTTGAAGATATTCTTTTTCCCAATGTAGGCCTCTTAGCGCTTAGCATGTCCAATTGCAGTTTCTACAGAAAGAGTGTTTCAGAACGGCTCAATCAAAAGTAAGGTTCAACTCTGTTAGTTGAATGCACAGAACAGAAAGAATTTTCACAGAATGCTACTGTGTAGTTTATATTTGAATATATTCCTTTTTCCACTATTACCCTCTTAGCGCTCCGAATGTCCACTTGCATTTTCTACAGAAAGAGTGTTCAGAACTGCGCAATCAAAAGTATGGTTTAACTCTGTTAGCTTAATGAACATATCACAAATAAGTTTCACACAATGCTTCTGTGTAGTTTTTATTTGAAGATATTATTTTTCCCAATAGAGGCCTCTTAGCGCTCAGAATGTCCAATTGCAGTATCTACAGAAAGAGTGTTTCAGAACGGCTCAATCAAAAGTAAGGTTCAACTCTGTTAGTTGAATGCACAGAACAGAAAGAATTTTCACAGAATGCTACTGTGTAGTTTATATTTGAATATATTCCTTTTTCCACTATTACCCTCTTAGCGCTCCGAATGTCCACTTGCATTTTCTACAGAAAGAGTGTTCAGAACTGCGCAATCAAAAGTATGGTTTAACTCTGTTAGCTGAATGCACAGATCAGAAAGAAGTTTCACAGAATGATTCTGTGTAGTTTATATTTGGAGACATTCCTTTTTCCACTATTACCCTCTTAGCGCTCAGAATGTCCAATTGCAGTTTCTACAGAAAGAGTGTTTCAGAAAGGCTCAATCAAAACTAAGTTTCAACACTTTTAGTTGAACAAACAGAACAGAAAGAAGTTTCACACAATTCTTCTGTGTAGTTTTTATTTGTAGACATTCTTTTTCCCAATATAGGCCTCTTAGCGCTCAGAATGTCCAATTGCAGTTTCTACAGAAAGAGTGTTTCAGAACGGCTCAATGAAAAGTAAGGTTCAACTCTGTTAGTTGAATGCACAGAACAGAAAGAAGTTTCATACAATGCTTCTGTGTAGTTTATATTTGAACATATTCTTTTTTCCACTATTACCCACTTAGCGCTACGAATGTCCAGTTGCATTTTCTACAGACAGAGTGTTTCAAAACTGCTCAATCAAAAGTATGGTTTAACTCTGTTAGCTGAATGCTCAGATCAGAAAGAAGTTTCACAGAATGCCTCTGTGTAGTTTATATTTGAATATATTCCTTTTTCCACTACTACGCTCCTAGCGCTCCAAATGTCCAGTTGCATTTTCTACAGAAAGAGTGTTCAGATCTGCTCAATCAAAAGTATGGTTTAACTCTGTTAGCTGAATGCACGGATCAGAAAGAAGTTTCACCGAATGATTCTGTGTAGTTTATATTTGAAGACATTCCTTTTTCCACTATTACCCTCTTAGCGCTCCCAATCTCCACTTGCATTTTCTACAAAAAGAGTGTTTCATAACTGCTCAATCAAAAATATGTTTTATCTCTGTTAACTGAATTTACAGATCAGAAATAAGTTTCACAGAATGCATCTGTTTAGTTTTTATTTGAAGATATTCTTTTTCCGAATGTAGGCCTCTTAGCGCTTAGCATGTCCAATTGCAGTTTCTACAGCAAGAGTGTTTCAGAACGGCTCAATCAAAAGTAAGGTTCAACTCTGTTAGTTGAATGCACAGAACAGAAAGAATTTTCACAGAATGCTACTGTGTAGTTTATATTTGAATATATTCCTTTTTCCACTATTACCCTCTTAGCGCTCCGAATGTCCACTTGCATTTTCTACAGAAAGAGTGTTCAGAACTGCGCAATCAAAAGTATGGTTTAACTCTGTTAGCTTAATGAACATATCAGAAATAAGTTTCACACAATGCTTCTGTGTAGTTTTTATTTGAAGATATTATTTTTCCCAATATAGGCCTCTTAGCGCTCAGAATGTCCAATTGCAGTTTCTACAGAAAGAGTGTTTCAGAAAGGCTCAATCAAAAGTAAGGTTCAACTCTGTTAGTTGAATGCACAGAACAGAAAGAAGCTTCATACACTGCTTCTGTGTAGTTTATATTTGAACATATTCTTTTTTCCACAATTACCCACTTAGCGCTACGAATGTCCAGTTGCATTTTCTACAGACAGAGTGTTTCAAAACTGCTCAATCAAAAGTATGGTTTAACTCTGTTAGCTGAATGCTCAGATCAGAAAGAAGTTTCACAGAATGCTTCTATGTAGTTTATATTTGTATATATTCCTTTTTCCACTACTACTCTCTCAGCGCTCCAAATGTCCAGTTGCATTTTCTACAGAAAGAGAGTTCAGAGCTGCTCAATCAAAAGCATGGTTTAACTCTGTTAGCTGAATGCACAGATCAGAATAAAGTTTCACAGAATGATTCTGTGTAGTTTATATTTGGAGACATTCCTTTTTCCACTATTACCCTCTTAGCCCTCCGAATCTCCACTTGCATTTTCTACACAAAGAGTGTTTCAGAACGGCTCAATCAAAACTAAGGTTCAACTCTTTTAGTTGAACAAACAGAACAGAAAGAAGTTTCACACAATTCTTCTGTGTAGTTTTTATTTGTAGACATTCTTTTTCCCAATATAGGCCTCTTAGCGCTCAGAATGTCCAATTGCAGTTTCTACTGAAAGAGTGTTTCAGAACGGCACAATCAAAAGTAAGGTTCAACTCTGTTGGTTGAATGCACAGAACAGAAAGAAGTTTCATACAATGCTTCTGTGTAGTTTATATTTGAACATATTCTTTTTTCCACTATTACCCACTTAGCGCTACGGATGTCCAGTTGCATTTTCTACAGACAGAGTGTTTCAAAACTGCTCAATCAAAAGTATGGTTTAACTCTGTTAGCTGAATGCTCAGATCAGAAAATAGTTTCACAGAATGCTTCTGTGTAGTTTATATTTGAATATATTCCTTTTTCCACTACTACGCTCTTAGCGCTCCAAATGTCCAGTTGCATTTTCTACAGAAAGAGTGTTCAGATCTGCTCAATCAAAAGTATGGTTTAACTGTGTTAGCTGAATGCACAGATCAGAAAGAAGTTTCACCGAATGATTCTGTGTAGTTTATATTTGAAGACATTCCTTTTTCCACTATTACCCTCTTAGCGCTCCGAATCTCCACTTGCATTTTCTACAAAAAGACAGTTTCATAACTGCTCAATCAAAAATATGTTTTATCTCTGTTAACTGAATTTACAGATCAGAAATAAGTTTCACAGAATGCATCTGTGTAGTTTTTATTTGAAGATATTCTTTTTCCCAATGTAGGCCTCTTAGCGCTTAGCATGTCCAATTGCAGTTTCTACAGAAAGAGTGTTTCAGAACGGCTCAATGAAAAGTAAGGTTCAACTCTGTTAGTTGAATGCACAGAACAGAAAGAATTTTCACAGAATGCTACTGTGTAGTTTATATTTGAATATATTCCTTTTTCCACTATTACCCTCTTAGCGCTCCGAATGTCCACTTGCATTTTCTACAGAAAGAGGGTTCAGAACTGCGCAATCAAAAGTATGGTTTAACTCTGTTAGCTTAAAGAACATATCAGAAATAAGTTTCACACAATGCTTCTGTGTAGTTTTTATTTGAAGATATTATTTTTCCCAATATAGGCCTCTTAGCGCTCAGAATGTCCAATTGCAGTTTCTACAGAAAGAGTGTTTCAGAAAGGCTCAATCAAAAGTAAGGTTCAACTCTGTTAGTTGAATTCACAGAACAGAAAGTAGTTTCATACACTTCTTCTGTTTAGTTTATAATTGAACATATTTTTTTTCCACAATTACCCACTTAGCGCTACGAATGTCCAGTTGCATTTTCTACAGACAGAGTGTTTCAAAACTGCTCAATCAAAAGTATGGTTTAACTCTGTTAGCTGAATGCTCAGATCAGAAAGAAGTTTCACAGAATGCTTCTGTGTAGTTTATATTTGAATATATTCCTTTTTCCACTAGTACTCTCTTAGCGCTCCAAATGTACAGTTGCATTTTCTACAGAAAGAGAGTTCAGATCTGCTCAATCAAAAGTATGGTTTAACTCTGTTAGCTGAATGCACAGATCAGAAAGAAGTTTCACATAATGATTCTGTGTAGTTTATATTTGGAGACATTCCTTTTTCCACTATTACCCTCTTAGCGCTCCGAATCTCCACTTGCATTTTCTACAGAAAGAGTGTTTCAGAACGGCTCAATCAAATCTAAGGTTCAACTCTTTTAGTTGAACAAACAGAACAGAAAGAAGTTTCACACAATTCTTCTGTGTAGTTTTTATTTGTAGACATTCTTTTTCCCAATATAGGCCTCTTAGCGCTCAGAATGTCCAATTGCAGTTTCTACAGAAAGAGTGTTTCAGAACGGCTCAATCAAAAGTAAGGTTCAACTCTGTTAGTTGAATGCACAGAACAGAAAGAAGTTTCATACAATGCTTCTGTGTAGTTTATATTTGAACATATTCTTTTTTCCACTATTACCCACTTAGCGCTACGAATGTCCAGTTGCATTTTCTACAGACAGAGTGTTTCAAAACTGCTCAATCAAAAGTATGGTTTAACTCTGTTAGCTGAATGCTCAGATCAGAAAGAAGTTTCACAGAATGCTTCTGTGTAGTTTATATTTGAATATATTCCTTTTTCCACTACTACGCTCTTAGCGCTCCAAATGTCCAGTTGCATTTTCTACAGAAAGAGTGTTCAGATCTGCTCAATCAAAAGTATGGTTTAACTCTGTTAGCTGAATGCACAGATCAGAAAGAAGTTTCACCGAATGATTCTGTGTAGTTTATATTTGAAGACATTCCTTTTTCCACTATTACCCTCTTAGCGCTCCGAATCTCCACTTGCATTTTCTACAAAAAGAGTGTTTCATAACTGCTCAATCAAAAATATGTTTTATCTCTGTTAACTGAATTTACAGATCAGAAATAAGTTTCACAGAATGCATCTGTGTAGTTTTTATTTGAAGATATTCTTTTTCCCAATGTAGGCCTCTTAGCGCTTAGCATGTCCAATTGCAGTTTCTACAGAAAGAGTGTTTCAGAACGGCTCAATCAAAAGTAAGGTTCAACTCTGTTAGTTGAATGCACAGAACAGAAAGAATTTTCACAGAATGCTACTGTGTAGTTTATATTTGAATATATTCCTTTTTCCACTATTACCCTCTTAGCGCTCCGAATGTCCACTTGCATTTTCTACAGAAAGAGTGTTCAGAACTGCGCAATCAAAAGTATGGTTTAACTCTGTTAGCTTAATGAACATATCAGAAATAAGTTTCACACAATGCTTCTGTGTAGTTTTTATTTGAAGATATTATTTTTCCCAATATAGGCCTCTTAGCGCTCAGAATGTCCAATTGCAGTTTCTACAGAAAGAGCGTTTCAGAAAGGCTCAATCAAAAGTAAGGTTCAACTCTGTTAGTTGAATGCACAGAACAGAAATAAGTTTCATACAATGCTTCTGTGTAGTTTATATTTGAACATATTCTTTTTTCCACTATTACCCACTTAGCGCTACGAATGTCCAGTTGCATTTTCTACAGACAGAGTGTTTCAAAACTGCTCAATCAAAAGTATGGTTTAACTCTGTTAGCTGAATGCTCAGATCAGAAAGAAGTTTCACAGAATGCTTCTGTGTAGTTTATATTTGAATATATTCCTTTTTCCACTACTACGCTCTTAGCGCTCCAAATGTCCAGTTGCATTTTCTACAGAAAGAGAGTTCAGATCTGCTCAATCAAAAGTATGGTTTAACTCTGTTAGCTGAATGCACAGATCAGAATAAAGTTTCACAGAATGATTCTGTGTAGTTTATATTTGGAGACATTCCTTTTTCCACTATTACCCTCTTAGCGCTCCGAATCTCCACTTGCATTTTCTACACAAAGAGTGTTTCAGAACGGCTCAATCAAAACTAAGGTTCAACTCTTTTAGTTGAACAAACAGAACAGAAAGAAGTTTCACAGAATTCTTCTCTGTAGTTTTTATTTGTAGACATTCTTTTTCCCAATATAGGCCTCTTAGCTCTCAGAATGTCCAATTGCAGTTTCTACAGAAAGAGTGTTTCAGAAAGGCTCAATCAAAACTACGTTTCAACACTTTTAGTTGAACAAACAGAACAGAAAGAAGTTTCACACAATTCTTCTGTGTAGTTTTCATTTGTAGACATTCTTTTTCCCAATATAGGCCTCTTAGCGCTCAGAATGTCCAATTGCAGTTTCTACAGAAAGAGTGTTTCAGAACGGCTCAATGAAAAGTAAGGTTCAACTCTGTTAGTTGAATGCACAGAACAGAAAGAAGTTTCATACAATGCTTCTGTGTAGTTTATATTTGAACATATTCTTTTTTCCACTATTACCCACTTAGCGCTACGAATGTCCAGTTGCATTTTCTACAGACAGAGTGTTTCAAAACTGCTCAATCAAAAGTATGGTTTAACTCTGTTAGCTGAATGCTCAGATCAGAAAGAAGTTTCACAGAATGCCTCTGTGTAGTTTATATTTGAATATATTCCTTTTTCCACTACTACGCTCCTAGCGCTCCAAATGTCCAGTTGCATTTTCTACAGAAAGAGTGTTCAGATCTGCTCAATCAAAAGTATGGTTTAACTCTGTTAGCTGAATGCACGGATCAGGAAGAAGTTTCACCGAATGATTCTGTGTAGTTTATATTTGAAGACATTCCTTTTTCCACTATTACCCTCTTAGCGCTCCCAATCTCCACTTGCATTTTCTACAAAAAGAGTGTTTCATAACTGCTCAATCAAAAATATGTTTTATCTCTGTTAACTGAATTTACAGATCAGAAATAAGTTTCACAGAATGCATCTGTGTAGTTTTTATTTGAAGATATTCTTTTTCCCAATGTAGGCCTCTTAGCGCTTAGCATGTCCAATTGCAGTTTCTACAGAAAGAGTGTTTCAGAACGGCTCAATCAAAAGTAAGGTTCAACTCTGTTAGTTGAATGCACAGAACAGAAAGTATTTTCACAGAATGCTACTGTGTAGTTTATATTTGAATATATTCCTTTTTCCACTATTACCCTCTTAGCGCTCCGAATGTCCACTTGCATTTTCTACAGAAAGAGTGTTCAGAACTGCGCAATCAAAAGTATGGTTTAACTCTGTTAGCTTAATGAACATATCAGAAATAAGTTTCACACAATGCTTCTGTGTAGTTTTTATTTGAAGATATTATTTTTCCCAATATAGGCCTCTTAGCGCTCAGAATGTCCAATTGCAGTTTCTACAGAAAGAGTGTTTCAGAAAGGCTCAATCAAAAGTAAGGTTCAACTCTGTTAGTTGAATGCACAGAACAGAAAGAAGCTTCATACACTGCTTCTGTGTAGTTTATATTTGAACATATTCTTTTTTCCACAATTACCCACTTAGCGCTACGAATGTCCAGTTGCATTTTCTACAGACAGAGTGTTTCAAAACTGCTCAATCAAAAGTATGGTTTAACTCTGTTAGCTGAATGCTCAGATCAGAAAGAAGTTTCACAGAATGCTTCTATGTAGTTTATATTTGTATATATTCCTTTTTCCACTACTACTCTCTCAGCGCTCCAAATGTCCAGTTGCATTTTCTACAGAAAGAGAGTTCAGATCTGCTCAATCAAAAGTATGGTTTAACTCTGTTAGCTGAATGCACAGATCAGAATAAAGTTTCACAGAATGATTCTGTGTAGTTTATATTTGGAGACATTCCTTTTTCCACTATTACCCTCTTAGCGCTCCGAATCTCCACTTGCATTTTCTACACAAAGAGTGTTTCAGAACGGCTCAATCAAAACTAAGGTTCAACTCTTTTAGTTGAACAAACAGAACAGAAAGAAGTTTCACACAATTCTTCTGTGTAGTTTTTATTTGTAGACATTCTTTTTCCCAATATAGGCCTCTTAGCGCTTAGCATGTCCAATTGCAGTTTCTACAGAAAGAGTGTTTCAGAACGGCTCAATCAAAAGTAAGGTTCAACTCTGTTAGTTGAATGCACAGAACAGAAAGAATTTTCACAGAATGCTACTGTGTAGTTTATATTTGAATATATTCCTTTTTCCACTATTACCCTCTTAGCGCTCCGAATGTCCACTTGCATTTTCTACAGAAAGAGTGTTCAGAACTGCGCAATCAAAAGTATGGTTTAACTCTGTTAGCTTAATGAACATATCAGAAATAAGTTTCACACAATGCTTCTGTGTAGTTTTTATTTGAAGATATTATTTTTCCCAATAGAGGCCTCTTAGCGCTCAGAATGTCCAATTGCAGTTTCTACAGAAAGAGTGTTTCAGAAAGGCTCAATCAAAACTAAGGTTCAACTCTGTTAGTTGAATGCACAGAACAGAAAGTAGTTCCATACAATGCTTCTGTGTAGTTTATATTTGAACATATTCTTTTTTCCACTATTACCCACTTAGCGCTACGAATGTCCAGTTGCATTTTCTACAGACAGAGTGTTTCAAAACTACTCAATCAAAAGTATGGTTTAACTCTGTTAGCTGAATGCTCAGATCAGAAAGAAGTTTCACAGAATGATTCTGTGTAGTTTATATTTGAATATATTCCTTTTTCCACTACTACTCTCTTAGCGCTGCAAATGTCCAGTTGCATTTTCTACAGAAAGAGTGTTCAGATCTGCTCAATCAAAAGTATGTTTTAACTCTGTTAGCTGAATGCACAGATCAGAAAGAAGTTTCACCGAATGATTCTGTGTAGTTTATATTTGAAGACATTCCTTTTTCCACTATTACCCTCTTAGCGCTCCGAATCTCCACTTGCATTTTCTACAAAAAGAGTGTTTCATAACTGCTCAATCAAAAATATGTTTTATCTCTGTTAACTGAATTTACAGATCAGAAATAAGTTTCACAGAATGCATCTGTGTAGTTTTTATTTGAAGATATTCTTTTTCCCAATGTAGGCCTCTTAGCGCTTAGCATGTCCAATTGCAGTTTCTACAGAAAGAGTGTTTCAGAACGGCTCAATCAAAAGTAAGGTTCAACTCTGTTAGTTGAATGCACAGAACAGAAAGAATTTTCACAGAATGCTACTGTGTAGTTTATATTTGAATATATTCCTTTTTCCACTATTACCCTCTTAGCGCTCCGAATGTCCACTTTCATTTTCTACAGAAAGAGTGTACAGAACTGCGCAATCAAAAGTATGGTTTAACTCTGTTAGCTTAATGAACATATCAGAAATAAGTTTCACACAATGCTTCTGTGTAGTTTTTATTTGAAGATATTATTTTTCCCAATATAGGCCTCTTAGCGCTCAGAATGTCCAATTGCAGTTTCTACAGAAAGAGTGTTTCAGAAAGGCTCAATCAAAAGTAAGGTTCAACTCTGTTAGTTGAATGCACAGAACAGAAAGAAGTTTCATACAATGCTTCTGTGTAGTTTATATTTGAACATATTCTTTTTTCCACTATTACCCACTTAGCGCTACGAATGTCCAGTTGCATTTTCTACAGACAGAGTGTTTCAAAACTGCTCAATCAAAAGTATGGTTTAACTCTGTTAGCTGAATGCTCAGATCAGAAAGAAGTTTCACAGAATGCTTCTGTGTAGTTTATATTTGAATATATTCCTTTTTCCACTACTACTCTCTTAGCGCTCCAAATGTCCAGTTGCATTTTCTACAGAAAGAGTGTTCAGATCTGCTCAATCAAAAGTATGGTTTAACTCTGTTAGCTGAATGCACAGATCAGAAAGAAGTTTCACAGAATGATTCTGTGTAGTTTATATTTGGAGACATTCCTTTTTCCACTATTACCCTCTTAGCGCTCCGAATCTCCACTTGCATTTTCTACAGAAAGAGTGTTTCAGAACGGCTCAATCAAAACTAAGGTTCAACTCTTTTAGTTGAACAAACAGAACAGAAAGAAGTTTCACACAATTCTTCTGTGTAGTTTTTATTTGTAGACATTCTTTTTCCCAATATAGGCCTCTTAGCGCTCAGAATGTCCAATTGCAGTTTCTACAGAAAGAGTGTTTCAGAACGGCTCAATGAAAAGTAAGGTTCAACTCTGTTAGTTGAATGCACAGAACAGAAAGAAGTTTCATACAATGCTTCTGTGTAGTTTATATTTGAACATATACTTTTTTCCACTATTACCCACTTAGCGCTACGAAAGTCCAGTTGCATTTTCAACAGACAGAGTGTTTCAAAACTGCTCAATCAAAAGTATGGTTTAAATCTGTTAGCTGTATGCTCAGATCAGAAAGAAGTTTCACAGAATGCTTCTGTGTAGTTTATATTTGAATATATTCCTTTTTCCACTACTATGCTCTTAGCGCTCCAAATGTCCAGTTGCATTTTCAACAGAAAGAGTGTTCAGATCTGCTCAATCAAAGTATGGTTTAACTCTGTTAGCTGAATGCACAGATCAGAAAGAAGTTTCACCGAATGATTCTGTGTAGTTTATATTTGAAGACATTCCTTTTTCCACTATTACCCTCTTAGCGCTCCGAATCTCCACTTGCATTTTCTACCAAAAGGGTGTTTCATAACTGCTCAATCAAAAATATGTTTTATCTCTGTTAACTGAATTTACAGATCAGAAATAAGTTTCACAGAATGCATCTGTGTAGTTTTTATTTGAAGATATTCTTTTTCCCAATGTAGGCCTCTTAGCGCTTAGCATGTCCAATTGCAGTTTCTACAGAAAGAGTGTTTCAGAACGGCTCAATCTAAAGTAAGGTTCAACTCTGTTAGTTGAATGCACAGAACAGAAAGAATTTTCACAGAATGCTACTGTGTAGTTTATATTTGAATATATTCCTTTTTCCACTATTACCCTCTTAGCGCTCCGAATGTCCACTTGCATTCTCTACAGAAAGAGTGTTCAGAACTGCGCAATCAAAAGTATGGTTTAACTCTGTTAGCTTAATGAACATATCAGAAATAAGTTTCACACAATGCTTCTGTGTAGTTTTTATTTGAAGATATTATTTTTCCCAATATAGGCCTCTTAGCGCTCAGAATGTCCAATTGCAGTTTCTACAGAAAGAGTGTTTCAGAAAGGCTCAATCAAAAGTAAGGTTCAACTCTGTTAGTTGAATGCACAGAACAGAAAGAAGTTTCATACAATGCTTCTGTGTAGTTTATATTTGAACATATTCTTTTTTCCACTATTACCCACATAGCGCTACGAATGTCCAGTTGCATTTTCTACAGACAGAGTGTTTCAAAACTGCTCAATCAAAAGTATGGTTTAACTCTGTTAGCTGAATGCTCTGATCAGAAAGAAGTTTCACAGAATGCTTCTGTGTAGTTTATATTTGAATATATTCCTTTTTCCACTACTACGCTCTTAGCGCTCCAAATGTCTAGTTGCATTTTCAACAGAAAGAGTGTTCAGATCTGCTCAATCAAAAGTATGGTTTAACTCTCTTAGCTGAATGCACGGATCAGAAAGAAGTTTCACCGAATGATTCTGTGTAGTTTATATTTGAAGACATTCCTTTTTCCACTATTACCCTCTTAGCGCTCCCAATCTCCACTTGCATTTTCTACAAAAAGAGTGTTTCATAACTGCTCAATCAAAAATATGTTTTATCTCTGTTAACTGAATTTACAGATCAGAAATAAGTTTCACAGAATGCATCTGTGTAGTTTTTATTTGAAGATATTCTTTTTCCGAATGTAGGCCTCTTAGCGCTTAGCATGTCCAATTGCAGTTTCTACAGCAAGAGTGTTTCAGAACGGCTCAATCAAAAGTAAGGTTCAACTCTGTTAGTTGAATGCACAGAACAGAAAGAATTTTCACAGAATGCTACTGTGTAGTTTATATTTGAATATATTCCTTTTTCCACTATTACCCTCTTAGCGCTCCGAATGTCCACTTGCATTTTCTACAGAAAGAGTGTTCAGAACTGCGCAATCAAAAGTATGGTTTAACTCTGTTAGCTTAATGAACATATCAGAAATAAGTTTCACACAATGCTTCTGTGTAGTTTTTATTTGAAGATATTATTTTTCCCAATATAGGCCTCTTAGCGCTCAGAATGTCCAATTGCAGTTTCTACAGAAAGAGTGTTTCAGAAAGGCTCAATCAAAAGTAAGGTTCAACTCTGTTAGTTGAATGCACAGAACAGAAAGAAGCTTCATACACTGCTTCTGTGTAGTTTATATTTGAACATATTCTTTTTTCCACAATTACCCACTTAGCGCTACGAATGTCCAGTTGCATTTTCTACAGACAGAGTGTTTCAAAACTGCTCAATCAAAAGTATGGTTTAACTCTGTTAGCTGAATGCTCAGATCAGAAAGAAGTTTCACAGAATGCTTCTATGTAGTTTATATTTGTATATATTCCTTTTTCCACTACTACTCTCTCAGCGCTCCAAATGTCCAGTTGCATTTTCTACAGAAAGAGAGTTCAGAGCTGCTCAATCAAAAGCATGGTTTAACTCTGTTAGCTGAATGCACAGATCAGAATAAAGTTTCACAGAATGATTCTGTGTAGTTTATATTTGGAGACATTCCTTTTTCCACTATTACCCTCTTAGCCCTCCGAATCTCCACTTGCATTTTCTACACAAAGAGTGTTTCAGAACGGCTCAATCAAAACTAAGGTTCAACTCTTTTAGTTGAACAAACAGAACAGAAAGAAGTTTCACACAATTCTTCTGTGTAGTTTTTATTTGTAGACATTCTTTTTCCCAATATAGGCCTCTTAGCGCTCAGAATGTCCAATTGCAGTTTCTACTGAAAGAGTGTTTCAGAACGGCACAATCAAAAGTAAGGTTCAACTCTGTTAGTTGAATGCACAGAACAGAAAGAAGTTTCATACAATGCTTCTGTGTAGTTTATATTTGAACATATTCTTTTTTCCACTATTACCCACTTAGCGCTACGGATGTCCAGTTGCATTTTCTACAGACAGAGTGTTTCAAAACTGCTCAATCAAAAGTATGGTTTAACTCTGTTAGCTGAATGCTCAGATCAGAAAATAGTTTCACAGAATGCTTCTGTGTAGTTTATATTTGAATATATTCCTTTTTCCACTACTACGCTCTTAGCGCTCCAAATGTCCAGTTGCATTTTCTACAGAAAGAGTGTTCAGATCTGCTCAATCAAAAGTATGGTTTAACTGTGTTAGCTGAATGCACAGATCAGAAAGAAGTTTCACCGAATGATTCTGTGTAGTTTATATTTGAAGACATTCCTTTTTCCACTATTACCCTCTTAGCGCTCCGAATCTCCACTTGCATTTTCTACAAAAAGACAGTTTCATAACTGCTCAATCAAAAATATGTTTTATCTCTGTTAACTGAATTTACAGATCAGAAATAAGTTTCACAGAATGCATCTGTGTAGTTTTTATTTGAAGATATTCTTTTTCCCAATGTAGGCCTCTTAGCGCTTAGCATGTCCAATTGCAGTTTCTACAGAAAGAGTGTTTCAGAACGGCTCAATGAAAAGTAAGGTTCAACTCTGTTAGTTGAATGCACAGAACAGAAAGAATTTTCACAGAATGCTACTGTGTAGTTTATATTTGAATATATTCCTTTTTCCACTATTACCCTCTTAGCGCTCCGAATGTCCACTTGCATTTTCTACAGAAAGAGGGTTCAGAACTGCGCAATCAAAAGTATGGTTTAACTCTGTTAGCTTAAAGAACATATCAGAAATAAGTTTCACACAATGCTTCTGTGTAGTTTTTATTTGAAGATATTATTTTTCCCAATATAGGCCTCTTAGCGCTCAGAATGTCCAATTGCAGTTTCTACAGAAAGAGTGTTTCAGAAAGGCTCAATCAAAAGTAAGGTTCAACTCTGTTAGTTGAATTCACAGAACAGAAAGTAGTTTCATACACTTCTTCTGTTTAGTTTATAATTGAACATATTTTTTTTCCACAATTACCCACTTAGCGCTACGAATGTCCAGTTGCATTTTCTACAGACAGAGTGTTTCAAAACTGCTCAATCAAAAGTATGGTTTAACTCTGTTAGCTGAATGCTCAGATCAGAAAGAAGTTTCACAGAATGCTTCTGTGTAGTTTATATTTGAATATATTCCTTTTTCCACTAGTACTCTCTTAGCGCTCCAAATGTACAGTTGCATTTTCTACAGAAAGAGAGTTCAGATCTGCTCAATCAAAAGTATGGTTTAACTCTGTTAGCTGAATGCACAGATCAGAAAGAAGTTTCACATAATGATTCTGTGTAGTTTATATTTGGAGACATTCCTTTTTCCACTATTACCCTCTTAGCGCTCCGAATCTCCACTTGCATTTTCTACAGAAAGAGTGTTTCAGAACGGCTCAATCAAATCTAAGGTTCAACTCTTTTAGTTGAACAAACAGAACAGAAAGAAGTTTCACACAATTCTTCTGTGTAGTTTTTATTTGTAGACATTCTTTTTCCCAATATAGGCCTCTTAGCGCTCAGAATGTCCAATTGCAGTTTCTACAGAAAGAGTGTTTCAGAACGGCTCAATCAAAAGTAAGGTTCAACTCTGTTAGTTGAATGCACAGAACAGAAAGAAGTTTCATACAATGCTTCTGTGTAGTTTATATTTGAACATATTCTTTTTTCCACTATTACCCACTTAGCGCTACGAATGTCCAGTTGCATTTTCTACAGACAGAGTGTTTCAAAACTGCTCAATCAAAAGTATGGTTTAACTCTGTTAGCTGAATGCTCAGATCAGAAAGAAGTTTCACAGAATGCTTCTGTGTAGTTTATATTTGAATATATTCCTTTTTCCACTACTACGCTCTTAGCGCTCCAAATGTCCAGTTGCATTTTCTACAGAAAGAGTGTTCAGATCTGCTCAATCAAAAGTATGGTTTAACTCTGTTAGCTGAATGCACAGATCAGAAAGAAGTTTCACCGAATGATTCTGTGTAGTTTATATTTGAAGACATTCCTTTTTCCACTATTACCCTCTTAGCGCTCCGAATCTCCACTTGCATTTTCTACAAAAAGAGTGTTTCATAACTGCTCAATCAAAAATATGTTTTATCTCTGTTAACTGAATTTACAGATCAGAAATAAGTTTCACAGAATGCATCTGTGTAGTTTTTATTTGAAGATATTCTTTTTCCCAATGTAGGCCTCTTAGCGCTTAGCATGTCCAATTGCAGTTTCTACAGAAAGAGTGTTTCAGAACGGCTCAATCAAAAGTAAGGTTCAACTCTGTTAGTTGAATGCACAGAACAGAAAGAATTTTCACAGAATGCTACTGTGTAGTTTATATTTGAATATATTCCTTTTTCCACTATTACCCTCTTAGCGCTCCGAATGTCCACTTGCATTTTCTACAGAAAGAGTGTTCAGAACTGCGCAATCAAAAGTATGGTTTAACTCTGTTAGCTTAATGAACATATCACAAATAAGTTTCACACAATGCTTCTGTGTAGTTTTTATTTGAAGATATTATTTTTCCCAATAGAGGCCTCTTAGCGCTCAGAATGTCCAATTGCAGTATCTACAGAAAGAGTGTTTCAGAACGGCTCAATCAAAAGTAAGGTTCAACTCTGTTAGTTGAATGCACAGAACAGAAAGAATTTTCACAGAATGCTACTGTGTAGTTTATATTTGAATATATTCCTTTTTCCACTATTACCCTCTTAGCGCTCCGAATGTCCACTTGCATTTTCTACAGAAAGAGTGTTCAGAACTGCGCAATCAAAAGTATGGTTTAACTCTGTTAGCTGAATGCACAGATCAGAAAGAAGTTTCACAGAATGATTCTGTGTAGTTTATATTTGGAGACATTCCTTTTTCCACTATTACCCTCTTAGCGCTCAGAATGTCCAATTGCAGTTTCTACAGAAAGAGTGTTTCAGAAAGGCTCAATCAAAACTAAGTTTCAACACTTTTAGTTGAACAAACAGAACAGAAAGAAGTTTCACACAATTCTTCTGTGTAGTTTTTATTTGTAGACATTCTTTTTCCCAATATAGGCCTCTTAGCGCTCAGAATGTCCAATTGCAGTTTCTACAGAAAGAGTGTTTCAGAACGGCTCAATGAAAAGTAAGGTTCAACTCTGTTAGTTGAATGCACAGAACAGAAAGAAGTTTCATACAATGCTTCTGTGTAGTTTATATTTGAACATATTCTTTTTTCCACTATTACCCACTTAGCGCTACGAATGTCCAGTTGCATTTTCTACAGACAGAGTGTTTCAAAACTGCTCAATCAAAAGTATGGTTTAACTCTGTTAGCTGAATGCTCAGATCAGAAAGAAGTTTCACAGAATGCCTCTGTGTAGTTTATATTTGAATATATTCCTTTTTCCACTACTACGCTCCTAGCGCTCCAAATGTCCAGTTGCATTTTCTACAGAAAGAGTGTTCAGATCTGCTCAATCAAAAGTATGGTTTAACTCTGTTAGCTGAATGCACGGATCAGAAAGAAGTTTCACCGAATGATTCTGTGTAGTTTATATTTGAAGACATTCCTTTTTCCACTATTACCCTCTTAGCGCTCCCAATCTCCACTTGCATTTTCTACAAAAAGAGTGTTTCATAACTGCTCAATCAAAAATATGTTTTATCTCTGTTAACTGAATTTACAGATCAGAAATAAGTTTCACAGAATGCATCTGTTTAGTTTTTATTTGAAGATATTCTTTTTCCGAATGTAGGCCTCTTAGCGCTTAGCATGTCCAATTGCAGTTTCTACAGCAAGAGTGTTTCAGAACGGCTCAATCAAAAGTAAGGTTCAACTCTGTTAGTTGAATGCACAGAACAGAAAGAATTTTCACAGAATGCTACTGTGTAGTTTATATTTGAATATATTCCTTTTTCCACTATTACCCTCTTAGCGCTCCGAATGTCCACTTGCATTTTCTACAGAAAGAGTGTTCAGAACTGCGCAATCAAAAGTATGGTTTAACTCTGTTAGCTTAATGAACATATCAGAAATAAGTTTCACACAATGCTTCTGTGTAGTTTTTATTTGAAGATATTATTTTTCCCAATATAGGCCTCTTAGCGCTCAGAATGTCCAATTGCAGTTTCTACAGAAAGAGTGTTTCAGAAAGGCTCAATCAAAAGTAAGGTTCAACTCTGTTAGTTGAATGCACAGAACAGAAAGAAGCTTCATACACTGCTTCTGTGTAGTTTATATTTGAACATATTCTTTTTTCCACAATTACCCACTTAGCGCTACGAATGTCCAGTTGCATTTTCTACAGACAGAGTGTTTCAAAACTGCTCAATCAAAAGTATGGTTTAACTCTGTTAGCTGAATGCTCAGATCAGAAAGAAGTTTCACAGAATGCTTCTATGTAGTTTATATTTGTATATATTCCTTTTTCCACTACTACTCTCTCAGCGCTCCAAATGTCCAGTTGCATTTTCTACAGAAAGAGAGTTCAGAGCTGCTCAATCAAAAGCATGGTTTAACTCTGTTAGCTGAATGCACAGATCAGAATAAAGTTTCACAGAATGATTCTGTGTAGTTTATATTTGGAGACATTCCTTTTTCCACTATTACCCTCTTAGCCCTCCGAATCTCCACTTGCATTTTCTACACAAAGAGTGTTTCAGAACGGCTCAATCAAAACTAAGGTTCAACTCTTTTAGTTGAACAAACAGAACAGAAAGAAGTTTCACACAATTCTTCTGTGTAGTTTTTATTTGTAGACATTCTTTTTCCCAATATAGGCCTCTTAGCGCTCAGAATGTCCAATTGCAGTTTCTACTGAAAGAGTGTTTCAGAACGGCACAATCAAAAGTAAGGTTCAACTCTGTTGGTTGAATGCACAGAACAGAAAGAAGTTTCATACAATGCTTCTGTGTAGTTTATATTTGAACATATTCTTTTTTCCACTATTACCCACTTAGCGCTACGGATGTCCAGTTGCATTTTCTACAGACAGAGTGTTTCAAAACTGCTCAATCAAAAGTATGGTTTAACTCTGTTAGCTGAATGCTCAGATCAGAAAATAGTTTCACAGAATGCTTCTGTGTAGTTTATATTTGAATATATTCCTTTTTCCACTACTACGCTCTTAGCGCTCCAAATGTCCAGTTGCATTTTCTACAGAAAGAGTGTTCAGATCTGCTCAATCAAAAGTATGGTTTAACTGTGTTAGCTGAATGCACAGATCAGAAAGAAGTTTCACCGAATGATTCTGTGTAGTTTATATTTGAAGACATTCCTTTTTCCACTATTACCCTCTTAGCGCTCCGAATCTCCACTTGCATTTTCTACAAAAAGACAGTTTCATAACTGCTCAATCAAAAATATGTTTTATCTCTGTTAACTGAATTTACAGATCAGAAATAAGTTTCACAGAATGCATCTGTGTAGTTTTTATTTGAAGATATTCTTTTTCCCAATGTAGGCCTCTTAGCGCTTAGCATGTCCAATTGCAGTTTCTACAGAAAGAGTGTTTCAGAACGGCTCAATGAAAAGTAAGGTTCAACTCTGTTAGTTGAATGCACAGAACAGAAAGAATTTTCACAGAATGCTACTGTGTAGTTTATATTTGAATATATTCCTTTTTCCACTATTACCCTCTTAGCGCTCCGAATGTCCACTTGCATTTTCTACAGAAAGAGGGTTCAGAACTGCGCAATCAAAAGTATGGTTTAACTCTGTTAGCTTAAAGAACATATCAGAAATAAGTTTCACACAATGCTTCTGTGTAGTTTTTATTTGAAGATATTATTTTTCCCAATATAGGCCTCTTAGCGCTCAGAATGTCCAATTGCAGTTTCTACAGAAAGAGTGTTTCAGAAAGGCTCAATCAAAAGTAAGGTTCAACTCTGTTAGTTGAATTCACAGAACAGAAAGTAGTTTCATACACTTCTTCTGTTTAGTTTATAATTGAACATATTTTTTTTCCACAATTACCCACTTAGCGCTACGAATGTCCAGTTGCATTTTCTACAGACAGAGTGTTTCAAAACTGCTCAATCAAAAGTATGGTTTAACTCTGTTAGCTGAATGCTCAGATCAGAAAGAAGTTTCACAGAATGCTTCTGTGTAGTTTATATTTGAATATATTCCTTTTTCCACTAGTACTCTCTTAGCGCTCCAAATGTACAGTTGCATTTTCTACAGAAAGAGAGTTCAGATCTGCTCAATCAAAAGTATGGTTTAACTCTGTTAGCTGAATGCACAGATCAGAAAGAAGTTTCACATAATGATTCTGTGTAGTTTATATTTGGAGACATTCCTTTTTCCACTATTACCCTCTTAGCGCTCCGAATCTCCACTTGCATTTTCTACAGAAAGAGTGTTTCAGAACGGCTCAATCAAATCTAAGGTTCAACTCTTTTAGTTGAACAAACAGAACAGAAAGAAGTTTCACACAATTCTTCTGTGTAGTTTTTATTTGTAGACATTCTTTTTCCCAATATAGGCCTCTTAGCGCTCAGAATGTCCAATTGCAGTTTCTACAGAAAGAGTGTTTCAGAACGGCTCAATCAAAAGTAAGGTTCAACTCTGTTAGTTGAATGCACAGAACAGAAAGAAGTTTCATACAATGCTTCTGTGTAGTTTATATTTGAACATATTCTTTTTTCCACTATTACCCACTTAGCGCTACGAATGTCCAGTTGCATTTTCTACAGACAGAGTGTTTCAAAACTGCTCAATCAAAAGTATGGTTTAACTCTGTTAGCTGAATGCTCAGATCAGAAAGAAGTTTCACAGAATGCTTCTGTGTAGTTTATATTTGAATATATTCCTTTTTCCACTACTACGCTCTTAGCGCTCCAAATGTCCAGTTGCATTTTCTACAGAAAGAGTGTTCAGATCTGCTCAATCAAAAGTATGGTTTAACTCTGTTAGCTGAATGCACAGATCAGAAAGAAGTTTCACCGAATGATTCTGTGTAGTTTATATTTGAAGACATTCCTTTTTCCACTATTACCCTCTTAGCGCTCCGAATCTCCACTTGCATTTTCTACAAAAAGAGTGTTTCATAACTGCTCAATCAAAAATATGTTTTATCTCTGTTAACTGAATTTACAGATCAGAAATAAGTTTCACAGAATGCATCTGTGTAGTTTTTATTTGAAGATATTCTTTTTCCCAATGTAGGCCTCTTAGCGCTTAGCATGTCCAATTGCAGTTTCTACAGAAAGAGTGTTTCAGAACGGCTCAATCAAAAGTAAGGTTCAACTCTGTTAGTTGAATGCACAGAACAGAAAGAATTTTCACAGAATGCTACTGTGTAGTTTATATTTGAATATATTCCTTTTTCCACTATTACCCTCTTAGCGCTCCGAATGTCCACTTGCATTTTCTACAGAAAGAGTGTTCAGAACTGCGCAATCAAAAGTATGGTTTAACTCTGTTAGCTTAATGAACATATCAGAAATAAGTTTCACACAATGCTTCTGTGTAGTTTTTATTTGAAGATATTATTTTTCCCAATATAGGCCTCTTAGCGCTCAGAATGTCCAATTGCAGTTTCTACAGAAAGAGCGTTTCAGAAAGGCTCAATCAAAAGTAAGGTTCAACTCTGTTAGTTGAATGCACAGAACAGAAATAAGTTTCATACAATGCTTCTGTGTAGTTTATATTTGAACATATTCTTTTTTCCACTATTACCCACTTAGCGCTACGAATGTCCAGTTGCATTTTCTACAGACAGAGTGTTTCAAAACTGCTCAATCAAAAGTATGGTTTAACTCTGTTAGCTGAATGCTCAGATCAGAAAGAAGTTTCACAGAATGCTTCTGTGTAGTTTATATTTGAATATATTCCTTTTTCCACTACTACGCTCTTAGCGCTCCAAATGTCCAGTTGCATTTTCTACAGAAAGAGAGTTCAGATCTGCTCAATCAAAAGTATGGTTTAACTCTGTTAGCT
Organism: Symphalangus syndactylus; assembly: GCF_028878055.3. Classification (NCBI taxonomy): domain Eukaryota; kingdom Metazoa; phylum Chordata; class Mammalia; order Primates; family Hylobatidae; genus Symphalangus; species Symphalangus syndactylus. The sequence goes on from NC_072441.2 coordinate 17,876,417, forward strand.
GAATGCACAGATCAGAATAAAGTTTCACAGAATGATTCTGTGTAGTTTATATTTGGAGACATTCCTTTTTCCACTATTACCCTCTTAGCGCTCCGAATCTCCACTTGCATTTTCTACACAAAGAGTGTTTCAGAACGGCTCAATCAAAACTAAGGTTCAACTCTTTTAGTTGAACAAACAGAACAGAAAGAAGTTTCACAGAATTCTTCTCTGTAGTTTTTATTTGTAGACATTCTTTTTCCCAATATAGGCCTCTTAGCTCTCAGAATGTCCAATTGCAGTTTCTACAGAAAGAGTGTTTCAGAAAGGCTCAATCAAAACTACGTTTCAACACTTTTAGTTGAACAAACAGAACAGAAAGAAGTTTCACACAATTCTTCTGTGTAGTTTTCATTTGTAGACATTCTTTTTCCCAATATAGGCCTCTTAGCGCTCAGAATGTCCAATTGCAGTTTCTACAGAAAGAGTGTTTCAGAACGGCTCAATGAAAAGTAAGGTTCAACTCTGTTAGTTGAATGCACAGAACAGAAAGAAGTTTCATACAATGCTTCTGTGTAGTTTATATTTGAACATATTCTTTTTTCCACTATTACCCACTTAGCGCTACGAATGTCCAGTTGCATTTTCTACAGACAGAGTGTTTCAAAACTGCTCAATCAAAAGTATGGTTTAACTCTGTTAGCTGAATGCTCAGATCAGAAAGAAGTTTCACAGAATGCCTCTGTGTAGTTTATATTTGAATATATTCCTTTTTCCACTACTACGCTCCTAGCGCTCCAAATGTCCAGTTGCATTTTCTACAGAAAGAGTGTTCAGATCTGCTCAATCAAAAGTATGGTTTAACTCTGTTAGCTGAATGCACGGATCAGGAAGAAGTTTCACCGAATGATTCTGTGTAGTTTATATTTGAAGACATTCCTTTTTCCACTATTACCCTCTTAGCGCTCCCAATCTCCACTTGCATTTTCTACAAAAAGAGTGTTTCATAACTGCTCAATCAAAAATATGTTTTATCTCTGTTAACTGAATTTACAGATCAGAAATAAGTTTCACAGAATGCATCTGTGTAGTTTTTATTTGAAGATATTCTTTTTCCCAATGTAGGCCTCTTAGCGCTTAGCATGTCCAATTGCAGTTTCTACAGAAAGAGTGTTTCAGAACGGCTCAATCAAAAGTAAGGTTCAACTCTGTTAGTTGAATGCACAGAACAGAAAGTATTTTCACAGAATGCTACTGTGTAGTTTATATTTGAATATATTCCTTTTTCCACTATTACCCTCTTAGCGCTCCGAATGTCCACTTGCATTTTCTACAGAAAGAGTGTTCAGAACTGCGCAATCAAAAGTATGGTTTAACTCTGTTAGCTTAATGAACATATCAGAAATAAGTTTCACACAATGCTTCTGTGTAGTTTTTATTTGAAGATATTATTTTTCCCAATATAGGCCTCTTAGCGCTCAGAATGTCCAATTGCAGTTTCTACAGAAAGAGTGTTTCAGAAAGGCTCAATCAAAAGTAAGGTTCAACTCTGTTAGTTGAATGCACAGAACAGAAAGAAGCTTCATACACTGCTTCTGTGTAGTTTATATTTGAACATATTCTTTTTTCCACAATTACCCACTTAGCGCTACGAATGTCCAGTTGCATTTTCTACAGACAGAGTGTTTCAAAACTGCTCAATCAAAAGTATGGTTTAACTCTGTTAGCTGAATGCTCAGATCAGAAAGAAGTTTCACAGAATGCTTCTATGTAGTTTATATTTGTATATATTCCTTTTTCCACTACTACTCTCTCAGCGCTCCAAATGTCCAGTTGCATTTTCTACAGAAAGAGAGTTCAGATCTGCTCAATCAAAAGTATGGTTTAACTCTGTTAGCTGAATGCACAGATCAGAATAAAGTTTCACAGAATGATTCTGTGTAGTTTATATTTGGAGACATTCCTTTTTCCACTATTACCCTCTTAGCGCTCCGAATCTCCACTTGCATTTTCTACACAAAGAGTGTTTCAGAACGGCTCAATCAAAACTAAGGTTCAACTCTTTTAGTTGAACAAACAGAACAGAAAGAAGTTTCACACAATTCTTCTGTGTAGTTTTTATTTGTAGACATTCTTTTTCCCAATATAGGCCTCTTAGCGCTTAGCATGTCCAATTGCAGTTTCTACAGAAAGAGTGTTTCAGAACGGCTCAATCAAAAGTAAGGTTCAACTCTGTTAGTTGAATGCACAGAACAGAAAGAATTTTCACAGAATGCTACTGTGTAGTTTATATTTGAATATATTCCTTTTTCCACTATTACCCTCTTAGCGCTCCGAATGTCCACTTGCATTTTCTACAGAAAGAGTGTTCAGAACTGCGCAATCAAAAGTA